>NC_059102.1:308630508-308947591 GCF_020740685.1 Jaculus jaculus
GAGGAAATAGAAACTTAACTTGCTATATGGCGGTTTCTGTCAACATGGCCGAGGTTTGGTTCATAGCTCCCAACACTGTGGCTGAAGCTAGCACACAACGACATAGTCCAGGCTAGTCTTGAACTCACAGCAGTCCTCTAGCCTCAGTCCTCCTGAGTGCTGGCATTACAGGCACAAGTACCACACCTGTTATCCACTCATGGTTTGCCTGTGCTCTTTAATGCCTTCCTAACTATTTCTTGCATTCTTTTATTATTATTATTTGAGAGAGAAAGAGATGGAGAGGAAAGGAGAGAATGGCTGTGCCAGGGCCTCCAGCCACTGCAGATGAACTCCAGATGTGTGTGTCCCCTTGTACATATGGCTAACATGGCTCCTGGAGAGTTGAACTGAGATCCTTTGACTTTGCAGGCAAACGCCTTAACCACTAAGGCATCTCTCCAGCCCATTTCTTGCATTTTTTATCATCTTTGTTCCCACTGTTGCTAAAAATCTACTTACTATATGTCTGACTAAACTCTAAAATAACCATGAAGCCAGGTGTGGTGGCGCATGCCTTTAATCCCAACACTTGGGAGGCAGAGATAGGATTGCTGTGAGTTCAAGGCTACCCTGAGACTACATAGTGAATTCCACGTCAGCTTGGGCTAGTGACACTGTACCTCAAATAAATAAAATAATCATGAAGTTGTTTTTAATTTTTTTTAATATTTTATTTTTATTTACTTATTTGACAGAGAGAGAAATAGGCAGGGAGAGAGAGAAAGAGAAGGAAGGAAGAGAGAATGGGTGTGCCAGGGCCTCCAGCCACTGCAAACAAACTCTAAATGAGTGCACCCCCTTGTGCATCTGGCTTACATGGGTCCTGGGGAATTGAACCTAAGTTCTTTGGCTTTGCAGGCAAGCACCTTAACCACTAAGCCATCTCTCTAGCCCTGTTTTTAATTTTTTATTTCTTTTTTATTATTTTTTCTTTTTCTTTCTTTCTTTCTTTTTTTTTTCTTTTTTGAGGTAGAGTCTCGCTCTAGCCCAGGCTGACCAGGAATTCATTCTGTAGTCTCAGGGTAGCCTCGAACTCACAGTGATCCTCCTACCTCTGCCTCCCAAGTGCTGGGATTAAATGTGCCACCATGCCCGGATCTTTTTTTTTTTTTCTTTTAATTTTGAGATATGGTTTCACTCAGTTCCCAGGCTTGCCCTGACCTTGTTCTATAGCCCAAGCCTTTCCATTGTGCTTCAGATTTCCAAATTGCTGGGATTACAGGCCTACACCACCATGGGGCCCTGTTTATTATTATTATTATTTTTTATGAGACAGAGAATTGGCACTTCAGGGCTGCCAGCCACAACAATCAAACTGCAGGTGCATGTGCCACCTTGTGCACTTGTGACACCTTGTGTGTCTGACTTATGTGGGATCTGGAGAGACAAACATGGGTCCTTAGGCTTTGCAGGCAACTTCCTTAACCACTGAACCCTCCCTCTAGTCCTGTTACTGTTTTGGGGTGTATATGTGTTTCCAGTTTAATGAAACAGGGTCTCACATAGCCCATGATAGCTCCATGTTTATTAAGTAGTAGAGGCTGGCCTTGAACACCTAACTCTCCTGCCTCTACTTCCCAAGTTCTAGGATTACAAGCATGCACCACCATGCTCAGCTCTCATTTTGTTTTTGCATATTCACTGGGTAGCCCAAGCTAGCTTCAAATTCCAGATCCTCTTGCTGCAATGTCTTGAGCACTGGGATCACATGTGAGGACGACTCCACCCATGCCTGAAATCCTAGTATGGGGAGTGTGGGAGGTTCTGTGAGGGGAACATGTAACCTGACACAACCATCTATAGTTGTCAAGAGAACTTTCTGGAATGAAGAGGATGTTTTATATGAGAACAATATGGCAGCCACCACACACATGAAGCTACTAAGCACTTGACACATGGTTAGTGTGACTGAGGACTTGACTTTTACATTTAACTTAAATACTTGAGTCAAAATGACCAGTGAGTACCACATAAGACTATGTAGTTGGCTTTTATCTGCATTAACCTTATGGTATCAAAACAATACCAAATGAAGGCTCAGTGGAGACATTTCCACAGCTTGGACCAGAAGGGAATTTATGTATAAAAGTAACTGTGAGCCAGGCATAGTGGTGCTCACCTTTAATCCCAGCACTCAGGAGGCAGAGGTAGGAGGATCGCTGTGAGTTTGAGGACACCCTGAGACTCCATAGTGAACTCCAAGTCAACCTGGGCTAAAGTGAAACCCTACCTTGAAAAACCAAAAACAACAACAAAAAAGTAACTGTGGGGTTGTGGATGTAGCTCAGTTAGTAGAGTGCTTGCTGGCATGCACAAGGCTTTGGGTTCAATTCCCAGCACCATGTGGCCAAGGTACAGTATGGTAGCATATGCCTGAAATCTCAGGACTCTAGAGCCACAAGGTTAAGGGTTCAAGGTTGTCCTTGGCTGCATATCGAGGCAAGGCCAGCCTGGATACATGAGACTCTGTCTAAAAAATAAATAAATAAATAAAGTGGGGCTGGAGAGATGGTTTAGAGGTTAAGGAGCTTAGGACTCAGGCTCGATTCCCCAGGACCCATGTAAGCTGCTTCTTCTTCTCCTTCTTCTCCTTCTCCTCCTCCTCCCCCTCCCCATATGAAACCCAAAAACCAGAGCTGAGAAAGCACAATGAATAATAGTTTCCCGTTCTGTCTGTAGGAGAAAATGGAAGCTGGAAGCAGCACCTCCCCAGGGAGCCCTTTGAGCCTGAAAGGTCTGTGCTTCCTTCCCAGTAAACACAGCCAGGTCTCCTGCAGATCCTAGAGCTCTCTCCTGCCTCCAACTCCCAAAGATTTTTCTTGCAACCCGCAACTCTGGGAGACTTGAGAGCGCTGGCTCAGCTGCTGGCCCCAAAGGCTTCAGGAAGGATGTGGGGAGCCTGGAAGGGCTGGAGGGACCCCCCCAGAGCTCTCAGATGTTGGAGCCCATGACCAAGGCCAGAAGGACTCGCTGGACTCTGAGCTGCTATCCCATGATGAAAATTATTTATATTTGGCTTTTTTCTTTAGTAGTTCCTGGGAACAAATAGTAACCACAGCATTATTGGTACTAGACAGACAACTGGAAAAGTTTAAAATATCATGGCGCCTCCATGTGGGGCACCCCTGTGGGTGTTAGTGACTAATGGCCTGGCTTTTTACTTACTGGCGTGGAAACTTCTCTGGCACATTGCTAAGAAGGAAAAACGCAAACTGCAGAGTATCATGATCCCACTTTGGGTTTTAAAGCAGGCAGACACACACACACACACACACACACACATTTTTTTTTTTTTTTAACTAGTACCAAGTTTGGATTCTGTTTTGAAAAAACCACTTGTAAAAACGTCATTTTCCAGACAAAGGACATTTAACTACAAAGTAAGAAATTCATAAATCCAAGAATTTGGTTTCAGAATGTTTTAGAAAATGTTTTGGGTGGGGAATGTAGCTCAGTCGGCAGAGTACTTCCCGTATGCATCAAGCAGGTCAAGTCTCAGCACTTCATAACAATGCAGGTGTGGTGGACCTCCACTTGGGACGTGGAGGCTGGAGAATCACAAGTCCATGATGACACTGGTTACCGATGTCGGACTTGGAACTGCAGATGTTTGCCTGCTGGTTACTGAGCTTGCATTGGCCCAGTCTCTCCTTGTTAGGCCTTCTTCTTGTGTTGAGAATGTTTACTCTGTGCCTTTATGTGTTGGAAGTATGTAACTTATGTCTTGGTTTTACAGGGATCACAGTGATGAGACTGTCTGGACATCTCTATCACACCCTCCAAGGCTCAGGGACCACTGAGGAAGAGGTGGTGGTGAAAGGCCCAAGAATTCAGAAGCCCAGAAATACTATCACGCTCCAAAGGGAGCTTAAGCGGGCCCCTGCATACCTCAAACTCCAGGCTTTACTCTCTGTTGGAAGTAAGTAAAGAATCCCTCTTCTCATTATATCAGAGCCCGCTCCTACTATAAAACTAGGTGAAAAGGGCATGAGATAGCCCTCAAGGATGGGAAATGAGTAATGAAGTGAACCACTTATTTGGTTTCTGTAAATAGCCTGCACCATAAGCCTTAATAGCCCACACCGTAAGCCTTAGTAGCCCACACTGTAAGCCTTAGTAGCCCACACCATAAGCCGTAGCAGCCTGCCTCAGACCACCAAGGTCATAGGAGACTGATACCACACTCTGCTACCCCCACCCAAGGACCTGCGCAAATGCTGACCTCCAAGGTCATAGGAGACTGATTGGTCCACGAGGGGCATGAACAAATTAAACTAATTGGCTTAGAAACCATGGAGTGGCACAAACTGACTGGCTCGCACCCCACGGGCTCCTGATGTTAAAAAAATGATTGGTCTAATGCACAGGCTTGGTTAGAAACCCTATAAAAACTGTCCCGTTCCTGCACTGTGGGCCCCAGCGTGCCTGGAATAAAAATCCTTTTGCTGGGTTGGAGAAATGGCTTAGCGGTTAAGCGCTCGCCTGTGAAGCCTATGGACCCCGGTTCGAGGCTCGGTTCCCCAGGTCCCACGTTAGCCAGATGCACAAGGGGGCGCACGCGTCTGGAGTTCGTTTGCAGAGGCTGGAGGCCCTGGCGCGCCCATTCGCTCTCTCTCCCTCTATCTGTCTTTCTCTCTGTGACTGTTGCTCTCAAATAAATAAATAAAAAATGAACAAAAAATATTTAAAAAAAAAAATCCTTTTGCTGTTTGCATCAAGACCATTTCTCGTGAGTGATTTGGGGTGTCGCCATTTCCAGGCAGAGCGTGGGGTCCTCGTTCTGGGGGTCTTACATTGGAAAGAATGTTAAGATCCAGTTGGGCGTGGTGGCACATGCCATTAATCCCAGGTAGGAGGATCCCTGTGAGTTCAAGGCCACCCTGAGACTATATAGTGTATTCCAGGTCAACCTGGGCTACAGCAAGACCCTACCTGGAAAAACCAAAAAATGAAATAAAATAAAAGAATGTAAGAACCAAAGGAAGAGGAGGGCTGCTTACAATATTATTTTCTAGACACACAGTGGCCTTGATATTCCTGACACTCATAGTGCCTGACACAACCTACGAAGTCTTGCATAATAGGAAGAGAAAAAAGATAACATCAAAATAGGAGACTAGTTGGAAAGAAAAGATTCGGTGCAGGCTGGAGAGATGGCTTAGTGGTTAAGTGCTTGCCTGTGAAGCCTAAGGTCCCCAGTTCAAGGCTCAATTCCCCAGGACTCATGTTAGCCGGATGCACAAGGGGGTGTATGCGTCTTGAGTTCGTTTGCAGTGGCTAGAGGTCCTGGCGCACCCATTCTCTCTCTCTCTTTATCTGCCTTTCTCTCTGTGTCTGTTGCTGTCAAATAAATAAATAAAAATAAGCAATTTTTTTTTTTTAAAGGATTCAGTGGAGTGGTGATTTGGGAGGGGAAAATGTTGGATGTTGGGAGGGGGTTATGTTCATGGTATATTGTTTATACTCTGGAAGTTAATAAAAAGTTAAAACAGACTGTCTTGAATCTCAGATGAGACTTAGGACTTTTGAACAGTATTGAACTTCATAAAGACTGACATATTTTTTTATTTTTCGAGGTAGGGTCTCACTCTAGCCCAGGCTGATCTGGAATTCACTGTGTAGTTTATATAATCTCAGGGCAGCGTTGAACTCACATGTGTTGGGAGCCATAGAGCAAAAGCCACTCCCTTTTGCCTGGGCCTGCTCATAAGCTGACTCATTACTCAGAAAGCTGGTCCATCCAACTTTCTGTTAGGTACTTCTGGAACATCGGTCAGCAGACTGCTTACAGAATCTTATGTTTTGCAAAAGGCCAGTTTATGGTCAGGATGTGAAGCTTGGTGCAGTCAGGATGTTAAGCCATTGAGGCAAGATTAGATGAACACCTAATTACATCCCCTCTAGGTTTTCTGACAATTCCAACACCGTAAATCACATCAGCCAGCTTATCCCCCCACTTTTCTTCCCCTATATAACCACTGTGTAAAAAATAAAGACTCTGAGACCTTGACAAACATCTAGCATGGTCTCCTTCTTGTGTCTGTTTGCCTTTTCTCACCCAGGTTAGCTTCTCCTTGAGTCCTTGTTCAAATCCCTGCTGGCCGGGGCAACATGATCCTCCTACCTCTGCCTCCAGAGTGCTAGTATTAAAGGTAAGTGCCATCACGCCCCACAAGACAGAGGAATTTTGAAGTTGGACTGAGGCAGTTTACTCTGTGAGATGGTCATGGGCCTACAGGGCCAGGGGCTGAGTGTGGTGCTTTGAATACAATGTCCATCCCCATAGCCTCAGGTGTTTTTTGATTAAGTGGAGTGTTTGGAAGGTGGAGCCAACAGGAGAAAGAGTGTCATCAGGGGTGGAGTCCTCAGTCCTGAGCTGGACTTGAGTGTGTCCAGTCAGCTTGTGCTTGCTGTGCTGTTTCTCTGCTATGGACGTGTGATGACATGAGCCAGTTTCTTCAGCCGTGATGAAGCTCCCCATGGAATCTGAAGCCTGAAATAAACCCTTTCCTGCCATAAGCTGCTACTGGCCTGATGTTTGTCTCAGCAACAAGAAGGTAACTGCGGCAGGGACGAACTGTAAGAACTGTGGGAATGAACTATAAGAAGGAAATTGGGGCTGGGCGTGGTGGTGGACACCTTCAATCCCAACACTCCAGAGGCAGAGATAGGAGGATGGCCATGAGTTCGAGGCCACCCTGAGACTACATAGTGAATTCCAGGTCAGCCAGAGCTACAGTGAAACCCTACCTTGGAAAACCAGAAAGAAAAAAATAAGAATGAAATTTTGGGGATGAACTGTCAAAATATTCCTTCTGGACTTTACTTTTCTGAGATTATTGCTATGAGATGCTAAATTCCTTCCTTGTAATTTACCTTAAATTAATCTTACAACTATGTAACCCTCCTACTTAAAGTAACGTGACTAGGTTTCCTCCACAGCACTGATGACCAATATTGCAAAACAATGTTACTGATCTTAAGCTATGCTCCTTACCCAATTTCTTCAGTGGTTTGGTTGGACTCTCGACTGAGAACAAGCGCACTTGTATAAGAAGTTCTGGCCCTAGCACTGAAGACAGTGAGGTCAGTAACCATGGGCCCACGGACCTGCTGAAGGCAACAGGTGGGCTCAGCGTGGATGCTTTTGTGCTCAGTGTATGTGTTCTGGGTCAGCAGAGTCCAGCTTGTCACGCCCCTAAATTCCTTCCTCTGACAAATGTTAAGAGGATTACCCAAAGTGGAAAGTTCCTTACAGCTTGCTCATACCATGTGCTGTGTATTACTAGATTCTGGCTGTTCAATTAAAATATCAACGAGGGGGCTGGAGAGATGGTTTAGCGGTTAAGCGCTTGCCTGTGAAGCCTAAGGACCCCGGTTCGAGGCTCGATTCCCCAGGACCCACGTTAGCCAGATGCACAAGGGGGCGCACGTGTCTGGAATTCATCTGCAGTGGTTGGAGGCCCTGGCGCACCCATTCTCTCTCTCTCTCTCTCTCTCTCTCTCTCTCTCTCTCTCTGCCTCTTTCTCTGTCTGTCACTCTCAAATAAATAAATAATAATAAACCAAAAAAAAAATTTTAAAAAAATAAAATAAAATATCAACGAGAGCCGGGCATGGTGGCGCACGCCTTTAATCCCAGCACTTGGGAGGCAGAGGTAGGAGGATCGCCGTGAGTTCAAGGCCACCCTGAGACTACAGAGTTAATTCCAGGTCAGCCTGGACCAGAGTGAGACCCTACCTTGAAAAACCAAAAAAAATAAAATAAAATAAAATAAAATATCAATGAGTACCTGTATGCAGAAAGCTGCGACCACAGCAAGGTCAGAGCAGCGGCAACAGCAGATGTAGTGAGTTTACTAAGGGCTTAAACTAACCAAGCTCCGGCCTCTTCCCTCAGGCTGCTGCTAGAGGCAGTTGGCCCACTGTGGGTGGCCCGAGTTAGTTCTAGCTCACAGGCTCTGCTTCTAGAACCAGCTTGCCCATGCTTGGGTAAGACCCCAAGTGGTAGTTCTCTTACGATTTCAGAGCTGTGCTCCCCAAGTAGGGTGTTCATAATAAAAAGTATTGGACAGAAAGAAAAGACAGGAAGAACTCTGCCGTGAAAGCACACAACTTAAGTTCTACAACCATCTCCTTCAATACCACAATGCCAGGCTTCTCCTTGGCAAAGGCTCACCTAAGCAGGGAAAACATTCAGTTAGCATCCCCAAATCCAACTGGCATCAGGATCACCCCACTGGGTTCAGAAAGAACATCTGGGATTTCCCCTTAATCATAGTTCAGCACAGCTCACTCAGTGGCTTAGAGTGTGGACTGGTCTGGCATGTTTTCTGCATAGCTTGGAAACCAGAACTTGGGCAGGAGGAACTTGGAAGTGTAGATGATGTTCTATTGCTGCCCTTGTGTGGTGGTGAGCAATGGGAATCCTGCTTTTTGTGCATCACACAAGATGAGATGAATGCTATTCACATGCAAATCACTCTCAAGGGGCTGGAGAGATGGCTTAGTGGTAAAGGCATTTGCCTGCAAAGCCAAAGGACCCAGGTTCAAGTCCCCAGGACCCACATTAGCCAGATGCACAAGGGGGCACATGTGTCTGGAGTTCGTTTGCAGTGGCTAGAGGCCCTGGTGTGCCCATTCTCTCTTTCTCTGTCTGTTGCTCTCAAATAAATAAGTAAAAATTAAAAAAAATTTTAAAAAAGGGGCTGGAGAGATGGCTTAGCGGTTAAGCCTAAGGACCCCAGTTCGAGGCTCGGTTCCCCAGGTCCCACGTTAGCCAGATGCACAAGGGGGCGCACACGTCCGGAGTTCGTTTGCAGAGGCTGGAAGCCCTGGCGCGCCCATTCTCTCTCTCTCTCCCTCTATCTTTCTCTCTGTGTTTGTCACTTTCAAATAAATGAATAAATAATTTAAAAAAAAAAAAAAAAGAAGGCATGTTTCAGACCAACGAGTGGGACACCCAGAGGCCCTGAGGCAAGCACAGGAGAGCTCCAATTTGAATAAAGGAGTTGTGTAGCTGTGGTGGTGCCAATAAAAAGGGTTTTCTCTCTTTTTTTTAAATTTTTTATATATTTATTTGAGAGCGACAGACACAGAGAGAAAGACAGATAGAGGGAGAGAGAGAGAATGGGCGCGCCAGGGCTTCCAGCCTCTGCAAACAAACTCCGGACGCGTACGCCCCCTTGTGCATCTGGCTAACGTGGGACCTGGGGAACCGAGCCTCGAACCGGGGTCCTTAGGCTTCACAGGCAAGCGCTTAACCGCTAAGCCATCTCTCCAGCCCTCTTTTTCTATTTAACTAAAAATGAGCAGACAACACCATCCACAAAGTGAAAAGGACGTATTAAAATATTCACAGAAGTATAATGAAAAATGAGATCAAAAAACAACAGTGAGCCTGTGCTTTTTGTACAGGTGCATCTCCATTGACAAAAGTACAGACAGGAATTTTAACCCTTAGGCTGTTACTTTTAGGTGTCCCTTCACAAAATTCACTCAGAATTTTACTATGTCTCCTTCTGTCAGTAAGGAAGTCTGCCATTTGGACACAACCCCACTGCTGCTGTCTGTAGCCAGACCCAGGAATGTAAAGACATAGGGGAAAGGGCCAGAAACTCCACAGGAGGTGGTGTTCCGAAGTGAGGCCTTTGGATTAGTGTAACACTCTAATATGCTTTGCCTGGGTGTGGGCGCTGTCTTTCAGTCTGTGTCTGTCCTGCAGGCCAGCCCCGGATGCTGGCAGCTAACTACCCTTGCCCTGGAGAGAAGGGCAGCAGGACCAGGAAGGAGATTTTTTTGCCCAAACACCAGCTTCACACACATAGGCTCTGGGCACTGAAAGAAGTCAGGGCACTTGTCAAGAAGTATCAGGAAGGTATAGTTTATTCACAGGCACAGTGGATAAAGAAAACAGAATGCCCACTTCCTCCGGAGCAGTACACAAGGCAGTGTACACGTGGGGCTCTACGATTTAGTTATCATTTCTTCGCTAAGCACAGCCTGGGCCGGCCATACTCTCTGTACAGCAGGAAGGAGTAGTAGTATGGCCTTGGCCCACATCTGAAGAATGGTGACGGTGACGATCTCAACCCCTTGGGACACACAGAAGTCGTCTCAAGGCTTCGATAGTTTTCACGATAGTTCTAGAAGTCAAGGTGGCCACTTTGTGGAAACTGCTCAGGAAGGCGCTCCGTGTTCCCCTCTTGAGAGGACCCAAAAACTGACAGGGAGCCACGGAGCAAGGACACAACACAGCAGACACGGGCCAGCTTCAGGAGATGAGTGTAGGTGACAACACCTGACCCCTGCTTCCTTACAGACACAGGGGACGTATGCGGCAGCACTGTGGGATGACAACAAGGGTCCTCTGGAAAGCAAAGGCCTCACACACAGGTAGTCAGTTCTGCAGTTCACGTTCTCGTCCTTGATTTGATGACCTCCTGCATGTATTTTTCTTTTATAAGCTGAATCATGCTGCATTCCACTAGAAGGTGGGAAGGAAAGGAAGCATCATGGTATACTAAGTGGGAGGAAAATCACCATCTCCACTCACTCCTACTCACCCCAACATGCTCTAGGGATCATGTTTCTTCCTCTGACCATGATCTTTCCATTTCATTTCATCGTTGTTTTTCAGACAGGTTTTCATGTAATTTGCTATGTAGCTGAGGGTCCTGCCTTTACCACCCAAGCTCTGGGATTACAGATGGGAACCACTACACCCAGCTTTATTAAGTTGTTTAGTTTTCTAGTGTTGGGATGGAGCCTCGGACCTTGTGTATGCTAATCAAGCTCTTGACCACTGAGCTGCACTCCCAGGGTCTCTTGCCGCTGCAGATGATACCCATCCAGCTTTAAGTGGGTGACTAGGGAGTTAAACCCAAGCACGTACTCTCAACCTCTAAACTATCTCCTCAGGCCCCAGAAGTTTTCTTTTAAAAACAAAGGAATCCAGATTGACCATATAAATAGCCATTACTGATCTTCACTATGCTTGTCGTAAAATGCATCAATTTTACCTGGCCAAGGGAGAGGATATTCAAGGAGGAAAAACAAATGGTTTCTCCTTGTTTTACTGTTAAGCCTGTACAATATGCAAAGCTAAAACTTGTCCCATATTTTAGAAGAACATCAACAGAAACTCTGCAACTTGTCTTCAGGTAGCATGATTAATGGCTGTTGTCTGACAGATACAACCAAATAGATGGTTCTGACCAGGGAAGGCCACCCTGGTATGTATCCATTATAAAGCCTCCTTCTCCAAATAAATGCAAACACAGGTTGAGGCCTTAGGTAAAAAGGCCATGTCTACTGAAACTACTAAAAGGTCTGTGACAGGCTCCATTAAGGCAAACCACACCTACATGATGGTGATAGGAACGTTTCTGATATTTCCCAATTACAGATGACCCTGAAAGAATGCACAAGACAGCAAGATAGTTTACACATATGCACAGAATTACACCATCGCTTTATCATGCAACATTGGCTTCTCACATCAGGAGGTTAACTAGAACATACACATCCTTTAGACATTTTTTCCTCTGTGAGTACACATGTGCTTGTCCTTGCCTGAGTCCTCAAGGCCACACGTGGTTCAGGGCTAGATTTTCTGCACAGGAATCCAGTTTAGGTTTGTTTCTTGATTAGGATATGTTCTGGGTCTTCTCAGTTTTTCTGGATGTCTGCATACACCACAGACTCTGACTTATTAATCTTGTCACTGTGATATCCCCCTGAGTGGTCTAACTGTACATATATGACTGGGCCCTGGAGGACAGAAGTAGAATTAGAGGTTAGAAATTGGGTAGTCTGTGGGGTACAGGTATAGAAGCAATCACTACTGTGGCAAAGCAAAGACTTCTTCTCCCTTGTGAATGTCATAATCTTATGAATGATATATTTAGGACTGACTTTAAAAGGAGACTGGCATCCATTGATAACTATTAAAGCTGGCACATGGAGACTCCTTACACTATTCTCTCTCTCTCTCTTTTTTTTTTTTTTTTTTTTTTTTGAGGTAGGGTCTCATTCTAGCCAAGGGTGACCTGGAATTCACTATGAATTCTCAGGGTGGCCTCAAACTCATAACGATCCTCCTACCTCTGCCTCCCAAGTGCTGGGATTAAAGGCGTGCGCCACCACGCCCGGCTCTCTTTAGTTTTTGTGTATGTTTAGACATTTCTGAAATGATTTTCTTGTTTCAGTTTCCAATCTAGAGCAAGGAGCAAGGGAGGCTGGACTGCTGGACCTAAGTGACTGACTCTTCAGGGATGAGGTCAGGGCAGAGGCTCAGTGTTCAAACACCAGACAGGTGATTTACACTTCATGACCTTTTCAATCCCTTTCAATACAGATTAAAATCACAAACTCAGTAGCCAAAAGCCCGTGACTTAAAAGAAACACCTTTATCAGTATCTAAAAGCCACAGCCTCTGTCCTTCGTGTGTGAGCTACAGTTGTGGGTATGGAGTTCAGTACTCTGACTTCCACAGCAGGGACAAGCCCAGGCGCAAGGGCTGCTGCTGTGGCGCATCAGAAGTGGTTAGAAAAATCACTAGACCCACCAGGCATGGTGGCGTGTATCTTTAATCCCAGCACTGGGGAGGCAGAGGTAGGAGGATTGCTGTGAGTTCAAGATCAGCCTTAGACTACATAGTAAATTCCAGGTCAGCCTGGACTAGAACAAGACCTTACCTTGAAAAAAAAATCACTAGATTTCTCTGAACTTGGGCACAGCTGCATTTGGAATTTGTTGTAGTTACCTTTGTGTTGCTGGGACAAAACACCCAGCCAAAAGCAGCTGATGGAAGGAAAACTTTTATTTTGGTTCACAGTCTCAAGGGGGAAGATTCATGACAACAGGAGAAAAATATGGCATGGGCAGAGTCTGGACATCACTTCTGCCATCCACTTTTTTTTTTGTTTTTGTTTTCTGAGGTAGGGTCTCATGTTAGCTCAGGCTGACATGGAATTCACTATGTAGTCTCAGGGTGGCCTCCAACTCTTGGCAATCCTCCTATCTCTGCCTCCCAAGTGCTGGGATTAAAGGCGTGCGCCACCATACCTGGATTGCCATCCACTTTTTTGAGACAGGGTTTCTAATTGGCCAGGAGCTCACCAATGAGGCTAGACTGGCTTGCCAGTAACTCCCAGGGATCTACCTTCACTTCCCCTCCCTGGGTCAGTGTTGGAATTACAAACATATGCCATCATGCCCACATTTTTAATGAGGGTCCTAGGGATTGAAACCAGGCTCTCATGCTTGCAAGGCAAGGTTTGTAGTGACTGAGCTGTCTCCTTAGCCCCTTATGAGGTATTCTTTATTGAGACTAGTGGACTGGCAATCAGTTTCTTTTATCTCTCTCTTTTTTTTTTAAATATTCATTTATTTGAGAGAGAGCAGGAGAGAAAGACAGAGAGAATGAGCATGCCAGGGCCTCCAGCCATTGTAAACAAACTCTAGACACATGTGCCACCTTGTGCATTTGGTTTATGTGGGTCCTAGGGAATTGAACTCAGGTCCTTAGGCTTCACAGGTAAGTAAATGCCTTAACTACTAAGCCATCTCTCTGGACTTTCTTCATCTCTTAAATGACACTAATAATGGTACTTACATTTTTTCATCTAGTTATAAGACTGAGATGACACATAAATAACCCAGGCAGTGGGTTATTTACCATTCAATAGACAGCTGTTGCCATTATCAATATCTCATTACTCAAATACACTTTAAAATATACTGAGGTAAGGGCTGGAGAGATGGCTTAGCAGTTAAGCACTTGCCTGTGAAGCCTAAGAACCCTGATTCGAGGCCCGATTCCCCAGAACCCACGTTATCCAGATGCACAAGGGGGCACACACGTCTAGAGTTCATTTGCAGTGGCTAGCGGCCCTGGCGTACCCATTCTCTCTCTCTCATTCTCTCCCTCTTTCTCTCTCTGTCACTCATAAAAAAAGGAGAGGAGGAAAAAAAAAAAAACCAGAGTAAGAACAGCAGCATTCCCAGTGCCATGCAGGACTGGGAGGAACGTTTCCCTGCCCCTTTATTAAGCCTAAGCAAAAACTAGGGCTGGAGAGATGGCTTAGCGGTTAAGCGCTTGCCTGTGAAGCCTAAGGACCCTGGTTCGAGGCTCGGTTCCCCAGGTCCCACGTTAGCCAGATGCACAAGGGGGCGCACGCATCTGGAGTTCATTTGCAGAGGCTGGAAGCCCTGGCGCGCCCATTCTCTCTCTCCCCCTCTATCTGTCTTTCTCTCTGTGTCTGTCGCTCTCAAATAAATAAATAAATAAATTTTAAAAAATTAAAAAAAAAAAAAAACTAACACCAGGCATGTCATCACCTTGGATTAGTGTCATGTTGAAAATCATCAACCCAGCTACATTTAAAGTCACCAAAACAGAAGCATTCCAAGCAAGTAATATCTGAATTTGAACACTCAGACATGTTTAGACACAGCACTCCTGGCCCACAGGGAGAGGTCCCCTCCACCAGCAGAAAGCAACACGTAGGGCGTGCAGTCCTCTCTAACCACACTCACTCAAGGATGGTGAATGTTCTATCTGCAAATCTGTATTGTTATGTCCCTGGGGTGAATTTGCTACTTGAGTACATATGTGTAATTACAGAAAGGCCAAACTTTTGCTTTCATTAACTTTCAATCCTATGATGTATAGTGCCCATTTTCAGGTTTTTTACAGTTTAGTTTTTGCCAGTCTGTTAAATGGAAGATGTTATTACAGTGTGAATTTGCAGTTTTATGATATGTGTAATTTTAATTTTGTACATGTTTTCATATTTTTAAATATTAATGTTTTCTGTGGAATGCCTTTTGATACCATTTTCTTTTGAGTTATAGATATTTTTCTAGTAGTTTTTAAGACTTGCAAATATGAGGAATATTAACTTTTTCCTCCTGATTTTTGTTATTTATCTTTGTTGTTGCTTTTTCCCCCTGGATTTGTTTTGGGAATATTATGTTGTAAATTTATCAAGTCATGATTGGATGGGATCTGTTTTGATAATGCTTGGATATCATCTTTTCCATTCTAATATATTTCCAAAAATCCTGTGTTTTTCTCCTTGAAAAACAAAGGATGGTGAATGTTAGATCGCACCCTGCCAACACGGCTCGTGCTCCAACTTAAACTAGCCCTCACCTCCAGGCTTACTGCGTGAGCATTACATAGCTTATACGCATTAGCTTTCCAGCTGGAGTGGGGAAAACAGAAGGTTCTTCAGGTAGACCATACACCCTACTCTCAAAGACAGGCCTTTTGAGAAGCCATGTGCAGAGTCAGTTTTCCTTTATCGCCAGTATATTTCGTCATCAGTTTTTATTCTCCCAGGTTGGGTACATGCTGCTAGAAACAGCAAAGCAATCGAGCTGCTTATTTTCAGCAGAAAGCAAGCTGACCAAGGGAGAAGCCCTGCACCATCACATTGGGCCAGGAGGGGGTTTATCAGCACAACCTCTCCACTAGGGTTTTAAACTCACCTAGGCATAAAAAAGGCCCTTATTTAGAGCCAGGCATTCCAGGTCAGCCTGAGCTAGAGTGAGACCCAATCTCAAAAAAAAAAAAAAAAAAAAAAAAAAAAAAAGGGCTGGAGAGATGGCTTAGCGGTTAAGCGCTTGCCTGTGAAGCCTAAGGACCCCGGTTCGAGGCTCGGTTTCCCAGGTCCCACGTTAGCCAGATGCACAAGGGGGCGCACGCGTCTGGAGTTCGTTTGCAGAGGCTGGAAGCCCTGGTGCGCCCATTCTCTCTCTCTCTCTCTCTGTGTCTGTCACTCTCAAAAAAAAAAAAAAAAAAAAAAGACCCTTATTAGATCACTGCCACAAAATTAAACTTTTTTGTGTGTCGCCATTTCAAGACAGTCCTAAGTAGCCCAGGTTGGCTATGAACTGTTGATCCTCCTGCCTCTATCTCCCAAGTGGTGGCATTACAGGCATGCCCAGCAAGATCAACCTCTTACGCTGGGTAAGTGACACCTCTACATGCTGAGTGCACGATGCCTGAGCAATTATTTCCAAACCTTAGGAGGAAACTAGAAAAGGGACTAGTGTATTCCGAGTCTAATAGCAGGGCACTGACTGACCTACCCTTGCCTATGTCAGAACACCTCTTAAGAAGACTCAACACATCTTAATGAAAAAGCAACCAGCAGGTAATTATTCCTCTTCCTCTTCCTCTTCTTCTTCTTCTTTTGGTTTTTCGAGGTACGGTTTCACTCTAGTTCCAGCTATGTAATCTGTGTGGGCACTATGTAGTCTCAGGGTAGCCTTGAACTCATGGTAATCCTCCTACCTCTGTCTCTGAAGTGCTGGGATTAAAGGCATGCACCACCACGCCTGGTAATACTTTTCTATTTTTTAAAAAAAAGTATGATTTGGGGAGCTGGAGAGATGATGTTTGCTTGCAAAGCCTGCCAGCCTAGATTCGATTTTCCATGTAAAGCCAGATACACAAAGCAGAACATGTACCTAGAGTTTGTTTGCAGTGGCAAGTGGCCCTGGCACACTCATACTCTCTCCCTCTTTCTCTGCTGACAAATAAACAATAATTTTTTGTTTTGTTTTTCAAGGTAGAGTTTCACTCTAGCTCAGGCTGACCTGGAATTCACTATGTAGTCTCAGAGTGGCCTTGAACTTACGGAGATCCTCCTTCCAAGTGCTGGGATAAAAGGCGTGCACCACCACAACCAGCTAAACAATATATTTTTTAAAAAGGCATATTTTCATGAAGCCTGTTTATTTTTCTCCAGCCCTCCCCTACAAGACGGAGTTTCTTACCCAGTATAATGCCGTTTGGAGTTTTTCCTTCTATAGAAGATGGCCAGAGTCATGCTGGTGAGCAAAGTGAGGCCGAGCACCACAGCATAACTATGCCCAGCAGCACCCAAACTGGGAACACCGGCAAGTTCTCTAAGGAGAAAACAGGACAGGGTTAGGGTACAGTACCACTGAGAGAGCACTACGCTAATGTCTTCCATTAAGAGTTATCTAATCTATTGTATTATTCTAAATACTGAGGGTAATATCTAGTTGATGATATACTTCTCCATACCAACTAAAAATGCACTACAAAACTAAGTTTTTATACCCCTACTCCCTTTCTCTGCTCCAAGTTCAAAGCAACACTGGGGATGTGAATTTACATCAATTTACTCTCCCACCGAGTAGACTCTATCTCAGGAAAAATTGGGAAAACCTGTACTGTGTGCATCCAAAAGGGAACACACAATTGTGCTACTCTGGGAGATGTTACAATTTTCTCTAGGGCTGGAGATATGACTCTGTGGTTAAGGTGCTTGCCTGCAAAGCCTAACAACCTGGATTCAATTCCCCAGTACCCATGTAAAGCCAGATGCACAATGTGACACATGCATCTGGAGTTCACTTGCAGTGGCTAGAGGCCCTGGTGCACTCACTCTCTGTCTCTCTTCTGTCTTTCTCTCTCTTTCTGCTTACAAATAAATAAATAAATATAAAACTAAATTTTCTGGGGGGAGGAAGGGTATTACCATGGGATAGTTTTTATAATCATGGAAGCTGTTAATAAAAATTTGAAAAGGGCTGGAGAGATGGCTTAGCAGTTAAGCGCTTGCCTGTGAAGCCTAAGGACCCCGGTTTGAAGCTAGATTCTCCAGGACCCACGTTAGCCAGATGCACAAGGGGGCACACGCGTCTGGAGTTCGTTTGCAGTGGCCAGAGGCCCTGGCGTGCCCATTCTGTCTCTCTATCTGCCTCTTTCTCTCTCTCTCTCTGTCCATTGCTTTCAAATAAATAAAAACAAAAAAACATTGAAAAAATAATAGGAGGAAAAGATGATGATATCAAAATAAAAGAGACTGGTTGAGAGGGGGAGGGGATATGTTGGAGAATGAAATTTCAAAGGGGAAAGTGGGGGGAGGGAGGGAATTACCATGGGAAATTGTTTACAATTATGGAAGTTGTCAATAAAAAATTTTTTAAATAAAAATAAATAAATTTTCTCAGGACAATATGAAATAGTTTATCACTCTCCTTTCCTAGGGACCACTTCATCTAACCCCAATGAATTGAGTCTTACTTGTAATTCATATTCAAAGCAACACCTGAAGTAAGACCCACAGTCTTCCGACCCAGGTACATCAATGAAGAGCTCATCCGCTCTGAACTAAGCAGCTGTTGACAACCACCAAGTGTGGCAGAGTCATAGGTCAGCGCAGACTGGGAGCACAACAGTATGGCAAAAACCCTCCCTTCAGGGCTTCAGGGTATGGATCAGCACAACACAGGCCCAGCACTCCTGAGGCCTTGGGTTTGATACGGAGCACTGCAAAAACAAAACAAAACAAAACCTTTTTAAGTCCTCCTTATAAAATTACTTTGAATCATAACTCATATTCTGCAACTAAACATGACAAAGAGACCGTGTTGTTTCTGCAAAAATACTGCAGGAAGTACCTTTTTCCACAACATAATCTTGTGTGTCCAGGCTGGACAACAATGTCAGGAGGGTTTTTGACAGCACAGATATAGGTACCATTGTGTATAAACTGTGTATTTTCTATGTTGATTGATGCGTCTTTCTTGTTAAGGTCTCCAGCCCAGGTGATTCTGTTTTTAAACGGTGCAAAATCCCCAATGTACACTTGCTCTTGGGAGCAGTGGAAAAACTGCAATTAGAAAACAAAAGCACATGAGCTACCCTCAAAGGCAGAATTATTAAGTCTGTAACCGGCATGTTGTTAAAGCATTTTTGAAAGCAAGACTTCCCACAGAAAGACATGTAAATCACAGTCCAAGTCACAAGCTATGGAAGCTAAGCCAGACAGAGCTCTGGAGATGATGAGGCTCAACCCTGCCAAGTTTCAGTAGAACAGGCATACACATCAGCTCTAATCCTCTCCACATCCCATGAAAATAACTTTTACTGTCCACATTCTTATAAGAAAGGAAATGAAGACTCAAAGAAGCTACTTTCCTAAGTCACCATGACAGGAAGTAGTAAGCCTACAGTTACAATCAGGCCCATCTTACTCTTCAAAGCCAATGCTCTTTCCACAGCCATGACAAAGCCCAGTGAATCCAAAGGCGTCAGAAATCTTGTCAGTCTACAAATAAATCATATGGAATCCTCCAGTTTTGGACAATGGAACACTCAGGAGCCACAGATTGTTGTCAGAAAATTTTCAGTGCCAGGGATGTGATACCTCCAGTGAGTTGTTGGCCAGAGAGGTCCCTGATGCCCCCAAAACGTTATAGGCCATTACTGAGGGCCTTGGTTTCCCACCAGGAATAAATGGTAAGACCCTATTGCTGAAACTCCACATACTTGGGCTGCAAGGCCACTGAGAAATCCTGCTGGAACTGAGCTGATAACCTCCTCCATGTAGACCAGCTGACAGAAAGCTGGAAGAAGCCATTCTGCATGCAGTCCAATGGGAGAAAGAGAAATCACCAGTGAAGATACTCAACAGTGGACACTGCAAGCCTTATATTTGGCCAGCCAGGCCAAATGAGACAACGGGTACAATAGTGGCATGTCTGTTATGGGAGAAGCCAACTGCCATCTAATTGGACTGCAGGCCCGCTCCATGGGAGGGAATACATCCCTGATACTGAAAACTTAAGACAGGGTAGTCATGAGCCCTAGGGGTGTAACATCTGCTGTTGTCTGGATAAATATATATACTATGCTTATCAAACTGCCCAGTAAGCACTTCTGTTAATGTTCATACACTTATATTAATTCTACTCTCACTTTGGGTAGAGAATCTTCTCTTTTCAGATGGCAGTGACCTTGGGACGACTCAGAAGGTATCATGGTGATGGAAAGAAATGATTGCAGTGCTCAATACTGCAATCTCTATCACACCTTCCAAGGCTCAGGGTCTAATGGGGAAGAGGTGGTGGACAGAATGTAAGAGCCAAAGGAAGGGTAGGACTCCTTACAACGTGCTCCCTCCAGACACAAAATGGCCTGGATATCCATGACCTCACAGTGCCTGACACTACCTACACAAGACCATCATAAGACGAGGAAAAGATCATGACATAAAATTAACAAGAGAGTTTGATTGAGATGGGGAGGGGGTATGATGAAGTATGGAGTTTCAAAGGGGAAAGTGGGAGGAGGAAGGGTATTACCATGGGGTATTTTTTATAATCATGGAACTTGTTAATAAAAATTTGGAAGAAAAAAACTTAGAAATAAAAACTTCTGGGCTGGAGAAATGACTTAGCAGTTAAGGCACTTGCCTGTGAAGCCTAAGGACCCAGGTTTGATTCTCTAGGTCCCACATTAGCCAGATGCACATCATGGCACATGCATCTGGAGTTCATTTGCAGTGGCTAGAGGCCCTGGTATGCCCATTCTCTCTCTCTCCCCCCCCCTGTATCTAAAATAAATTAATTAATTAAAAAATTTAAAAAAACACTTCTATTAAAGTCCAAGGTAATCAAAGCTCAGAAAAATAAAATAAATAAAGACGGGTGTGGTGGCGCACACCTTTAATCCCAGCATTCGGGAGGCAGAGGTAGGAGGATCACCAAGAGTTCAAGGTCACCCTAAGACTACATAGTGAGTTCCAGGTCAGCCTGAGCTACAGTGAGACCCCACCTTGAACCGACACCCCCCCACCCAACCACAAATAAAGAAAACAAGTGTCCATCGTTTGCAATTTAAAAAGTACTTTCTTTTTTAAATGTTTTATATATTTGTTTGCAAGAATGAATATATATACACACACACACACACACACACACGCACACACATAGAGGGAGGGTTGTGAAGTGTATTGGGCACAGTAGGCCTCCAGCTACTGCAAATGAACTCTAGATGTATGCAGTGCTCTGTGCACTTTGCTTGCATGGGTACTGGGGAACTGAACTCTGGTCATTTGATAGGTTGGGCAGGTAAGCGCCTTAACTGCAGAGCCATCTCTCCAGCCCATGTGTTTACATGTTCATGTATGTGCAAGGTTCAGGTGGAGGCCCAGGGACAGCCCTTGGTGTCAGTCTTAGGAAAGCCTTTTTTTTTTTTTTTTTTTTTAAGATAAGATCACAGGGCATGGTGGCACATACCTTTAATCCCAGACTTCAGGAGGCTGAGGTTAGGAGGATCAATGTGACTTTGATACCCGCCTGAGACTACATAGTGACTTCCAGGTCAGCCTGGGTCAGAGTGAGACTCTACCTCGAAAAACAAAAAACAAAAAACAAACAAAAAAACACAACTTTATTCTCTTTTGGTTCCTAATACCAAGCTTTCTTTGTTTTTCTCTTACTCACAGCCTTTCTCAGGTTCACTTTATTCCAGAGCTCTGTTCTTGGGAAGGTCTCCCATGATGACCTCACCAAGCAATCCAAACTTCATTACTCGTATTTCCAACTAGAACCTTCTCATTTCCAGAACCATCTACCAACTAGCTCCATTGGGACTCATCAGTGTCTTAACCCTGACATATGACAACACAACTCCAATCATCTTTGTCCCCCAATACTCAGATTCCCTATCTCATTCTTCACCTGGAAAAAGGCCTACCTTCCTAAACTGTGCCCACTTTCCCAAGCTCCATCTACCTTCTCTTTCAAATCAGTTTCCAAATCAAATTTACTTTCTCATTAGCTCATGAACACACCTTCTTATGGTATTCCACTGCTTGTAGTCAGGTCTTTGACATCTTTCCTTGAATCATCAATAGTCCTTTGGTTTCTCCAGCCTCAGCCTCACACCGCTCTGACCATCCTTTATTGGATTTTAGAGTGGCAGACAAGTGCTTTGATGAGTTAGTGCCTTTGGCTGGCTCTTGTGCCTCAACTCACTCCACCCCTTATGTACTCCAATTTCCCACCACACTGTAAAAGGTTCATTCCTGACTCTGTAGACACTAATTCCCATCATGCCTACTCAGTTTAAACATCCCTTCATCCAGCAGTCTGAACTTCCACCTGACATGCTGCCTTCAAGTTCCACTGCATACTTATATCAATGGAAGCACTGGGCTGGGGATGTAACTCTACTATTAAGTTAGTATGTGCTTAACATGGAATTACTTGTCTGCAGTGAAGTTGACAGTTTCTGAATGGGTACAGTGGTGTGCTTCTGTAGACCCAGCTATTTAGAAGGCTGAGCTAGGAGAACAGCTTCAGCCCACAAGTTCAAGGCTAGCCTAGGCAGCATAGTGAGAAGTAATCTCAAAATAAAAATAAAACAAAAAGAGCCAGGCATTGTGGCTTATACCTCTAATGTCAGCACTTAGGAGGCTGAGACAGGTGGATTTCTGTGGATTCCAGGCTAGCCTGAGCTACCTAGTGAGTTCCATTAACAGCATAGGCTGAGCTAGAGTGAGGCCTTGTCTCCACAGTGAGAAAGAGCGCGCGAGAGAGACAGACAGACAGACATGGTGGTAAACACGGGGCACCTGGGAAGCAGGCGAAGGAAGATATCAAGTTTCAGGTCTGCCTGTGCTACATACTGAGGCTATGTTTAAGCACGAAGCTTTTGAGTCCAGGCGCGATGGCACATGTTTTTAATCTTAGCACTGGGAGGCTGAAGTAGAAGATATGAGTATGAGGCCAGCCTAGGGCTATAGAGTGAGTTAAAGGTCAGCCTGGGCTAGAGTGAGACTGTATGTGTATGGGGGGGGGGGGAAGCAAACAAACAAAAAAGGAGCTTTTCTGTAATTCTTCTGCATAGTACTCACAACCAGGATAAAGCAATTTGGAAGCACTAAGAAAGCTAGACTGGAATTCACTATAGGATCTAGTGCTGGGGTTACAGGCACCATGCTTGGCCTCCAAGAAAAAAGATTTATGAAATATTTTCAATTGACAACTTACTCACGTGCATATAATGTATTTTGTTTATAATCCCCTCCCATTTTTGGCTCCCCCTTCTCTCATCCCCTTTCTACAGAATCCCTTTTCCAAGAAAAGAAAATATCTTAATTTGGTCTTTTTGTTTGTTTGTTTTTCTTTTGATTTTTCGAGGTAGGGCCCAGGCTGACCTGGAATTCACTATGTAGTCTCATGGTGGTCTCCAATTCATGGTGATCCTCCTACCTCTGCCTCCCAAGTGCTGTGATTAAAGGTGTGCTCCACCACGCCCGGCTCTTAATTTGTTTTTTATAACTTTTATTTATTTGCAAGCAAAGAGAGAATTTGGGTAGCCCAGGAACTCAAGATGCATGCACTGACACTTCCTGCCTCTAGCTTTATATGGGTACTGGGGAATCAAACCTGGGGATCATTAGGCTTTGCAGGCAAGAACCTTAACCACTGAACCATCCCTCCAGCAGGAATTTTTTTAAATTTATTTTTAGTTTTTCGAGGTAGGATCTCACTTTAGTCCAGGCTGTCCTGGAATTCACTACATAGCCTCAGGGTGGTCTTGAACTCACAGCGATCCTCCCTAGTGCTGGGATTAAAGGCGTGAGCTACCGTTTTTTTTTTTTTTTTTTAAATTATTCAAGAACAGGCAAAATCTCATTCCATAAAACGAACAAATTATTTGCACTTCTATTTCTAATACCCTGAATTTAATTAAGGTCATTTTGACTGCTTTGTCTCAACATTAATGTCTACCACGCATTATAATTCTGACAAGATTTATGATAAATCTTAGTTTTGGACTATCTTGTGTTTGTTTGCTTAAACACAAATAGAACCCACACAAAATACACTCTTAACCTTTTCCTTTTCCTTAGGAGAAACATGAAAACAGAGCAGATTCTGTCTTATATATACAAAGTGTTATCTTTGCCCTCTACAGGGTAGGGACTTTCATATTGACAGTATATTGCTGGGTTAAATGGAAGTTGGTAATCCAACAGAACTTTGCCTATTTTCCCTGGTTCCAAAGACTACATTAAGGACTTTTTTTCACCAAAGAAATTGCTAAGTAATGTCTGATATTCAAACCCTGTCATGCAAATGACATTTTGCACCACAAAAGAAAACATCTCTGTGGTTTCTTCCCAGTTGGCTCTCTTTATAACCACTAACTAACCAAATTCTTAGACAGCAACAAGTACTTTCCTTTGAACAACAAAAAAGGCCTGTGGCAGACACTACTTCACATGGCCATAAAACAGCTCAACCGATTCACATACACTAGGGCTACCCTACACTTGAGTCAGGATATTTAGTAAGAAAAAAAACAAAAAAGAGCCTTAAAAAAAATTAAAGTAAAATTATATAAATGGTTCTATGTCTTGTCATATTGTGGTATGTATGAAACCATTACGGATTTGGCTAAATTCTTTTCAGCCAGGTCATCCCACTGGTACTCCGAGCTCTGCATTCTAGCCCAAGAAAGAACATGAATTTCTTTTTAGTGCTTTGCCGACCCCAGACAAGAGACAGATGGGTTCTGTAACTCGTTTGTCACGGAGGCTTAAGAACGGATCTGTGCGTCTTGGAAATGGACCTAGCCGGGTGAAAAGAGAACGCAGGCTTCAACAAGGAAATCAACCAACAAGGGCGCCACAAACGAAAAACCTGCAACCTTCCGCCACCTCCCAGAGGCGAGGAACGTGAGAAGCCGGATCCCAGACCGGGACTCCCGGGAGGGCCTGGGCACCCGAGTCACCGCGAGGGGCAGGCCGGGCTCCGAGCGAGGTGGCCCGCGGCGCCCGCTCCCGGGAGTGTCCCCGGGGAGGGAAGGAGGGTGAGCTGCAGCCTCTCCTCCTCCTGCGCACTCGGGGATGCCGAGAATTAAGGCTCGCCTCGCGCGAGGGCTGCGAGCCTGGGACCCCCGAGCGTGCGGGCCGCGCCCCCTCCCCGCGGCCGGAGCGCGCGCACGGCCGGCGACCACCGCCCCGGGGCCCGGGAGCCCCCGCCCCGGCCCGGCATCACTCACACATCCCGAGCGCCGCAGCCAGCGCCGACCACGGCCAGCACCTGCGGTCAGAAGCGGCAATCACGATCTCCACTCCGGCGGGCGCTGCCGTGGTCCTCCCGCTGCGCTCCGAGCGCTCGCGGCCCCAGACACCGCCTGTCAGCCCCGGGCCCAGCCCCCGAGCCCGCCCTGGCCGCTCGCTCATTGGTCTGCCGGGCACCGTGTGAAGAACGTGATTGGACAGCAGGACTGTCCGTCAGTCTCTGCCCGTCGGCCGGGCACACGGGGTCGCTCGCTGGGCGCTGCAGGCCAGCGGCAGTGCAGTGCGCCTGCGTGGCCCGCGGCGGGCGGGTCCTGGCTTCGCTCAGGGTCGAGCCCCACGGTTCTTTCTTCACTGTCTCTCCTCGCCGCGGGTGTTTGCCGGGTTACCGATGCGACTGTGTTCGGTTTCTCCTGGTCTTACCTAAAGAAAGGCAATTCATTTAAGCTTAACGAGAGGGGGAAAAAAGATACTGTGAAAAGTGTGATGAGAACAAAGTAATATTCAGCCCCTTGCTTCCCCCCCCCCCCCCCCGCCCTTTGTCCTGTGCTTAAGGTCTGTCCTTTGCCTGAACTGGATAGTTCGTGTTGTAACTTGAGAAACTGCGCATTTAAACAAGCCGTCTCCATCTTGCCTTCGCCTCCAAGGAGCCACTCTCTCTCGGTTTCAGAGTGACAGGACAGGAGTGGGCTTTGGACCTCTTTCCCTACGAACTAAGCACCGGTAAATGTACTTGTTTATGACTACCAATGTCCCCTTCTAGGTGACATGAAAAGTTGGGATGCTGTCGAGTTCCTCACCTTGATTCTAAAGTGCCTCGGCTGACTTGAACTTGGCCCATGCTAGCTGGCTGCTCAGCAAATAAATAAATACTGAGGAGTGGTTGGAAGGGTCCTGGGAATACCGTCCCCAAGGGAAGCACTGGGTGGGGTGGGGGTACGGGGGCAGGAGAACTGGAGCTCCGGAGAAATGACAGTGAAGGAAGAGCAGGAGAGACCCAGATGGAAGACTGAGGGAGAAAAACAAGTTTTGGTCAGGACAAATATGCCAAAAAGTCGAACAATCACAGCACTCAGGTGGTATGAATTAAGGATGTTTGCTATTTATGATTTGTACTACTCTAATGTTTCATAATAAACTGGGAAACTATTAAGAGGCCAAAATAAGTGGAGGAAGCTGGGCATGGTGGTGCATGCCTTTAATCCCAGCAGTACAGCAGAGGCAGGAGAATCACTGTGAGTTTGAGGCCAGCCTGGAGTTACAGATCAGCCTGGGCTACAGTGAGCCCCTACCTTGAAAACAGCGGCAACAACAAAATAGAAAAGTATGGTGAAAGAATCCATGCTGCAACCTCTCATTCAGAGTTTTGTCAAATGTCAGTTTTGTCCGCGTCTTTGCTGGTGGAGTACATTAGCCTCACAGAATAGCAGCTTCCCAACTACCTGGCAATGGGAGAAGCTAGAACTGCATGCCTGGGACATTTTGCCTTTTCCCTCAGGAAGTCCTTCTGATATGTAGGAAGCAGCACAAACCAGTCAAACTGTAGATTAAGTTACTTGAACTAGATTCTACTCTCAAGAAGCACCTAATTTATTAGCAAAATGATATTTTCAAAAGATGTTTGGGGGGGGCGCCTGGAGAGATGCCTTAGCGAAGTCTAAGGGCCCATGTTCAACTCTCCAGGACCCACATAAGCCAGGCACACAAGGTCACACATGTGTGCAAGGTGGGCACCTGTCTGGAGTTTGATTGCAGTAGCTGGAGGCCCTGGGGTGCCAATTCCACCCCCCCCCTGGCATAAAAATAAAAAATAAGGGCCAGAGAGATGGCTTAACAGTTAAGGTGCTTGCCTGTGAAGCCTAAGGTTCGATTCCCCAGGACCCACTTAAGTCAGATGTGCAATGTGGCAGATGCATCTGGAGTTCATTTGCAGTGGCTGGAGGTCCTGGCACTCCCATTCGTTCTCTCTCTCTCTGCCTCTCTCAAATAAATAAATAATATTTTTTAAAATAAATAAAAATAAAAGATGTTTGAAGAGGAAAGGAATAACTTTAGGAACCATAGTTCTGGAAGTATCATCGCTTCCCTGCTGATGTGACATATAACACACACACAACACCTCTGTCCTGAGAACCACTTGTCCTAGAGGAATCTGGGAAGAATGGTGGAGAGTGTCATCATTGAGATGGACTTTTAAGGATGGACAAAGGTTCACCGGAGAAACAAAAAAGGGTACCTGAGTGTGGTGACTCACAACTGTAACCCCAGCACAATGCAGACTGAGCCAGGAGGACAGCCTCACCTTGAAGCCCAGCTTGGGTGGCCCAGTAGAGTACAGTGTGAGTCTTATCTCAACAGGGGGCGGGGCTTCAGAGATTTGGGAAATGGCTCAGTGGTTAAAGACTTTTGCTTACAAAGCCTGCCGGCACGAGGTCAATTTCCCAGACAGGCGCTCATCTGCAAAAGAAACTTTGTTATGCCTCCCCCCTACACACACATGCAAAAGAAAAGAAAAGGAGAGGGACTGGAGAGATGGCCTAGTGGTTAAGGCACTTGCCTGAAAAACCTAAGGCCCCAGTTCTGATTCCCCAGGACTCACGTAAGCACAAGATGGCCCATGTGTCTGGTGTTCATTTATAGTGGCTAGAGGCCCTAGTGAGCCCATTTTCTCGCTATCTGCCTCTTCCCAGCCCCCAAATAAATAAATATCAAGAAAAAGTAGCAGCAGCACACTCAGAGAACAGGAAAGCATGGCCCAGGTGCAAGAAGAAACGGTATGTAAATCACACATGGCTTGCAATTTCAGGGGCGTGAGAGAAAAAGAGAATGCTAAAAACGTGGGTGGCAGTGATATCTTCAACAGCCCCCAGTTGTCACTGTTCTGCAGGCAGTGGAGAGCAACAGGATAGTCGTTCTCATAGTGGCAAGCTCTGAGGACATAAGGTGTTGATGTGGGGGTTGAGGAGGAAGACAGGGCTTGCTAGGTGTCGTAGAACAAGAATTATAATTAAATAATTGAGTGGGAAGTTAGTCAAGGCAGGGCGGAAAGTTCTCTGTTGCCACAAGATTGAAATACTGTGACCTATGAGGAGTGGCAGAAACATGTTGAGAATTAGCTTTAAAAAATTTTTTTTCGAGGTAGGGTCAGGCTGACCTGGAATTCAAGGTGGACTCAAACTCACAGCCATCATCCTACCTCTGCTTCCCAAGTGCTGAGATTAAAGGTGTGTGCCATCACACCTGGTTTAAATTTTTATTTACAAGCAGAGACAGAAGAAAGAAAGAGAAGCGAGAGCAAGAATGGAGTGAGCCAGTGCCTCAGCCACTGCAAACAAACTCCAGATATATGCCTCACTACTTTGTGCATCTGGCTTTACGTGGGTACTGGGGAATTGAACCCCGGGTTGTTAGGCTTTGTAGGCAAGCACCTTAACTGTTGAGCCAGCCCAATTTTATTCTTTTTTTATTTTATTTATTTGAGAGAGGCAGAAAGAGACAGAGAGAGGAGAGAATGGGCAAACTCCAGACGCATGTGCCACCTTGCATCTGGTTTATGTGGCTCCTGGGGAATTGAACCAAGGTCCTTTGGCTTTGCAGGCAAGCACCTTAATGGCTAAGGCATCTCTCCAGCCCAAGAATTTGATTCTTAATGGACAACACTTAGACTAGTTGCAGATGAATCCAAGACCACCCAGAGAAAGATTTGCCTGAAATAAAATCATTTACACTAACTGTCCTATGGAACCAAGGTCTTAATCCGAAAGAAGCATGTTTGCTAGAAACACGTGGAAACCAGAAAATTAAGCTTTTCATTTCTTCTGAGCCCTGACACCACTAGATTAGGAGAATAAAAAGTAAGGAAACCCTGAGGGAGGGATTAGTTTTTCCTTTTTTTTTTTCTAGGTAGGGTCTTGCCCAGGCTGACCTGCAATTCACTAAGTAGTCTCAGGGTGGCCTTAAACTCAAGGCAATCCTCCTACCTCTGCCTCCTGAGCGCTGGGATTAAAGGTGTGCACCACCACGCCCAGCTTGTTTGTTTTTTGAGGCATATTATTACTCTAGCCCAGGCTGACCTGGAATTTGTAACCCAGACTGGCCTCCAACTCATTGCAATTCTCCTAGGGAGCTGTTAATTATTATAGGAGGATATGTCACCAGGATTCTTCGTTCCCTGTAGCCGGGATAAAATGTGCGTCAAAGTTGGGCTTCCTCGTGTCCTGCTAATATCCATGTTCTGCTTTTTAAAAAATAAATTCATTAATTTCTTTTTTTCATGTTCTGCTTTTCAGAGGCCTAATTCCAGGGAAGGATGTGTGCTGGACCAAGGGTTGGGCTTTGTATTCCTGTCACCAAGATAGGGACATTTCCCACTGTTAAACAACTCATAGGCTGTGTCTTATTATGTCAGCTTTGCACAACACTATCATGAGAGACAAGAGATACTCTAGTATTCTGGTGTGCAGAGATAAAAACAAACTCCTGGGTTTGGTGGCTCACATTGAGGGGATTGATGCAGGAGGCTTGCTATGAGTTTGAGGCCACACTGGGCTACAGTGAGACCATGGCAGAAGGGGAGGTGCAGGGAGGGAATCTGATAATATTATAGCAAAAATAAATAAATAAATAATAAAAAGATTCTTAGGAAAACAATTGAGTGAAAACTAGAGAAAGGCAAGTGTAGCTTGTAGGGATGAGGCCTTCACTAATCTGAAGTGGTTACATTGTTTCACCTAGCATATTTTGTAACTTCTCTGTATAGGGAAAAGTAAAGACTTCCTAGGTGTCCAGGGCACATTTTTTCCCAGTTAGGTTATGAGTGAATAAGCTATCCTGGCATCTAGAACTCGTTAACATTTTCAAAGGTATTCTTACCCTTCTTGCCTTGAGCCTTAAGAATTACAACTCAAGTTAGAACAGTTTCAAATAAAACAAAGAACGACAGACACTAAATATTACAAATCCAAAGCTATAATTTGCTGGTGTCAAACCCTGGGAATAAAGTTGAGAATTCAGGGTTCAGCACAGTGTATGCCAAACGTTTGTTACTCAAAGGAGCAACAAATGAATACACTGATGAATGGCACAAAATAAGTGAAGGAGTCTATTTAGGATAAACACACTGTCTGTTGTTTCCATTGCATTTGGTTATGTGCTAGGGTAACAATTCACAATTACTGTTGGTCAAAGTGCCAAAATTTGTATTGATAAGGAATTTGGGGAAAACTATGGTCATTCAGAATGACAGAATGCCAATCTTGCTATCTAACATAAGCCTCAATGAGAAGTGTTGAAGGATTTAAAAAATATTTTTATTTTTTCTTGCTGGGCGTGGTAGTGCACGTCTTTAATCCCGGCACTGGGGAGACAGAGGTAGGAGGATTGCCATGAGTTAAGTCAGCCGGAGCTAGAGTGAAACCCTACCTTGAAAAATATATTTTTAAAAATTTTTTCTTGACAACTTCCATCATTACAGACAATAAACCATGGTAACCAACCCCACTTTCCCCTTTGCAGCTCCACTCTCCATCATATCCCCTCCACATCTCGATAGTCTCTTATTTTGATGTCATCATCTTTTCCTCCTAGTGTGATGGTCTTGTGTAGGTAGTGTCAGGCACTGCGAGGTCATGGATATCCAGGGCATTTTTGTCTGGGAGCTGGAAGAGTACATTGTAATGAGTCCTACCCTTCCTTTGGCTCTTACATTCTTTCTGCCACCTCTTCCGCAATGGACCCTGAGCCTTGGAAGGTTGTGATAGAGATGTTTCAGTGCTGAGCACTCTTCTGTCATTTCTTCTCACCACTATGATACCTTCTGAGTCATCTTAAGGTCACTGCCATCTGAAAAGAGAAGCTTCTCTAATCAAAATTGGGAGTAGCATTAATATATGGGCATGGACATTAAGAGAAGTGCTTATTGGGCTGTTTGGTGAGCATAATATATACATTTAGCCATACAACAGCAGGCGCTACACCTCTAGGGCTCATGACACCCCCATTTGAAGGATTTAAAATATGGCTGAAAAGTCTTATTAAAGCTATGGGACAGGTGTTTGCTTCAGCAGCACATATACTAAAATTGGAACCATACAGAGAAGATTAGCATGGCCCCTGTGCAAGGATGACACGCAAATTCGTGAAGCGGTCCATGTTTTTTTTCTCAATTTTTATTAACATTTTCCATAATTACAAAAAATATCCCATGGTAATACCCTCCCCCCCCACTTTCCCCTTTGAAATTCCATTCTCCATCATATCTCCTTCCCATCTCAATCAGTCTCTCTTTTATTTTGATGTCAGGATCTTTTCCTCCTCTTATGATGGTCTTGTGTAGGTAGTGTCAGGCACTATGAGGTCATGGATATCCAGGCCATTTTATGTCTGGATGCAGCACTTTGTAAGGAGTCCTACCCTTCCTTTGGCTCTTACATTCTTTCGGAGGGGTCCATATTTTTTACGAACCACAATCCCCATGGGGTTGACTGCATCCCCAGTGAGAAAGGCCTCTTCAGAAAAAGGAGCAGGGAGGAGGAAAAGGATGGTACCAACATGTGTTGTTTACATACAAAATATGTCCATATCTAATAAAAAGTGTTGCTTAAATAAAAACAAAAAACACAATATGGACCCAAGGGGAAGGGGAAGTGATATGGGACAGGGCTGGAGAGATGTCTTAGTGGTTAAGGCCTGCAAAGACAAAGTATCTAGGTTTGATTCCCCAGGACTCACATAAGCCAAATGCTCAAGGTGGCACATGTGTCTGGAGCTTATTTGCAGAGGTTGAAGCCCCTGGCGGGCCCATTCTCTCTTGATAATAAATAAAATAATTAAATAAAAATTAAATAAAAGTTATGGGACAATCAGGTCACATCTAAACAATTAGTTGCCAAATATACAGTAGAATAATGTCGATATTGAGTATCTTGTCCTCTAAGAGGAGACAAGATTGCAACCCAATTTTATATACAATTAGTTTTAATATGTTAAAGGGTTTTTTCTGGTTACACATTGCTGTAATGCCTGCACTTTAAAGGTGGACATAAGAAGGGTCAGGAGTTCAATACCAGTCTTGGCTTCCTAGTAAATTTAAGGCCAACCTAGACTACACAAGCTCCTGTCTCAAAAGATTTTGAAAACAAGCAATCAAACAAAATATCTCACACACAAAATCGTCAAAAATCTGTAAATACATTTGAAGAACATAGACAAAACACAAATGACCACTTGGGGGCGTGGGACTAAGAACGTGAACCTACCTTTAGAAAGGCGGGAGGATCGCAAGCAACGTGGCTCGTTGGTCTAGGGGTATGATTCTCGCTTAGGGTGCGAGAGGTCCCGGGTTCAAATCCCGGACGAGCCCTCTTTTGCACAATGAGATTTCATTGTTAATAGGTAAATAGACTGAACACTGATGCTTTTTAAAGTGCGAGCATTTTCATTAAGGTCACGCTAAAAGGAACCACCCGGAAACGTGAAGGCTTTCTACCGTCAGGTTTGGCTGTCTCTGGGACTGGCCGGGTGGACAGAGTTCGCAGGGACGGCCGCCGGTCCTCGGCAGAGTGGGCCGCGGACATCGCCGCAGGACCGCGCCCGGCTCATCCATCACGTCATCAGCTTAACGTAGGCCTTGGGAAAAAGAAACAGATGTTACGATCCAGCTCCGGGAGTTTATTTCATGTGTGTTGAAAAGCAAAACAGTAATCTCTGATTGAAAAAGCCTGGGCTCGTCCGGGATTTGAACCCGGGACCTCTCGCACCCGAAGCGAGAATCATACCCCTAGACCAACGAGCCGCTCTCTGCAGCAGCGCTCCCGGTGCCTCCCTTCAAGCTCTGCCCCGCCTCCCGCCGCACTCGGGAGCTCAACCGGCCGGCGACCTTCTTCCGCGCTGTTTTCTCAGTTCAGGTCCGGGCCCTGGGGTCCATCCGCGCCCCGCGCTGCAGGCACGACCCGGGGCCCCGGCACGCGGACCCGCTGAATGGTGACATCCGCTCCGTTCCCGGCTGAGAACCGCGATCCCGAGCCCGCATCCCGGGGAGAAGGGAGCCATCGGCTGTCCCCGAGCACCTCGTACTGAAGCCACTGCTGGCCCGGCCCCTTGGGTCCTTCTGTAACGTTGCAGGGGAGAGGACAGTGGTCCAGAGAGGTCAGCGGGCCAGCGGCGATGCGCGTGGGCGCTCTCGCGACCCTGGAAGCTGGCGCAGCGGGGAGGGGCGGGGGACAGGGCCTCGGGGAGGATCGTGTGGTCGCTTGAAGGAGGGGAGGCCGCTGCGGTGGGCCGGATCTTCTCCCCTGTGCAGCTGGGTGGTGGAGGCGCCCCATTCCTTTCTAATCCCCCCTCCATCCTTAGGCCGCCGTGAACTCAGTGCATGTGGAATTCATTGCCTTGGCAGCCTGGTGAGACTTCCCCGAGGGTCCGCTGGTGTGTTTGCCCTCTCATCTTTTAACCGAAGGCTTCTGGCGTGCACCAGCTTCTCAGCTTTTCCCTACCTCCACCACCCCCGCTTCCTCTTAATGCCAGCGGACGCTTGGAGTATCACTTAACGATGAAGTCAAAACTGGAGTTTCGTGCCCTTGAGCAATAAGAAAGGGCAAATATGTGAAAATTAGCATCCCCACTTCCTAGCCACCTAGGAACTACTAAACGGCCCCGGACCTCAAGTTCCCCCTTTGCAAAATGGGTGAAGGGAAGACACACGCACACGCACGGAAAAAAGCCCCCAAACGGGAAAAGCCTGGCGTGGTGGCGCACACCTTTAATCCCTGTGCTCGGGAGGCACAGGTAGGATGATCGCTGTGAGTTTGATGTCACCCTGAGACTATAATACAGCGAACCCCTACTTTAACAACTGACAAAACAAAACGGGAGACCCTGTAAGTGATGGTGTAGAGAGCCCTATGCTTCGAGCTGCAGGGGCTGTAGCTAAGGTGGGCAGCTCTGACTAATCTCTCTCTATTGCTTTGAGGCTAAGAATGACTGGATCATCTTCTGCTTGTCCTCTTCTTGAGCTGAGGATTGAGAGTTTGCTTTTTGAGGAGCTACTCGGGCGCTGGAGAGATGGCTTAGCGGTTAAGCGTCTGCCTGTGAAACCTAAGGACCCCGGTTCGAGGCTCGTGCGTCTGGAGTTCGTTTGCAGTGGCTGGAGTTCCCTTTTTCCTCTCTTGTCTCTTTTCTGTCTGTTGCAGTTCGAAGCCACCCTGAGACTACACAGTGAAATCCAGGTCAACAGGTCAGCCTGAGCTAGAGTGAGACCTCATCTCGAAAAAACAACAGGGTCTCATTGTGGCCAAGTGGGTCTGTTGATCTGGAGCTCACTCACAAAAATCCTTCCACTCTCCTCAGTGCTGGATTTGTACGGCTGGTTTCTGGATGGTGCTTTTAACTTTCTGGTTGGTAATTTGGAGATGAGGGTAGGGAAGAATCCCCTCCCCCCGCCATTGAGACTGTATCTTTGGCCTTCCCCCCATTGAGGCTACCTCTGCTGGGAGCCTTCTGCTCTGCTGAGCATGGAGCCATAAGAGACGCCTACCTGTGCAGAGCATATACTCTCAAGACGTTGGTGGTTTATTGTTTTAATGTTCCGAGACTGTTTTCCTATGCCTTAACTTGTCAGCAATGGCTTTCTAGCTAGTCCAGCAAGACAATGAGACATTCCATTGAGATAAACACTGTGATTAACTCATTTGCATGCGCTTTTTTCATGTTTGGGAATCTTTTCTTTTTTCGCTGTAGGATCTTTATTTTTTTCTCTCAATTTTTATTAACATTTTCCATGATTATAAAAAAAAATCCCATGGTAATACCCTCCCTCCCCCCACTTTCCCTTTTGAAATTCCATTCTCCATCATATCCCCTCCCCATCTCAATCAGTCTCTCTTTTATTTTGATGTCATGGTCTTTTCCTCCTCTTATGATGGTTTTGTGTAGGTAATGTCAGGCACTATGAGGTCATGGATATCCAGGCCATTTTGTGTCTGGAGGGAGCACGTTGTAAGGAGTCCTACCCTTCCTTTGGCTCTTACATTCTGTCCACCACCTCTTCCGCATTAGACCCTGAGCCTTGGAAGGTGTGATAGAGATTGCAGTATTGAGCACTGCAATCATTTCTTTCCATCACCATGATAACTTCTGAGTCGTCCCAAGGTCACTGCCATCTGAAAAGAGAAGATTCTCAACCCAAAGTGATAGTAGCATTAATATAAGGGTATGAATATTAAGAGAAGTGCTTACTGGGTAGTTTGATAAGTATAGTATATACATTTATCCAGACATCAGCAGATGTTACACCCCTAGGGCTCATGACTACCCCTGTTTTAAGTTTTCAGTATCAGGGATGTATTCCCTCCCATGGATCAGACCTCCAGTCCAATTGGAGGGCAGTTGGTTTCCACCATGACAAACATGCCACTATTGCACCCATTGGCTCATTTGGCCTGGCTGGCCAATTATAAGGCTTGCAGTGTCCACTGTTGAGTATCTTCACTGGTAGTTTCTCTTTCTCCCATTGAACTGCATATAGAATGGCTTCTTCTAGCTTTTTGTCAGCAGGATTATTTTCTTAGTACATACACCCAGAATTGACATGGTTAAAGGGTATGAGAACTTTTTGTTTTGCTTTTGGTTTTCAAGGCAGGGTCTCTCTAGCCCAGGCTGACCTGGAATTTACTATGTAGTCTCAGGGTGGCCTTGAACTCACAACAATCCTCCTACCTCTGCCTTCCAAGTGCTAGGATTAAAGGCATGTGCCACCATGCCCCACTTCTTTTTTTTTTTTCTTTGGAGAACTTTTTGTTGTTGTTGTTGTTGTTGTTGTTGTTTTGGTTTTTTGAGTAGAGTCTTGCTCTAGCCCAGGCTGACCTGGAATTCACAGTGTAGTCTCAGGGAGACCTCAAACTCATGGTGATCTTTCTACTTCTGCCTCCTGACTGCTGGGATTAAAGGTGTGTGTGACTACGTCGGTTTAGAGAAAATTTTTTTTTATTAGTGGTTTTTATTTTTATGTTTTAAATTTTGAGACAAGGTCTTACTGTTTCCTAGGCTGGCCTTGAACTTACGATCTTCCACCCTCAGCCTCCCGAGTTCTGGGATGAAGGGTACGCCACCGCACCTGACCTTTTTTTTTTTTTTTCTCCTCCCTTGGATCTCAAATTTCTTATTAATCTTGCTTTCTGAGAACTTCAAATGACCACTGTTTGTACAGTTAATTTATATAGGTAGAGCCCTTTTTAATATTCTCCATTTCAGGGGAGTCTCCCAGATTCTGTCTTTCCTCCAGAAGCATTACTAACTTCAACAGATGAGCCTGGGAACGCGGGAGCCCGAGGTCTTGGCCCTTCAGTGAGAGCTTCTGCTTGTCCTGGACTTCATTCACTCAGGAAGAAGTCAGACCTGGCTACGTTGATGTCCCTTCAGTAGGAATGTCACCTGCTAAGGACCAGAGGCTCCAGGTCAAAGGACCTAGGCTGCCCTTGGCCCCTCTGTCCCAGGGCTGGCTTCAGCTGAGCTGGAGGTTTGAATCATGACAGTGTGGTGGGGTGGCCACAGCTGGCAGGGACTGTGTGGATCAGAAATGCCATCAGGGAAACAAAATGCCCAGGTCACAGAAACGTAAATATCTGAGCTTAAGATTCTTCTCGTGTCTTCCTCAGTTTAAAAAGACTCTTTTTTTTTTTTTTTTAAACTGGGTATAGTTGCGCATGCCTTTAATGCCATTACCCAGGAGGCAGAAGTAGGAGGATCACGTGAGTTTGAGGCCACCCTTAGACTACACAGTGAATTATTCCAGGTCAGCCTGGGTTAGATAGAGCAAGACCCTGAAAAGCCAAAGAAATCTCTTTTTTTTTTTTTTTTTCGTGAGGCAGGGTCTCACTTTAGCCCAGGCTGACCTGAAACTCAACTCTGTTATCCAAGGCTGGCCTGGAACTCACAGTAATCCTACCTCTGCCTCTCAAGTGCTGAGATTAAAAGCATGTGTCACTTTATCCCTTTTGTTTTTCAAGGTAGGGTCTTGCTCTGGCCCAGGCTGACCTGGAATTCACTATGTAGTCTCAGGGTGGCCTTGAACTCACAGCGATCCTCCTACCTCTGCGACCTGAGTGCTGGGATTAAAGGTGTGCGCCACCACGCCTGGCACTTTATACTTTTTTGAGAAAGGGTCTTACTGAGGATGGCCCTGAACTTGTGGCAATACTCCTGCTTCAGCCTTGAGTGGTGGGGTCACAGCATCTGGCTTGAGTAAAGACCTTGAAGGGACTTGGGGGGGGGGGGATGACAGAGTGCTTGTCTAACACACATGAACGAAGCCTTGGGTTCCATCGCCAGCGCTGTGTAAACTGGGCGTGGTGATGTAAGCCTCTAATCCTAGCACTTGGGAGGTGGAGCCGGGGACCAGAAATTCAAGGTCATCTTCAGTTACACTGTAAGTTCAAAGCCAGCCTGGGCTACACTGAGACCTTGTCTCAAAAACAAAAACATTAAAAAAGCCAGGAACATTCTAGCACCTATCTCGGGCATCATTGCCCCAGTGACAACACTGTCTCCAAGTTCAGGCCCAAGGACTGCTCTGACTTCATCCACGAATGGCATCGGCGCTCAACTGGCCACTGGGGCACTGTCTTCTGACACAGCCTGGCCAGAAGCCCAGCCAGCTGCAGCAGGGAGCTCACGCCTTCCGCCACTTTCATGTGCGTGTATCCAATTTCCTTGACAAATTCCAGTTTCAAGTACTCAGCCATGGGGAAGGTTTTGCACACTCGGAAGATGTTGCCGATGACATCCTCCGAAGAGTAGCCCAGGTGCCACAGGTGGGCAAGGATCTGGCACATGTCTCCCTGGGCTGTGAAGATGATGGCTTCCAGGCCATCATCCGTGTATGGTACTTTTCCTCTCTCGATGACATTCATGAGCCTTGCGAGGACCTGGGCGTCTGTGAGCTTGGTGTAACGGAGCACCGCGCAGAGCGACTGAATGGGTTCGATGATTTTGTCCGAGGCGTTACAAGCCAGGGCAAAGTGGGTGGTTTGGGAGTAGATTTCCATGGTTCTCCTCAAGGCTTGCTGGGCTCCATCCGTCATGCTGTCTGCCTCATCCAGGATGATGATCTTGTGCCGGCCTTTGGGAAGGGTCACTTTCTGTTGGGCAAACATTTTGATTTTTTTCCTCACGACATCAATGCCTCTGGCATTTGAAGCATTGAGTTCCAGGACAGCGTCCTTCAAGGCTGGGCCCAGCAGGGCTCGGGCCAGACACAAGATGCTCTCTGTCTTGCCTGTTCCAGGAGGCGCAGTGATGATGACATTTGGTACGTTCCCTTCTCTTGCAAAGACCTCCAGCCTGCTCATGGTGTCTTCATTTCCAACTATTTCATTTAGCTTCATAGGCCTGTATTTTTCAATCCACGGTAGCTCGTAGTGACCCGCACTGCCTGGGGCCTTGCTTGGGGCCAGGCGCGGGGTCCTGCACCCTGTTCTCCGCAGAACCGCCACCACTCTCCTCCTTTTTTAAAAGAAAAAACCAAGCAAATGATATTTATTTGTTTGCAAGCAGAGAAGAGAGAGAGAGAGGTTTGCCAGGGCCTCTAGTCCCTATAAACAAACTAAAGACACATGAGCCACTTTTTTGCATCTGGATTTATGAAGGTGCTGGGGAATCAAACTTAGGTCATCAGACTTTGCAAGCAAAAAGCACCTTATCCATTGAGCAATCTCTCGAATCCTGGATGAGCACTTTTATACTGTGATCTTAAAGAAAAAGTTTAGAGCTGGTCATGTTGGCACATGCCTTTAACCCCAGCACTCAGGAGACAGAGGTAGGAGAATTGCTGTTAGTTGGAGACCACCCTGAGACTACATCAGAGTGAGACGCTACTTCAAAAAAAAAAAAAAATTTAAAGCCGGACATGGTGGCACATTCCTTTAATCCCAGCACTCAGAAGGCTAAGGTAGGAGGAGCTCTGTGAATTCAAGACCAGCCTAGGACTACAGAGTGCATTCCAGGTCAGCCTGGGCTAGAGTGAGACCCTACATTGAACCCCCTCCAAAAAAAATTTAACCCGGTGTGGTGGCACAAGCTTTAATCCGAGCACTTGGGAGGCAGACGTAGGTGGATCGCTGTGAGTCGAGGCCAGCCTGAGACTCCATAGTGAGTTCCAGGTTAACTTGCGCTAAAGCAAGACCCAGGCTGACCTGAGCACTCTGCAGCCCTATCCTCCTACCTCAGTCTCCTGAGGCACGAAAGGAAACAGATGAGCCAGGCTTGGTGGTGCACACCTTTATTCCCAACACTTGGGAGGCTGAGGTAGGAGGATTGCCTTGAGTTCAAGGCCACCCTGAGACTACATAGTGAATTCTAGGTCAGCCTGAGCTAGAGTGAAACCCTACCTCAAATAAATAAATAAATGGAAGCAGCTGAAATTAGGAAAGTAATGGGCCCATTAGGAGATAAGAATAACTCCGGGATGATGTAACTGAATCACTGAATCTGTGGCTAGGCTTTTAAATCATCATTTGTAGAAGTCAATTGGTGACCATTTTTATAACCTTAATCATGTTTGCCCACCACTTAATTCTGACCCAACTTAGCTTTTTCATGACTAGGAATGGTCAATGCTTAGAAGTGAGAATGTACTTAGTTACCAGGATTCATCCTTCAAAGGAATCTTCTTGCGCATGGCACTGGCTTCAGGACTGCGCTGAGCCCGCAGGGCTGCCTGTGGGTCACGCAGTAATGATTCAAGGTCGCGACCACTGTACTGGTATGGTTGCCACACCCACTACAAATCTTGCTCCAGGCTAAACTGAATTTATTTAAATCTGATTGAAAATTTGTGCTCTTTTCCAGTTTCCTTCCATCAGTCACACCACTAATGGAGTTTTGAAACCACCTTACCCCTCCATTTGTCACTCAGAAGTTCTTGTTTGATATGGTTTGGTAGTCATGAGGCCGTGGAGGTGACAGGAAAGCATCCTTACCTCCTCGGGGAATCTTGCCACTCCCATTTTCTATAGATCTGGTTCTGCTCCATACATGATTGGATAAATAGGACAAATATGTATAGTTTTCACGATCAAATTCATGATCATTTATGAAGACATGCTCATGAGAGTATACTACTAAAAAGGAGGATACAAAAATGGACAAAGTAAAAATCCATATTTTAAAATATGTATTATTTATTTATTTTCAAGGAGAGAGAGCAAGAGTGGGGCAGAGAGAGAGAGAGAGAGAGAGAGAGAGAGAGAGAGAGATAAAGAGACAAAGACAGAGAGAAACAAGAGAATGCACCAGGGCCTCTGCAAATGAACTCCAGACCCATGGTCCACTTTTGTGTATCTGGTTTTATGGGAGTACTGGGGAATTGAACCAGGGTTGGTAAGTAGGCTTTTCAAGAAAGCATCTTTAACCACTGAGCCATCTCCCCAGCCAGAAAAAAAAAAATCATGTTTTATAACAACCAAAAATTGAAACAAAATATACATAGTGCACTAGTGAAGAAGAGGTGAAAGCTAGTTTCTTTTAGGCAGTTTCAGTTAGAAATTGAGGCCCAGAGATGGGCGTGGTGTCACACACCTTTAATCCCAGCACTTGGGAGGCAGAGGTAGGAGGATCACCGTGAGTTTGAAGCCGCCCTGAGACTACATAGTGAATTCCAGGTCAGCCTGAGCTAGAATGGGACCCTATCTTGAGAAAAAGAAAGAGAGAAAAAAAGAAAGAAAGAGAGAAAGAGAAAGAAGGAAAGAAGTTGAGGCCCAGAGAGAACCAGGAGATGCCACTCCAATGTCACCTCACCCTGGTACACGCCTTTAATCCCAGCACTCGAGAGACAGAGGTAGAAGGATCGCCGTGAGTTTGAGGCCACCCTGAGAGTACATAGTGAATCCCAGGTCACAAAAAAAGGAACTCTTGGCAGAGATGGAGCTTGTGTCTGATCAAAACTGATCTACAGGGCTGGAGAGATGGTTTACCGGTTAAGCACTTGCCTGTGAAGCCTAAGGACCCCGGTTTGAGGCTCAATTCCCCAGGACCCACGTTAGCCAGATGCACAATGGGGCGCATGCGTCTGGAGTTCGTTTGCAGTGGCTCGAAGCCCTGGCGCACCCATTCTCTGTCTATCTGCCTCTTTCTCTCTCTCTCTCTCACTCTCAAATAAATAAATACAAATTAACAAGAAAAAAATTAAAAAAAAAACTGATCTACAACACCCCCTGTCCTCCACAGCCTAGTCCGCTACCTGGATGGGCTGACCCAGGTGGGCTGGCTCTGGGGTCCATCCTCCAAATCTACAAAACAAAGCTATAAACCAGTCTTCCTTTTGCCTGTGAAGGCTGCTGTCTTCATGTTGCTAGCTCCACCTAGCTTTGCTCAGCTCCACTAGGCTCTGCCTCTTTTGGCTTGGGCCCCACGGGCACACTTGAATCTGGCTTCCCCCTCACCCACGCTGGCTTGGTGGTGGATAGGAGAGCACAGTAGTTTCTTGATCTAGGAGAACTTTTCTGTTTGCCTCTGCTTTATTGTTGGGGGGTAACTTCTCACTTTGATAGCATGCGTGATTTTCCTCTGGTCTCTGAATCTACCACATGTGTATTTCCCTTACACTCTAGATGTACCACGTGGGTGCTCTCATGAACTCCAGGCAGGCTACTGAGGGGATGGGTGGAGTTAGGGTAATTGGACCCCTGCAGGTAAAAAGGGCAGGAAAGTTTGCACTTGCCAGAAATCCAAAACTGACTTCCCTTTTGTTGTTGTTTTTTGTTTTTCAAGATACAGTCTCACTCTAGCTCAGGCTGACCTGGAATTCACTATGTAGTCTCAGGGTGGCCTCAAACTCAGAGATCCTCCTACCTCAGCCTCCCTAATGCTGGGATTAAAGGCATGCCCAGCTCATCTGACTCATCTTTTGCCTAGTTCCACAAACAGTCAGGACCCCTCCTAGGAGGAAGGTCTTTCATAGGATTTAAACATTGTGGTTGGTCAAATTCAGCCCCAGGAACTTGGTGTCAGAGCTAATCTCTTCCTGAAACAGCCTCTGGCCCTAACCAACCAGCTGGCCCTCTTGTTAACCTTGGAGCAAATGACAGCCCACAACTCTAAGGTTATAAATACCATTGCCAGGGCAGGGCAGGCTCTCTGGCTCTCTCTGATCACTTGGGAACTTGGCAGCTGTGAATGAGTTTTTTTCTCCTCTGGTGCTGGGCTGGCTCAGCCCAGGCACAGTGGGGAGGGCCCCCAGCCCTTACTCCTCATGGCTTCTTTATCCCCTCCAGCTCCCCACATGACAGGAGCTCCTTGAACTTTCTTTGTAATGGCCATGCTTTTTTCCCCAGGCACTCCACACGGGATCTCTAGCCATATGGGTGCCTTTCCTTGGCTCTACTTCCCTCGATAAACATAATAATTTAATAATTATCCTTCTGAGGTTTTTAAAATTCAGTTCTTTGACTAAAATTAGGAACAAATCTAGAGTTTGGGATTCAAGGACATTCCTGGACCCCTAGCACCTCGTTACACAAACTGTAATTTCTTGAAACTAGGGGTAGCCATGAGTATTACTCTCTTCATTACTCATTTCTCCTTCGAGTTTTTTTTTTTTTTTTCAAGGTAGAGTCTCATATTAGCCCAGGCAAACCTGGAATTCACTTTGTAGTCTCAGGCTGACCTCGAACTCATGGTGATTCTCCTACTTCTGCCTCCAGACTTCTGGTATTAAAGGCATGCGCCACCACGCTTGGCCTCCTCCCCTGAATTTCATGGTCTCTACTGTGATATTTTCCCTCTTGCTTGAGACTCACTGTTTGCCCTATTAACTTCCCGCCACAGGAAATCACGTGACACATGCCATGTGTGCTCTAAGTCTCCTTATATGTAAATAGAGAGTGGGGCGTGGTGGCGCACGCCTTTAATCCTAGCACTTGGGAGGCAGAGGTAGGAGGATTGCTGTGAGTTCGAGGCCACCCTGAGACTACATAGTGAATTCCAAGTCAGCCTCAGCTAGAGTGAGACCCTACCTTGAAAAACCAAATAGATAAATAAATAAATATTGATTTGATAATAAGAAAATTAAGATAATATTTTCAAATTTTTGTTTATTTGAGAGAGACAGAAAGAGGCAGAGAGAGAGAGAGAAAAAAAAATATATATATATATATTTATTTATTTATTTATTTTGGTTTTTTGAGGTAGGGTCTCACTGTAGCCCAGGCCTGGCTCTAAGATAATATTTTTAAAATGCAAAGAAAACTGGACTCTTAAAACTATATATTTCCAGCCAGGCATGGTGGTACATGCCTTTAATCCTAGCATTTGGGAGGCAGTGGCAGGAGGATTGCTGTGAATTTGAGGTCACCTTGAGACTACAGAGTGAATTCCAGGTCAACCTGGGATAGAATGAGACCCTACGTTGAAAAACAAGACAACAGCAACAAAAACAACAAAACACCTATATATTTCCATGTGTCTATTAGAAGGAATAGGGTCAAGAATTAGAAGCGTTGTAAAGAATCCCATCTTCCAGAGGTCATCAATCAGGCCACTTTTGATTGTTTGCCACTCTTAAGAGGCCAGGGCCAGCCTTGATGTGGAGGAGCCTGACACCATCTAGTACCCTGGCTTCTTAGAGACTCACACAGTGGAGGCCAGTGCTGGAGATCTGGTTATCTGAAGGAGTCATTGTTTTTTGGAAGAAAGCAAGTCTGCTGATAACACCCACTTTTAGTACCAACAATGTAATCTTTCTGGAATCTTGTTTCTAAACTTTGGTTACAGTGTAATTCAGCCAACCCCTTTTTTTTTCTCTCAATTTTTATTAACATTTTCCGTGATTATAAAAAGTATCCCATGGTAATACCCTCCCTCTCCCCCTTTCCCCTTTGAAATTCCATTCTCCATCATATCCCCTCCCCATCTCAATCAGTTTGTCTTTTATTTTGATGTCATGATCTTTTCCTCCTCCTACAATGGTCTTGTGTAGGTAGTGTCAGGCACTGTGAGGTCATGGATATCCAGGCCATTTTATGTCTGGAGGGAGCACATTGTAAGGAGTCCTACCCTTTCTTTGGCTATTACTTTCTTTCTGCCACCTCTTCCGCATTAAACCCTGAGCGTTGGAGGTGTGATCGAGATGTTACTCAGTACTCCAGGCATTTCTTTCCAGCACTATGATACCTTTTGAGTCATCCCAAAGTCACTGCCATCTGAAAAGAGAAGATTCTCTACCCAAAGTGAGAGTAGCATTAATATAAGAGAAGTGCTTACTGGGCAGTTTGATAAGCATACTATATACATTTTTTCCAGACATCAGCAGATGTTACACCCCTAGGGCTCATGACTACCCCTGTTTTAAGTTTTTAGTATCAGGGATGTATTTCCTCCCATGGAGTGGGCCTCCAGTCCAATTGGAGGGAAGTTGGTTTCCACCATGACAGATGTGCCACTATTGTACCCATTGGCTCATTTGGCCTGGATGGCCAATTATAAGGCTTGCAGTGTCCACTGTTGAGTATCTTCACTGGTGGTATTTCTCCCATTGAACTGCATGTAGAATGGCTTCTTCCAGCTTTCTGTCAGCATCCCACCCCTTTTTTAAAACAATTGGTAAGAATGGTATCTGATTTTTGTTTTGTTTTGTTTTTTCATTCTAGCCTAGGCTGACCTGGGATTCACTAGGTAGTCTCAGGGTGGCCTAGAACTCAAGGCGATCCTCCTACCTCTGCCTCCCTAGTGCTGAGATTATAGGTGTGCGCCACTGTACTTGGCAGGTAACTCATTTTTAAAAATTTTGCTTAGTATTATCTTTTTTTTTTTTTTTGAGGTAGGGTCTCACTCTAGCCCAGGCTAACCTAGAACTCACTCTGTTGCCCCACGTTGGCCTTGAACTCACAGTAATCCTCCCGCTCCAGGCTCCTGAGTGCTAGGGCTAAATGCATGTACCACTGTGCCCAGCCGCATGGTAACTGGTTTTATAGATTACCTAATTTCCAGTAATTCTTACACATTTATTTGTAAAACAATGTCGTGAAGAGCCAGAATTGTTACTCACCTGAATGCCCAGATTGGAGTCCGAGGCTATCTCTACTTCCCTACATCTCACAGGAGTTTCCTAGTTCCTGAGCAGATGGTCCCCAGAGAAGTCTTTCTCTAACTCTGCCCTGGAACTCAGTATGTAATCAAAGCTGGCCTTAAATTCCTCCTGTCTCAGCCTCCTAGGCTCCTGAGGACTGAAGGGGGAGCACAGGCCACCACACCTTGCTTCCTTTTGCTCTCAGAGGCAGGTAATCTTATTTTTCTAGTTTTCTCTGTGAAGCATAGAATACATTTCTTACCTCTTTTTCTGGGGAGTCTCAAAGAACCTCTGTTTGGGGCTGGGGAGATGGCTTAGTGGTTAAGGCACTTGCCTGCCAACCCTAAGGTCTCAGGTTCGATTCCCCAGTACCCACATCATCTAGATGTGTAATGTGATATGTGTGTCTGGGGTTCACTTGCAGTGGCTGGAGAGAGAATGGGTGTACCAGAGCCACTGCAAATGAACTCCAGGTGCATGCACTACCTTATGCATTTGGCTTATGTGTGTACTAGAGAGTTGAACTGGTCTTTATGCTTTGTGGGCAAGTGCCTTAACCACCGAGCCATCTCTTCAGTCCCCTGCTCTCATTTTATTTGATTTTGCTTGGTGCTCTTGCTATGTCATGAGCCACCTTCTCATACCTTAGAGTACAAAGTCAGCCAGAACTAAGCAACGTGTCATTTTGATTGTGTGTGTGTGTGTGTGTGTGTATAAGAGAGAGAGAGGTGAGGTGTGCACATGCCTATGTGGTGTCCCTCTGTCCCCCTGTGGCAGGGTGCCTTCACGATGGTTGTCCAGCTCCATTGCTCTTTCACCTGGTCTTGTTCTAAACCAGAAGAATCTCTTACCAATTCTGGAGCTTGCCGCTCCCCCACCTCCCACGGGCTGCTGTGACTCTCGGGTCTCGGCTTCCCTGAGGCAGTGGGTTACAGGAGCTTGGGGCCACATCCAGCAGTTTATGTGGTTTCTAGAGTCAAACTCTGGTGGTCTCAGGCTCCCTCAGGCCATCACCATGTTTGTGCAGTGCACATGTAACTGCAGAGGCATCTCTCCAGGCCACTAAATGTCACTTTAAAGCAAACAATGAAAGAGTACTTAGTGGCCCAGGGATTTCCCTGTTGGGAACAGTTACTGTTTTTGACCCATCTAACATTACTTCTTTTGGCAACAGCTCAGATTTTACTTTGAGGAGTCACCTTATTCCCATTCATAATCTTTTTTTTTTAAATATAGTTTTAATTTTTATTTATTTATTTGAGAGAGAGAGAAAGAGACAGATAGAGAATGGGTGAGCCAGGGCCTCACAGCCACTGCAAACGAATTCCAGATGCATGCACCATCTTGTGCATCTGGCTTATGTAGGTCCTGGAGAATAGCAACTGGGTCCTTTGGCTTTGCCAGGTGAGCGCCTTAATCATTAGGCCATCTGTCCAATGCCCATTCACAATTTTTTTTTTTTTTTTAAATCCGGTGCGGTGGCTCACACCTTTTTTTTTTTTTAATTTTTTAATTTATTTATTTGAGAGCGACAAACACAGAGAGAAAGACAGATAGAGGGGGAGAGAGAGAATGGGCGCGCCAGGGCTTCCAGCCTCTGCAAACGAACTCCAGAAGCGTGCCCCCACTTGTGCATCTGGCTAACATGGATTGAGCCTCAAACCGGAGTCCTTAGGCTTCACAGACAAGTGCTTAACCACTAAGCCATCTCTCCAGCTGCCCCCCCCCCCTTTTAATTGTCAAATGTCCCACATAGGCTTGTGTCTTTAAATAGTTAATCCCCATTTGGTAGCACTGTTTGTGAAGGAAGGTTTGACTAGGAAGTGGAGCCTTGAGGGAGAGCTCTGTCACTGGGGGGCAGGCCTTGTTGTGTTAGATCCCAGATCTGTTTGCTACTTCTTTTACTGCTGATGTCAAAATGTGATACAGGCTTCCTGCTTAGATCTGCCATGTTTTCCCTGCCAAAACAGACACTTCCCTTCAAACGAGTAAGCCAAAAATAACTCTTTCCTTAAGCCATTTCTAGTTGGGAATTTTGTCCTAGCAGTGAGAAAGTAACTGATACTCTAAAAAAAAAAAAAAGCTTAGTCAGGGGTTGGAGAGATGGCTTAGTGGTTAAGATGCTTGCCTGCAAAGGTGAAGAACTCAGGTTCGAATCCCCAGGACCCACATAAACCACATGCACAAGATGGTGCATGTATCTGGAGTTTGTTTGCAGTGGCTAAAGGCCCTGGCACACCTATTCTTTCCACGACCCCCCCCCCCACCGCCCATACCCTCTCTCTCTCCCCCTCCTTCTCTGTCTCTCTCAAATAAAAATAAATAAAAAGAAAGAAAGCCAGGCATGGTGGCACATGCCTATTAAAAAAAAAGAAAAAGAAAAAAAAGCCTAGCCAGGCATGGTGACACACATCTTTAAACACAGCACTTGGGAGGCAGAGGTAGGAGGATTGTCATGAGATTAAGGCCACCCTGAGACTACATAGTGAATTCCAGCTCAGCCTAGGCCAGAGTAAAACTCTTAACTTGAAAAACAGCAACAACAACAACAATAAAGCAAGACAAAAATAATCTAATTAGAAAATGATTGACTGGCTGTCTTTCCAATCATTTATTTATTTATTTAGTTTTGGTTTTTCAAGGTAAGGCCTCATTCTAGCCTGGGTTGACCTGGAATTCACTGTATAGTCTCAGTGTGGTCTTGAATTCACAGCAGTCCTCTTACCTCTGCCATCTGAGGGTTGGGATTAAAGGTGTGTGCCACCACACCTGGCCCATTTATTCCTACCCCTTCCCCCCCTTGGCTGACCTGGAATTCACCATGTAGTCTCAGGCTGGCCTCAAACTCATGGTGATTCTCCCACCTCTGCCTCCTGAGTGCTGGGATTAAAGGTGTGCACCACCACTCATTTATTCTTTTCTTTTTCATATATTTATATATTCATTCTTTTTTGTTTTGTTTTGTTTTAATGAGAGAGCAAGAGACAGGGAGAGAGAGAGAATTGGTGGGCCAGGACCTCCAGCCACTACAATCAAGCTTCAGATGCATGTGCCACCTAGTGTGCATGTGTGACTGCACCTGCGCCACCTTGTGCATTTGGCTTACATGGGACCTGCAAAATCAAACATGAGTCCTTAGGCTCCGCAGGCAAGTGTCTTAACCGCTAGGCCATCTCTCCAGCCCATTTTGTTTGTTTTTTGAGGTAAGGTCTTGTTCTAGCTCAGGCTGACCTGGAACTCATTCAGGCTGGCTTCAAACTCACAGTGATTCTCTTACCTCTGCCTCCCATGTGCTAGGATTAAAGGTGTGCGCCACCACACCTGGCTCATTTGTTCTTTTTTTTTTTATTATGCTATTTATTTGTAAGCAAAGGAAGATAAAAGAGAGACAGGCAGAGATAATGGGTGATGCATCTGGCTTTATGTATCCTGAATTATCAAACCCAGGCCACCCAGCTTTGTAAGCAAGTGCTTTTAACCACTGAGCCATGTGCCCAGTCCCACAACCCTTTTAAATTTCAAAACCTTCTGGGGCTGTGTCTGGAAGGACAAAGTCTGAAATTCAAGTTGCACCACAAAGAGAGTGGAAGATTGACTTCTGATACTTCAGCCTCTATCTGTGGAAGAATCAGTGTTTTTTTTTTTCTTTTTAATTGACAACTTCTATACTTATAGACAATTAATCAAGATATTTCCCTTCCTTCCCCCATTTCTCCCTTTATAACTCTGCTTCCATCTTATCCCCTCTCTTTCTCTCTGTTTATCTCTTTTATTTTGACGTCATCATCTTTTTCTCCTATTATGAGGGTCTTGTAAAGGTACTGCTAGGCACTTTGAGATCATGGATATCGAGGCCAATTTGTCTGGGCAGTTGCATTGTAGGGAGTGGTACCCTTCCTTTGGCTCTTACATTCTTTCTGCCACCTCTTCTGCAATGGACCCTGAGCGTTGGAAGGTGTGATAGAGATGTTTCAGTGTTGAGCACTCCTACGTCACTTCTTCTCAGCAGTGTGTTGCCTTCTGGGTCATCCCAGTGGTCATCGCCATCTGAAAAGAGAAGCTTCTCTAACCAAAAGTGAAAGTAGCATTAACATATGAATATGAACATTAAATGTAGTGCTTTCAGAGCAGTTTGGTGAGAATAATATATGTACTTAGCCAGACAAGAGTGGGCTTTATACCCCTAAGGCACATGACCTCCCCCGCCATAGGATTTTGATTAGGTTTTCAGTACCAGGCATGTATTCCCTCCCTTAGTGTGGGCTTCCAGTCCAATTAGAGAGCAGTTGGTTTCCCCCAGAGCAGAATGTCACTATTGCACTTGTTCGGTGTGGCCAAACTTGAGGCTTCCAGTGTCCACTGTTTTCACGGCTGATGACTTCTGTCTCCCATAGGGCTGCATACAGTGCAGCTTTTTCCAGCTTTCAGTTGGCTGGGCTACAGGGAGAAGGTTTTCAGATCATCCCCAGCTTGATTTTTTCAATGATCTTGCTGCCCATGCATGAGAAGTTTTCAGCAACAGGGTCTTACCATCTGTTACTCTTGGGAAACCGAGGACCTTGGCAAAAGCCTGTAGTGTTTTAGAGGCAGCAAGGACCTCCCTGGCCAAAAACTCACTGGTAGGTATGCCATCCCTGGGACTGAAATTTTTCTAGTAGCAAATCTATTGCTTCTGGATGTGCCATTATCCAAACAAGTAGGCTTTCATACGTCTTATTCAGAATACCTTGAATTTTGATTGACCCTCCCCCACCCTTCTCTTACTCAATCTCTTTCCCTGGCCTCACTTAGGCCATTCCACTCCCTAGAATCTGTTCTTCTACTTACATATATACAATACCATCCCCTAAAGTCCTTCCTTCTCCTCCCTCCCTTATAGCCTTTTCTCCAGCTTACTGGCCTCTGTTATACACACAAGTCTAAATGGTTGTAGCTAGGACCCACATATAAGAGAGAACATGCGACATTTGGCTTTCTGGGCCTGGGTTACCTCACTTAGTATAATCCTTTTCAGACCCATCCATTTCCCAGCAAATTTCATTTTTCTTTCTTTCTTTTCTTTTTTTTTCAAGGTAGGATCTCACTCTAGCCCAGATTGACCTGGAGTTCACTATGTAGTCTCAGGGTGGCCTTGAACTTACGACAATCCTCCTACCTCTGCCTCCCAAATGCTGGGATTAAAGGTGTGTGACACCACACCCAGCATAATTTCATTTTTCTTTACCATTGAATAGAACTCCATTGTGTAAATGTACCACATCTTTATTATCCATTCATCTGTTGAGGGTCATCTAGGCTGGTTCCATTTCCTAGCTATTGTGAACAGTGCATCAATAAACATGGTTGTGCAAGTATCTCTAAGGTAGTGAGAAGAGTCATTAGGATACTTGCCTAGGAGTGCTACAGCAGGGTCATATGGTAGATTTATTTTTAGCTCTCAGGAACTTCCACACTGATTTCCTCACCAACAGTGTAGAAGGGTTCCTCTTTTTCCACATCCCCGCCACCATTTATGATCATTTGTTTTCATGATGGTGGCCAATCTGACAGGAGTGAGATTCCATCTCAAAGTACTTAATTTGCATTTTCCTGATGGTTAATGATGTAGAATACTTTTTTAGATGTTTATATGCCATCTGTATTTCTTCTGATGAGAACTCTCTATTTAGTTCCATAGGCACCCCTCTTTTTTTTTTTTTTTTTTTGGTTTTTCAAGGTAGGGTCTCACTCTAGCTCAGGCTGACCTGGAACTCACTATGGAGTCTCAGGGTGGCCTTGAACTCATGGTAATTCTCCTACCTCTGCCTCCCAAATGCTGGGATTAAAGGTGTGCACCAACATGCCCAGCTCTATAGCCCATTTTTAAATTGGGTTGTTTCATTTCTTCTTATTTTGGTTTTTGAGTTCTTTGTATATTCTGGATATTAATTCTCTGATAGATGTAGAGCTGGCAAAGATGTTTTCCCATTCTGTAGGTTGTTTCTTTGTCCTATTCAGTGTCTTTTGCTGTACAAGAGCTTTGTAATTTCATGAGATCACAGTGGTTGATTAGTGGTTTTACTTCCTGAACAACTGGGGTATAAAGAATCAGTGTTTTTGTTCAAGCTTTTAAGCTTTTTAAGAAACAATGTCTTCCTTGACCAGGTTGTGACTCTCATTGCTTATGACAGAGATAGGCTTCTTCCATTTTATTTTATTTTTTGAGACAGAATCTCAAAGTGTAACCCAGGATAGCTTGAAACTATGTAGCACAGGCTGCCTTGAAACGCTCAACAATCCTGCCTTCCCTTCCTGAGGGCTCGGCTTACAGGTGTGACCATATTAGATGGGCACCTTTAAACTCAAATGTGGGCCTGGAGAGGTGGCTCGGCGGTTTAGGTACTTGCTTGTAAAGTCTGACAGTCAGGGTGCAATTCCCTAGTACCCACGTAAACCCAGATGTTCCAAATGGCATATATATCTGGAGCTCCTTTGCAGGGGCAGGAGGCACCCCTTCTGTCTCTGTCTTTCTCTGCTTGCAAATAAATAAAATATAAAACCTAAATGTGGAATCCTATCACCCGTGCAAATACAATGCCCCTGTCATGGGTGCTTCAGAAAGAGGGGTATAAATCATTGGCTGGGACCAACAGGAGAACCCCTGCCCTTTAAGAATTCCCTCCCAAGAGGACTCTGAGAAGTGAACAACCCTTGGGAATAGGGCTGCTGATTTTTTCCCCCCACAAAATAGACTAAATAATGAAAGTAAAGGAATTGGGGAGAAAAGTAATCTAGGCCAGGTGTGGTGGTGCATGCCTTTAATCCTATCACTCGGGAAGCAGAGGTAGGAGGACTGCCATGAGTTCGAGGCCACCCTTAGCCTACACAGTGAATTCCAGGTCAGCCTGAGCTAGAGTGAAACCCTACCTTGAAAAACCAAACAAAAAAAAAAAAAAAAACAAAAAAAACAAGAAAGGCAACCTGACACCATTAAGCCTGGTCCTGTGGTATCAGAGTCTTACCATTTATTTATTCATTTTATTTTATTGTAAGCAGAGAGAGAAAGAGAGAGAGAGAGAGAGAGAGAGAGAAGGGGAGGGAAGCGGAAGGGAGAGGAGAGGAGAGGAGAGACAGAGAGAGAGAGAGAGAGAGAGAGAATGGGCACACCAGGGACTCTAGCCACTGCAAATGAACTCTAGATGCATGTATTCTTGTACATCTGGCTTACATGGGTCTTGGGGAATTGAACCTGGGTCCTTTGGCTTCACAGGCAAATGCCTTAACTGCTAAGCCATTTCTCCAGCCCCTTACCATTTATTTTTTATTTTTTGTTTTTCAAGTTAGGGTCTCACTCTGGCTCAGGCTGGCCTGGAATTCACTATGTAGTCTCAGGGTGGCCTCGAACTCATGGCAGTCCTCTTACCTCTGCCTCTCGAGTGCTGGGATTAAAGGTGTGTGCCACCATGCCCAACTTTGTCTTACTATTATTTAAATTGTACTTTTCTCATCTGCTACCATAATGTTTAACACCTTCAGGAGAACAGAGAGCTTTATTTTCACCTTTATATTCCACACTTTCTGTTCCGGGCCTTTTTCACCTTATACTCACTATCACGTACATATTCACAAACAGCTTGTGTAAGTATAGATAACCCATAGGCATACATGATCATGCATTGTTAAGGGATAGATGTCCCTGTTGATAGATGTATAGGTAGACAGATGGCATATAGATATCAAAAAAACAGACACATATTTTTCCATATTCTGTTAAAAATCCAAACTTTATAATCAATATGACAGTATCAGTCTCAGGCCAGGTTACAAGTTTGTCACAACCCACAAATTTTTTAAAAATAGTTTTGAAAAATAATATATCCCAAATATGAATACTATCCTGGAATTAGAAAAACTATTATGAATTGGACAAGAAAGTTGAGGTATCACCAGTTACATAAGGCCTTTTTATCTGGGAAATTATTTTCTGAAGCCAGAGTGTGTCCTAACAGACCTCTGGAAAAACAATTGCTCCAACAGCCATATATGAACATGACATTGAAGAAATTAAATCAGAATCAGGACCCGCCCTAAAGGTTAAACATTTATTTGGATTAGCATTCTTCAGCAGGATTGCATGGAAAGGAGATTGGGGATAAGTGGAAGAATGAGTGAGTAGTCAGGCCCAACCCTCTTTTACAAACCCTCCTACACGCTCCAAACAAAATATTAAAGCAAAGCTACCTAGTGAGAACAGACTGAACCCACTCTTCCTGAGATCACAAGAGGTTGTGCTTAAATTCAAGAAATACTTCCTGAAAGCCAGGCAAGTTTGTGCACATCTATAATCCAGAGGCAGAGACAGGAAGATCATAAGTTCAAGGCCAGCCTGGGCTACATAGTGAATTCAAGGCTACGGGATGAGATCCTGTCTGGAAAAGGAAAAAAAAAAAAAAACAAAACCCAAAACATCAAAACAAACAAATCAAAGCTTCCTGGAGAAGTTAGGAAGGACATGCTCATAGCAAAATTACACTCTGGGCATTCAAGGCACCTCCCAGAGAGCATCTATAATCCATGTTCAAGTGTAACCTTGTGGGAGGGTGAAATCCATTCCTCCAGGGTGACTCTGAACCCCGGCATTGTTGAGGTGTCACTGCTGTGCCTTCAGGATGAGGAAGCACAGCATTTGAATATCGGGCTTCTCCACGGGCCTTCCAGCCTCCTCAGGAGTGGTGGGAGGGGACAGCTTAGGCCGGCCCTGTCCCTGGAAGTCAAGTCCAAAACTACAGAATGCACAAAGTTCCTATTGCTGGAGCAGACAGATACATTCATTTTAAGATTTTAATAAATATCTCTTAGAGTCCATTGTTTTCAAATTTGGCTGGCCATTTCCCATTTGGAGTAAGCTGAAAGATTGTCTTTGAGGTCTTGATATGATTTAAGGTCTTCTATAACTTAGAAGTTTGTTTCCCACAGGACTATTTCCTTTTGTTCTTATCCACCTAATATTAGCTTTTACTTACATTTGAATACCATAAGAATTTTTAGGACAGTAAAAAGGCTGTAACATCTGACAAGCTCAATGAGAGCCTAGTTAGGAGGCTGGCTGCAGGGAGAAGTGGGGCTGGGGAGTAGCAGGGGCCCTCCAGGCTGACCAGTATTCCTGGAGAGTTGTCACCTCAGTGAATTGCTTTAAATATGCTTTTGTTTTTAGCCAAATCCATCAAATGATACAAACTCAAGTTGATGAAAGTCTCCTGCGCTCAGCTCCATCCTCTCTCTTGGGGAGCACTCCGTGTGGATCTGGGAAATAACCTGCCGGTCCCAGGCTGACTCCCCGTGCAATCTGCCTTTGCAGTGGCTTCCTCGGCTGCTGCTGCTGTAACCACACTTCCCGGGAGATGTGTCCGGCAGCTTGTCAGCCAGGCACCATGAGCCTTTCTTCACATTCTAGTTTCATCGTCCTGTGAACAGGGAGGGGAAGAATGACACAGAGCATGGTCCTGGGAAACTGAGTCTCGGTCATTAGGCTTTACAAGCAAGTGCCTTGATCACTAAGCCATATTTCTAGACCTTTCCTTTTTTTTTTTTTTTTGAGGTAGTGTCTTGCTCTAGCCCAGACTGACCTGAAATTCACTATGTAATTTCAGGCTGGCCTCAAACTCGTGGCGATCCTCCCTCCCAAGTGCTGGAATTGAAGATGTGCACCACCATGGCTGGTTGTGTTCAACTGTTTATTTATTTTTTATTTTTGAGGTAAAGTCTCACTCTAGCCCAGGCTGACCTGGAATTCACTATATAGTCTCAGGGTGGCCTCAAACTCAAGGCTATCCTCTTCCAAGTGCTGTGATTAAAGATGCGCCACCACGTCTGGTTTCTGCTCAACTTAAAAAAAAAAAATTATTTATGTGTTTGCAAATGGAGAGACAGAGACAGAGAGAGAATGGGTATGCCAGGGCCTCCAGTCACTGCAGATGAACTGCAGATGCTGTGGCATTCTGTGCGTCTGGCTTTACTTGAGTACTGAAGAATTGAACCCAGGATGTTAGACTTTGCAGGCAGGCACCTTAACCACTGAGTCATCTCTCCAGCCCTTCTGCTCACCAATTTTTGACAACATAAACATGAAAAATAATAGAAAGAGGTGGGAGGGGTTGCTGTGAGTCTGAGGCCATCCTGAGACTACATAGTGAATTCAAGGTTAGCCTGGGCTAGAGTGAGACCCTACCTCGAAAAACCAACACACACCACACACACACACACACACACACACAATGTGAGGTGGGTGACAAAGGGAAGCTAGCCTTAGAGTTGCACTCTCCCACGCCCTTGTGATGCCTGTGTAGCTTCCACCTGCTTCCTGTAGAAGAGTGCTTTGCTCCATTCTTTGTTCTCCACACAGCACCGCTTGCAGGCAGAGTCCCATTTACTCTCTTGTCTGTCGGGTCTTACTCAGTATACTCTATCTTTTTTTTCTTTGAACCCTCAGTCCTTCCCATACTGGTTGGGAATACTGAATGCAAGAATGCAATCATAATTAATTTGTTTGATCAACCTATTTCTACCAGTTGAGGCACCAGAGGGGAATTAGACGGGGGGGGGGGGCAGGGGGAATGGCTGGCTGGGAAGCTGCTCAGTGTTGTGTGCTACCTGTCTCTGCAATAACCAGGGAACCTAGGACAGGCAGGGGTGCCCAGAGAAGTTCTGAGGGGCCTCCCTCATAATTGCTGTCAATAAATGTGGCGGTTTGATTCAGGTGTCCCCTATAAACTTAGGTGTTCTAAATGCTAAATTACCAGTTGATGGAGATGTGGGAATTAACGCCTCCCGGAGGCAGTGAATTGTTGGGGCTGGGCTTATGGGTTTTATAGCCAGTTTCCCCTTGCTAATGTTTGGCACATTCTCCTGTTCCTGTTGTTCACTTTATGTGGGCCAGGGGGTGATGTCCATGCCATCATTTTCCCCTGCCATCTTGCAGCTTCCCCTTGAGGCTGTAAACTAAAATAAACCCCTTTCCTCCCACAAGCTGCTCTTGGTTGGGTGATTTCTTCCAGTAGTGTGAACCTGACTGCAATAGTAAAGTTGGTACCGAGAGTGGGGTTGCTGCTAGACACCTGACTATATGGCTTTGGCCTTTTGGAGCTGATTTTCAAGAGGAATGTGGAAGGATTTGAAACCTTGGCCTAAGAGACGCCTTGCAGTGCTGTAAGTACAGCTTGATGGACTATTCTGGTCAGAGTTGAAAGACCCGAATGCAGTAAGAACTATGGACTATGAGGTTTGGCTTGTGTGGGTGAGAAAGACCTTTGCCTGGACTGGGCTAGAAGAAGTTTGTGTGAGAGGCTTGCTGTTATACCTGTGTCCTGAGAGGTTGTGCAGGGTTGCACAGAAATGAAATCATTGGGACAAAACTGTTGTCCATTCAGCTGCAACTGAGAGATTATAACATTTGAGATTGGGTCATATGATCTGCACTGGGGCAACAGGAAGAATGTAAACTCTTGAAGGGCCTGAGTGCTCAAGGAGTATCCTGTTCTTCAAAGTCTGCTTTATTCCCTCTGGATTAACAAATTGGCACCCTACCTGGTATTGTGAAGCATAAGAAATACAGGAGAGGGTAATTGAATTTACAACACAGTCTTGTGTTTTGGAAACAGTCATGGGCAATGTGAAGCAGGTTTGCTGGATACCTGCATGGAGACCCAATGGAGCCTTAAGGATGGACTGTGGGTTGCAGTGGAGACCCAGTGGAGATGCTGGGACCACGAAGACTGCCCAGGAGGGCTGTCAGGCTCAGATGAAGCTTTCCAGGACTGTGAATAGTTTAGTTGGAGGGGTGGAATTGAAACTTCAGATATTTGTTGTTGGTTAGAATAATTGGACTTGGAGATTTGACACTGACTAGAATTTTTGGCCTTGGAGCTACAGAGTTTGATGTTTGCACTGTTTAAATCTTGTATTGGCTGAATATTTCTTTGCTATGCCCAATGCCATCTTTTGCAGTGTGAGTGTTTATTCTATGCCATTACAGTTTTTTTGTTTTGTTTTTGGTATTATGGTTCAGTTAAAACACCTTGGACTATGGAAATGTTTGAACATCACTAGGATTGATAAAAACTATGGGGACTTTTAAAGGGACTGAATGCATTGCATCTTACATCATGGATCAGTTTATGGGGGCCAGGGGCGGAGTATGGTGGTTTGATTGAGGTGTCCCCCATAAACTTAGGGGTTCTGAATTCTAGGTTCCCAGCAGATGGAGATTTGGGAATTAATGCCTCCTGGAGGCAGTGTATTGTTGGGGGCAGGTTTATGGGTGTTATAGACAGTGTCTCCTTTTGTCAGTGTTTGGCACACTTTCCTGTTGCTATTGTCCACCTTATGTTGGCCAGGAGGTGATGTCTACCCTTTACTCATACCATCGTTTTCCCCTGCCATCTTGGAGCTTCCCCTAGAGTCTGTCAGCTAAAATAAACACTTTTTTCCTAAAAGCTGTTCTTGGTCAGGTGATTTCTGCCAGCAGTGTGAACCTGACTGCAACACTAAGGAATCCTTTTGCCCTAGTACTTGAGGCATTTTGACTCTAAATTTTTTAAAGTCATAATCTGTTTAAAGGATACATTTAATATTTTATTTTTATTTATTTGAGAGAGTGAGGAAGAGGCAGATATGTAGAGAGAGAATGGTATGCCAGGGCCTTCAGCCACTGCAAACAAACTCCAAATGTGTGTGCCACCTTTTGCATCTGGCTTACATGGGTCCTGGGAAATCAAACCCAGTTCCATTGGCGTTGCAGGCAAGCACCTTAACTATGAAGCCATCTCTCCAGCCAGATTCTAATTTCTTTCTTTCTTTATTTTAAAGCAAGAGAGAGAGAGAGAGAGAGAGAGAGAGAGAGAGAGAAAGGAGAGAATGGGTGTGCCAGGGCCTTTAGCCACTACAATCAAACTCTAGATGTATGCACCATCACATGCATCTGGCTTACATAGGCACCTGGGAATTGAACTGGAGTGCCTTAACTGCTAAGCCATCTCTCCACGTCTGTGGTGGTTTGATTCAGGTGTTCCCCATAAACTTAGGTGTTCTGAGTACTAGGTCCCCATCTGATGGCAATTCGGAAATTAAAGCCTCCTGGAGGCAGTGTGTTGTTGGGCGTGGGCTTATGGGTGTTATAGCCAGTGTCCTTTTGCTAGTGTTTGGCACACTCTCATGATCCTGTTGACCACCTCGTGTTGTCCAGGTGGTTATGTATGCTCTCTGCTCATGCCATCGTCTTCCCCGGCCATTATGGAGCTTCCGTTTGAATCTGTAAGCCAAAATAAATCTTTTCTCCCACAAGCTGTTGGTCAGGTGGTTTCTGCCAGCAATGTGAATCTTACTGCAACAAGCCCTGATTCTAACTTTTTAAAAAACATTTTTGTGCATTTTCAAGCAGACAGAGAAAGAGAGAGAGAGAGAGAGAGAGAGAGAGAGAGAGAGAGAGGGAGGGAGGGAGGGAGGGAGGGAGGGAGGGACGGAGAAGGACGGAGGGAGGAATGGGCACGCCAAGGTACCAGCCTCTGCAAACAAACTCCAGATGCACACACCATTTTTTGTGCGTCCAGCTTTACCTGGGTACTGGGGAATTGAACTGGAGATTTTAGGATTTGCAGACAAGTGCCTTTAACTGCTGAGCCATCTTCCCAGCCCCTACTTTTTTTTTTTTTTTTTTTTAATATGGGGTCTGGAGATCTAAATTCATAGGGCAAACACCTTGTCCACTGAGCCATCTCTCCTGCACTTGATTCCCCCAGGACCAAAAGTCTAGAGTAGATTATGTACATGGGCAGAGGTACTTGTTAAGCAAGCAGTTTAGTCCGATGACTTGAGTAGGTGCCCAATAGGTCAACACTGATTGGGTCAAGGTTTTTGTCTGTTGGTGAGGGGTACGGAAAGGAAAAGCAGCGGGTGAGGATGGTAGTCCTTTTTCTCTTTCCCAACTGTGTGTGGGGACTGGGGGCGGGGAGGCATTTTGATCCCTTGTCCAAGGCTCTCTGGGTTAGAAATATGGAGTGACAGGGCTGGAGACATGACCAGGAAACCATGCCCCACAGCTCCTCCTGGAGTGTCTGTAGGAAACCACCTGCCACCGAGACTTGTCTGAAGCAGGCTGTTGCTCTATCAAACTTGCAACCTGGGTAAATTTTTCCCCCCTTTGGGGACTGGAAGAGACTGTCAGGAGATAAAGGTCTCCTGCCAAGGCTGATACTTTCCAGCCTGGAAACACAGGTATGGGGATGACTTGGGCTTAGAAAGAGCTAAAGATTTAGCATGTGTTTGTCTTCTGGAGGTTTGGTGGAATCCCTGGGTTTCAGAAGATTCTAAATCTAAGACTGTGTATTCTAGATTGAGATATGGAAAGTGTTAAAGAAACTAAAAGCATCTTTGAGGTTAGAGTGATGACTTAGCGGTTAAGGGGCTTGCTTGTCAAGCCTAAGGACCCATATTCTACTCCTTAGATCCCACATAAGCCAGATGCACAAGGTTGCACATGTGTACAAGGTGGAACAGCATCTGGAGTTTAATTGCAGTGGAACAGCATCTGGAGTTTAATTGCAGTGACTGAAAGCCCTGGTGCACCAATTCTCTCTCTTATTAAAAAAAAAAAAAAAAAGCATCTTTAGTGCCCTGCAGGGGGGCACACACCTTTAATCCTAGTACTCGGGAGGCAGTGGTAGGAGAATGTCCATGAGTTCAAGGCCACCCTGAGACTCCATAGTGAATTCCAGGGCAGCCTGGGCTAGGGTGAAACCCTACTTCCAAAAACAGAAGAAAACTAAACAAAACACAATACAACACAACACAAAACAAAACAAAAATATCTTAGTCTAACTGCTAACCAGAAGGGTCTGTCATACCTCATGATTCTGTGGGACCCACACTTTCTTCTCCCTAACCTAGTTTGCATGATTGAGGGTCCCTGGGGCAAATCAACCCCTCTTATAACTGCACTTTTATCACTGGGGTTATTTCATTTGAGTCAAGCAACTTTCTCCCCTCTTTTCCACATTCATTCAGCCAGGGATGTTGGCACATGCTTGTAATCCCAGCATGTGGGAGGCTGATGTCAGGATCTCCTTAAGTTTGAGGCCAGCCTGAATTGCACAGCAAGTTCTAGGCTAGCCAGGGATAGATACACAGTAAAATCCTGTCTCAAAACAAAACACACACACACACACACACACACACACACACACAGAAATAACTAAATACAATAAAGTTTATTCATTCTGTCAACAAATAGTTTTTAAAAGAACCCATTAGTTTCCGGTCTCCATAGTAAGTACTGGGGATATGCAGAGAGAAAGGAGAAGAGATAATAAAAATAAACAGAATGGCAAGTTGTGACCACTACCTTGTGGCAGGTGATGGGAGCAGATTTCTTTGGCTGAGTGGTCAAGTGTGGCTTAAATGAGCTGAGGGCTGAATAATGGACTGGCACTGCCTTGTGCCATGTGAGGATCAGCAAGAAGAGTGTCCCAAGTGGAGGGGCCAGCAAGGGTAGAGCTCTGAGTGGGGAATGACCCCGGGTGTGCTGCAAAATGGAAGACAAGCCTGGAGCACAGCCTGGGGGGGGGGGGCAGTCAAAGACAGATGCTATGTCCAGAACCACACCTGGGACCTGTGAATGTAGCTTCTTTGGAAATGAGATCTTTGCAGATATAATTAAGGATCTTAATACAGATCATTGTGGCTTTAGGGTGGGTCTTATATAGAAACGAGGGAAAGTTGAGACTCATAGATACAGCCAAAGGCCATGTGGAGATGTGATGAGATTGGAGTGAGGCATCCTCAAGTCACACAATGCCAACAATAGATAACCAGACTCTAGAAGAGGTAAGGAAGGATTGTAAGGGGTGCGGACAGCAACCCCGGGAAGAGGGTCAGACTCTCCCTTGCCACTTTAAAGGGAACCACCATATCAATATCTTAATTTTGGGAGTCCGGGCCTTCAGAACCATAAGAAAGTATATTTCAAAAGAAAGAAAGAAAGAAAGAAAGAAAGAAAGAAAGAAAGAAAGAAAGAATATTTCTGTTTGCTTGTTCATTGAAAACAGGGCCTCACTCTGTTGCTTAGGCTGAGCTACAGCTAATGTAGCCCAAGCTGGCCTGCAACCTGGGGCAATACTTCCAGCAGCCTCCTGAATGATGACATTACAGGTGTGAGCCACCACACTCAGATTTTTTGTTTTGTTGTTGTTTGTTTTGTTTTTCAAGGTAGGGTCTCACTCTAGCCCAGGCTGACCTGGAATTCATTATGTAGTCTCAGGATGGCTTCGCCCTACTGTAGAAACTTTTGGAGAAACCCTACTAAAAGAGATGAGTAATTTTAGCAAGGAATCGATGATCTAAACCAACCAACTATAGCCCAACTACCACTCACTCTTTGGTTACTGTATACAGAATGAACTACATGTGCAAAGGAAAAAAGTGTGGGGTGGCAAAGAAGCCAGATAAGGGGCTACTGGAGCAGACTGCATGGGGGTTGAGTGAATGACTGACTGACACAAAGGGAAGTGAAAGACTGATAAGACTGGGTGGGAAAGGTTGGTCGTGGGGTACCAGATTTTACTTGGGGAATACCCCAGTCCCCACAGAGCCACTTCTGCTCCTAAAGCATAGACAGGCGAGCAGGGGTGACTTGCTTCAAGGTGGTGGAAGCAGACAGGTGGCGGGGCCAGTCCAGTGTGTCCCGGGAGAGGCCAGCGTCCACACTGCTTTCCTCCTCACATGCACCAGGGACCCCCTTGCCTGAGAGTGGATGGCAGCTAAGATCTACTCCTCTCAAGGTCCACCTCTAGGGCTCTGTTTGCCTGGAAGCAACCTTGACTCCCAGCCCTCCAGCTTTCCACACGTCTCTGGACCCCAGACCACAGCAAACCCTGGGCCCTCCACCCAGTGGGTCCCTCGCTGCACGCGCTGGCAGACCTGTTACTGAGCTGCCAAGGCTCGCTCACTCCATGCACACCCAGAAGCGTGCCAGAAACTCCAAGTGGGCGAAAAAGAGCACAGAGCCCGAGGCACACTTCCCCGTCTTGTCCCTTTGCCCCCTGGCCGTCTGCGTGTCTCAGTGGAGTCAGCTAGGCGAGGGCAGCTTCTGCACGCGGAGCTGAGTTTTCCCCCCATGGGACAGAAAGGAACGGGACACGTGACAGCTCTGGCCCTGGCACAACCCACCCCGTGCGAGCCAGCCCGGCTGCCTACCGCGAGGACGTTGCCACCCGTCTGGCTCTCCCTGCCGGTGTCTGGCTCCACGGTGTCCCCGTCCTCTGGCATCTCCTCGCCTTTCTCGGGGACATCCGCTCCTCCGCGGGGACTCTGGGGGGCCCGCGCCCCTGAAGCTCCCTCCTCGGGAGTCTCTGGGTCTCGGCTCTCCTGCCCGGGCCCGTCCTCTTCAGCTGCCGGGGCTTCCTGCCCAGTCTCTGTCTCCTCTGCCGGGCTCCGGCGCCCGTTCTGCGCCCCCGGGCTGGAGGTGGGGGGCGGCTCGGGGGTCGGGGGCTGCCCCGCGCTGCTGGCCGGCCTGCTCCCCGGGCGACCTTCCGCAGGCTCCAGCTTCCCCCCAGACCCCTCTCCCAAGGTCCCCTCGCCGGGCGAGGGGGGCCCGGGGGCCTGGCTCTTGGCGGGGAACACGTCGTCCCCATTTTCTTCCCTGGCACCGTTCTCCTGAGAGGGCTCCCCAGCCCTGAAATCTCCAAGGTCCCCGCAGTCGGACTGAGAGCGTCGGAATCGCCGCGAGGGGGGGCGCCTCTTTATTGAGCCCCTGGTCCGCACCTGGAGAAGGCAAGCACGACAATTATCCAATGTCACCGACCGACTGACCAACCGACCGACCAATATCTGTTTCAGGCTTCCCTAAACAAGCCCATTCCCAGACCTTTGAATTTTCTACAAGCATGCATGCACTGTTATTTGTGGCTTAGAATATGGAAGACTGTAACATTATGTGGTGGCCCTGCACACTTTTGTCTCAGGGAGATGCAAATGTATTCCAGGAAAAATAAATAACATACAGGTTTACTGACCTGTAAAACAGTAATGAGACTGGTATCTAAACTTGGGAATTTCTTTTTTCTTCTGGTTTTTTGAAGTAGGATCTAACTCTAGCCCAGGGTGACCTGGAATTCACTATGTAGTCTCAGGGTGGCCTCGAAATCATGGCAATCCTCCTACTTCTGCTTCCCAAGTGCTGGGATTAAAGGCATGCACCATCACACCAGCTTAATTTAACAATTTTTATTTTTTTGTTTTTTGTTTTTTTGAGGTAGGGTCTCACTCTAGCCCAGGCTGACCTGGAATTCACTACATAGTCTCAAGGTGGCCTCGAACTCATGATGATCCTCCTACCTCTGTCTCCCAAGTGCTTGGATTAAAGGCGTGTGCCACCACACCCAGTACAATTTTTATTTTTAAAATTAATTAATTTATTTGCACTTGTGTGTACATGTGTGTGTGCATGCCAGGATCTCTTGCCACTGCAAATGAACTCCAGACACATGAACCAGTATGTGTCTATCTTACGTAGTGCTAGGGAATTGAAACCTAGCAAGTGCCCTTAACTGCTGAGCCATCTCCCCAGACCTCAAATTATAATTAATTTTAATTTTGGTGGTTATGGGACTCAAACAGAAGCTGGCCATGGCAGGCAGGTACTGTACGGGTTGAGTTGCATCCCTAGCCTCCTTCACACTTGGCTTTTTTTTTTTTTTTTTTTTTGATTTTTCGAGGTAGGGTCTCACTGTAGCCCAGGCTGACCTGGAATTCACTATGGAGTCTCAGGGTGGCCTCGAACTCATGGCGATCCTCCTACCTCTGCCTCCCGAGTGCTGGGATTAAAGGCGTGCACCACCACGCCCGGCCACACTTGGCTTTTTTTTTTTTAGCTAGGGTCTAATATAGCCAAGGCTCGCCTTGAACTCTCTACACTGTTGAGGATGTTCTTGACTCTTGATCCTTCTGTCTCCGCTCCTGAGAGCTGGAATTATAGGCATGTACCACCATGCCCAGCTGAAATATTTTTTTTTGTTTTGTTTATTTTAATTTATTTGAGAGTGACAGAGAGAGAGAGAGAAAGAGGGAGAGAGAGAGGGAGAGAAAGGGCGTGCCAGGGCCTCCAGCCACTGCAAACGAACTCCAGATGCATGAGCCCCCCTGTGCATCTGGCTAACGTGGGTCCTGGGGAATGGAGCCTCGAACTGGGGTCCTTAGGCTTCATAGGCAAGCGTTTAACAGCTAAGCCATCTCTCCAGCCCCAGCTGAAATATTTTTAAAACATTGCCTTTTTTGTTGTTTGTTTGCTTTACAAACATACTGCCTGTAAGTACTTTGACTATTCCTTGAGTGAGTTTCCTTCTTGGATGAACAAGTTGAATAGAAATCTATGGCTATTTGGCACAAGAGTCATATTTCTTTTTCTTTTTCTTTTTCGAGGTAGGGTCTCACTCTAGCTCAGGCTGACCTGGAATTCACTATGTAGTCTCAGGGTGGCCTCAAACTCACGGCAATCCTTCTACCTCTGCCTCTTGAGTGCTGGGATTAAAGGCGTGTGCCACCATGCCTGCCCTGTATTATTTTTATTTTAAAAAATATTTTACTTTTATTTATTTGAGAGAGGGAAAGAGGGAGAGAGAGAGAGAAAGCTTGAGAGAGAGAGGGAATGGGCACACTAGGACTTTCTTCCACCTTGTACATCTGGCTTACGTGGGTCCTGGGGAATCAAACCAAGGTCCTTTGGCTTTGCAGGTAAGCGCCTTAGCCGCTAAGCCATCCCTCCAGCCCAAGAGTCATATTTCAACATTCTGAAAATGATCCTGAGACAAAGGCAAGCCCACCAGAGAAGAGAGTTAGCTGCCTAGAGGTGGACTGGCCATGGAGCAGACCCTCACGGATGCTGAACTGGACAGCTGATGTCCAGCTTCCCCTCTTGCTGCAGTGGGGCCTGCCCTGGACCTGACAATGCTGGCTGACCTTGGGACATGGCTGTAGCCAGGCCTTGGCTCTTAGAAGGCAGGGGCGCTGTTGTCAGAAGCAGCGCTCTCGGGGCTCCCAGCCACGAGGCCTGGAAATGATACCTGTCTGAGAAGCAGGAAACTCTCAGTTGCCTTAGCCCAGCACACCATGTCAAAACTCCGTAAGAACCAGGCATGGTGGTGCACGCCTTTAATCCCAGTACTCGGGAGGCAGAAGTAGGAGGATCACCATGAGTTCGAGGCCACCCTGAGACTACATAGCGAATTCCAGGTCAGCCTGGGCTAGAGTAAGACCCTGCCTCGAAAACAAAACAAAACAAACCCAACGAACCAAACAAAAAAGCACCCCCCCCCCCAAAAAAAAAACTGCATAAGATTTCCCAATTCACTCAAGTAAGGAATGTTTGAAAACTTTACTGGTCAATTCTAGATCCTTCTCAGAGCTTTGGAACAGTGCCTAGCTTTTAAACTTCCTTGGGTGCCTTCCTGCGACCACCATGAGGCCAGTTTTGCAGTGTCATGGTCAGTGAGTTCCGAGGCCATTTTGGCACTCCCATGCTGCTGTTAGAAGTCAGAAGCTCCTGTAGTGACCAAGCAGCAAGGCCCCTCCCTGTCCCTAGTCCCTACCAAGGACCTGACAGAAAAGGAGCCTCTCTGCTTGGCTCCTGGGCCTTCAAGGGGACCCATCAACTTGTGCAAGAGGACCCCTACTTCGGCGCCAGCCCACCGCATCACTTCCTTACCACCAGCTGGCTTCCTTGAGCCCAGTCTGGTCCTACACATTGGACTCCTTTTGCCAGATGACTTGCCTAAAATAGCTTAGAATATCTCATCGGTCCATCCTTAATTCTAAAGTCACACCCGTTTAACATTCCCTGCAGCAGATTCCTTTAAACCATGGCCCCTGCTTGGTTCTGACCCACATTTGCCGGATAGTTGCTAGTGAGGACTGCACTGTCTCTCTGATTCCTCCCTCCTCCGGGTGGGGGCAGGAGTTTGATGAGAGAGCACATTACACAAAGGGCCAAGTTAGCATGGAGGGAATTAAGCCCCGCCAGGTGTGTTTTGCAAGGGGGCCAGTTTGTATATTGTTTAAGTGGGGCAAGCTGCAAGAGAAAGGGTTGACCCCACAATGGGACACTGGACTGTTCCCATTAGGCCTGAACTCAGTGCTTTGGAATCTAGCGACCCTTCTATGGGAATCACAGGTCAAGCCATTAGTGTCTGTTTTCGGCTTCCAAGGTTACATTTGTGGCAGGTAGAATCAGTTCTAGACCCTTCCTCACCCCTCTCTACAAAGGGGGGAGCACTCTACACCCCAGCCTGCCTATTGGGCATCTGGCATAACTACAGGGCAAGGAGGTAAGAGAGGCCGGCGCTTACCTTATTGTAACAGGGAAGGTGAGTGCCTTCAGGAGGCTGGTCGAAGCTGACGGGCACTGCTTCTGCCTCGCTGGGCTGAGAGCGCACTCCAGGGCTACTGGGTGTGGAAGGGGGACTGTGAAATGGTGACACCATGGCTTTGAGTCCTGGACTCTTAGGTGAAGCCCCAGGTAGCAGGGCTGCTGGATCAAAGGTTAAACTGGCCTGTTAAGGAAAGGAGAGAAGGTCTGGAGAGATGGCTTAGTGGTTGAGTGCTTGCCTGTAAAGCCTAAGGATTCCGGTTCGAGGCTCAATTCACCAATACCCACGTAAGCCAGATGTACAAGGTGGCACGTGCATCTGGAGTTAGCTTGCAGTGGCTTGCCCTGGTGTGTCCATTCTCTTTATATATCTGCCCCCCCCCAAATAAAAATTTAAAAAAGGAAAAAATTAAAAAAAATAGGAGGTTGAAAGGGATGAGGAAGAAGACAGGAGCATCTCCTTTGCCTGGCTGTTTCCCTGGCCTCAGGGCTATTGAGACTAGTTACTCGCAGACTTTTTTGCTTTACTTCCCAACCAGTCATCCATTGCCACATACAGCCTGCTTTTACAGGCATGACCTACCCCTCCCATCTCCTGCTAACCCAGCTTGCCACAGGCTGCCTTCCAGGGTGCTCAGAGAGTGTTGAGACAGAGTCAACAAAGACATCCTGGAACTGCCCCAGCAGGTACTCAAAGTAGCCAAAACAGGAGCTGCCAGCAGCACCGATCACCCCAGGCTCTCACAGTAAGTTGGCACCCATGTCTTCGTCTCACTAACCAATAGCAGTTGCTGATCAGTGGATGCCTGCACCAGGCACGTGCAGCGGTCTCCTCTGTGACCACTCTGCATGCACACTGTTGGACTCCTGGCACAGACTGTGCTTAGGGGCTGGAGAGATGGCTTAGCGGTGAAGATGCTTGCCTGTGAAGCCTAAGGACCCAGGCTTGACTCCCCAATACCCACATAAACCAGATGCATAAGGTGGCACGTGCATCCGGAGTTCATTTGCAGTGGCTAGAGGCTCTGGCATGTCCATTTTCTCTCTATCTGCCTCTTTCTCCCTTCCCCCTCCCTCTCTCAAATAATAATAATAATAATAAAAAGAATGTGGCTTAGAATCTTCTAGATTCCTGCCAGGCCTACTTATTGCTCAAGTCTTCAGGTAGCATTCTGTCTAGGGAGACAGCATAGGGCTGGCCACCATGCTCTTCAGTACGTCTGCCTCTTGGAACATCACGGCACAGGTAAGACCAAATCAAAACAAACCCAGAAGGCTAACAGAGGGGAGTGACCCAAAGGTAACTAAAGGCTAAGTGAGTCTTGGGATTGGTGGAAGAAGAGGTTCTAAATCCATTCGATGGGCATGGAGAACTTGGTAGAGCAGGAAGGTGGCTAGGAAGGAATGACATGTGAGTATTCTGGATCTTTTTATTTTTTTTTAAATTATGTTTATGGGCTGGAGAGATGGCTTAGTGGTTAAGGTGTTTGCTTGCAAAGCCAAAAGACCCAGGTTCAATTCCCCAGGATCCATGCAAGCCAGATAAAAGGTGGCTTATGCATCCAGAGTTTGTTTGCAGCAGCTGAAGGCACTGATGTGCCCATTCCCTCTTTCTGTCATTAAAAAAAATAATAACAAATGGGGCCCCATGGTGGTGTAGGCCTGTAATCCCAGAAATTTGACAATCTGAAGCACAATGTTAAGGCCTGGGCTACAGAATAAGGTCAGGGCAAGCCCGGCAAGTGTACCATATCTCAAAATTTAAACATTTTGTTTTATGTGGTTTCTCGAACTAGGGTCTCACTCCAGACCAGGCTAACCTGGAATACAGTATGTAGTCGCAGGGTGGCCTTGAACTCACGGTGATCCTCCTACCTCAGCCTCTGAAGTGCTGGGATTAAAGGCGTGTGCCACCATACCTGGCTAAGGCATTCATTTTTTATTCTGATCTTAAGAATAAATGTCTAACAGACAAGTCTGAGTCATGGACAGAAGGAAATATATAAAAGCAGAAGTTAAGAAGCAACACTGAGAGCCCAGGTTATGTTAAAAGGCAGCATATGATGAGGACCAGGGAAGCGGTTTGCACCCAGATGCTGGTGGAGTGTGCGCTGGGGACGTGCAGAGGGCTTCCGGGCAGAAGGGAGGGCATGAAAGGAGGGTTCCTCCCCTCTAAACTTCAAACAGGGAAATTCCCTCTGTATGACAGCCCATAAACCAAATAGATCTTCTAGCCAGTAGACAAAACGGAACCTTGAATCGGGGAAGAAGAGTCATAATTCCTAACTCCCCACCACAGCGGTCAGCATCAAATCTTGGCTGATGGTGCGTCCTCCATACATTCCCAGCAAAGCAAGGCTCCGCGGAGGTTTGGCGAAGCTGTCATCCTATTGCTGACGCTGTGTGTGTTCACAGGTGTACGGGTGTGGGTGTGCTGTGTGCAGGGATGTCTATGTGACGGGGAGTTTAGGGTTGTGGGGTGCTTCCTGGAACCTCAAACCTGAGTTCATATCTATAAACTAACCAAAGAATTGGCAATTCCAGATTTAAGAAAATGATTTTTAAATGCCACATTTTATTTAGATTGTACAAAGGAGTGCAGGAAGGGGAAGGCTGAGAGGTTAGGGAAACAAAGTGGGGAGAAGAGAAGCACACAATGGAACCCAAAAGCCCACGTGGGCCACGCAGAGCTCAGGGGTCCATGTGACCAGATAGGGATCTGGGGAAAAAAGCGTGGAAAGAAAAGAAAGTTCAAGGAGCTCCTGCCATGTGGGGAGGTGGAGGGGATAAAGAACCCATGAGGAGAGTAAGGGCTGTGGGGGGGGGGGGTGCTCCTGGCTGGGCCTCGGCTGAGCCAGCCCAGCACCAGCCAAGGGAAAAATTCACCCACAGCTGGAAGTTCTCAAGTGATCAGAGAGAGCCAGAGAGCCTGCCCTCCCCTTGCAAAGGTATCTATAACCCTAGGATGGTGGGCTGTCATTTGGCCCAGGTGAGCCAGAGGGCGAGCTGGTGGGTTAGGACTAGGGGCTGTCTCAGAAGTGATTAGCTCTGGCAGAGTCCCAGGGGCTGAACTTGACCAACCACAATTTTTAAATCCTATGAAAGACCTCCCTCCTGGGAGGGGTCCTGATTGTGTTTGTGGAAAAACAGGTCTTCGGAACCAGACAAGAGATAAAAACTTTCCTGTCCTTTTTACACTTTTGGGAGTCCAGTCACCCTAACTCTGCCCCCTTCATATGCACCTGTGCATTGCCAAGTATGTATGTGCACATCCACAAGGAGATCCAAAGTGGACATCAGGTGTCTTCCTCAATTGTTCTTCCTCCTGGTTTTCTTAAAAATTTATCTATTTATTTGCAAGGAGAGAGAGAGAGGATGAGAATGGATATATGCCAGGGCCTCCAGCCACTGCAAATGAACTCCAGACGCCTGTACCTCTCTGTGCATCTGGCTTTATGTGGATACCGGGGAGCTGAACCCAGCTAGTCAGGTATTGCCAGCAAGTGCCTTAACTGCTCAGCCATCTCTCCTTCTTTTCTTCTCTTTTTTCTTTAAATATTTTTGTTTATTTATGAGAGAGGGGGGGGGGAAGAGGTAGATAGAGAGGAGAATAGGCATGCCAGGGCCTCCAGCCACTGCAAACCAACTCCAGATGCATGTGTCTCCTTGTATATCTGGCTTACGTGGTCCCTGGGGAATCGAACCAGGGTCCTTAGGCTTTGCAGACAAATGCCTTAACTGCTAAGCCATTTTCCCAGCCCCTTTCCTTATTTTCTGAGATGAACTCCTCAGGACTCCCTGATTCAGCTGGACTGGCTAGCCGGTGAGTGTCAGGGATCCTCCTGCCTCCACTTCCCTAGCACTGGGATTGCGGGCACACACCGTCACACTCAGCTTTAACATGGGTGCTGGGCCTCTGAACTCAGGTCCTCATGCTTGTGTGGCAAGCGCTTTACATATGGAGCCATCTCTCCAGGCCCTCCAATTAGACATCCAAACCTCATTCTCAACTCGCTGTGCTTCTCCAAAAGACTTCTTCAAATGACTGGCCAAGGGAAAGGGAGCCCGGGGCTGCAGGGTCTTGGGCACCTGGGAACTCAGCTGTGGCGCCTGGCAGGGGGCTGTGCTGTGGTGGGCGCAGGGAGGCCGAGGCAGGAGGCCTGTGCTGCCTCCTCAGCTGGCAACAGGAGGGATTCTGGAGTTCCAGGACTCCTGAGAGAACTGCGGTGTGCACGGGGGAACTCGGAGCCTCCTGAGTGGCCGCAGCACCCCACACGCCGCGGGGGGTTTCAGAGATCCTCAGTATGAATTAATTTCAGGCAACACAGTGGAGAGCCCTTCCCAGCCTGTACCAGAGATGCTTTCCTTGACCCCAGACCCGTCTGGGAACTGAATCCCTGGGCTCTTCGACTGCTGTGAACTGCAGAGGCTGTGATGACTGCAGAGGTGTCGTGACACCCGGGGGGAGGGGGGCGCACAGTGCCACAGTGCCTGAGCCTTGTTCTTTTCCTTGGGTAGCTAGATAAAGGTGGAGCTTGCCTCTCCCAACACCTACCCACCAGATGCCCTATGGCCACCTCTCCTTCGTGCCTTAAATCATACTGGCCCCACCCCAGGACCACCCTCCTCACTCATTTCCAACCCTTTCCTTAAGGGCCGAGTCAGGACAGAAGTGCCTGGGACAGTGCTCCCCAGTTCCTCTTGTCCACGCCCTTCTCTTCTTGCCCTAACTCTCTCTAGTAGAGGCTCCCACCAGACGCAGGAGTAGGGGTGATTTTGGTCTTAGAGGGACAATTAACAATACCTGGAGATATTTCTCATTGTCCAAGAATGGTCCCGGCATCTAATGAGTGCAAGCAAGGGTGCCACCAATCATGCAATGCATAAGACAGCCTCCCTGCTCCAAAATTATCCAGCCCCAATAATGCCAAGGTTGAGAAGCCCTGGGATAGATCAACAGAGTTAATCTCACATAAACACACCCTCGATTGTTATAATTGTATACTCTCATATACATCTTCATTGTACAAAGTATGAGAATCTAATCTCCCCAACAAGACTGATCACTTAGGGGCAGTTTTCTGCTTCATGGATATTCCCAGGGAGTCAGCCGGCCGTGGACACAGTTCACAGGGTTCGGACACAGAGTGAGAGGTGGACACAGGGCGGAACGCATTTTTTGCACCTACCTGAAGCTTCTCAATCAGAGGTGAGCTCTTCACCTTGATTTTAGGAAGGTGGCTGGCATTGGACGGTGATTTCTATAGAGCAAATGGACCAAAACAATTCAGTGAGAGAGGTAGTGGGAGACAGGTCTGGCTGGGGCCCAAAAGCCACAGGTGGAAAAAAGAGGAGAGGTTGGCTTCACATGTCACTGCTTGGCTTCCACAGCTCATGTACCTCATCAGGCTGGCTGAGCGAGGGGGCTCCCCTCCTCCCTCCCTTTCCCCTCCCTCCCTCATCTAACTTAGCAAGACCACTTGAGTCTGAGTGGAGAAGTCTGGACAGACACCCATAACACAGGAAACCTCCTAACTGGGGAAGAGTGACTTCATCGTCATTAGGATGAAAACTCTCTGTGGGGAGCAAAATCTCCACCTCATGACCTTAAACTAGGTGAGTCAACAATTAAAGGGAAGAGATTTCGCAGACAAAAGGCAAATGTGTCGTCTACTTTGTCACAAACAAAACAATAAATCAAGGACCAGGAGTGAAATCTGGCAGAGGTTTGCTAAAATTCCTCCACTAAACATGATATTTTGGAAAATTCCACCAAGGGCATTATTCATATATCATTTTCCAAAACACTGAATGTGCATTTTAATTCAGAAGGCATACGAAGTAAACATTTACCAGTTGTAAGCATTGGGTTGGCTACATAAAGATGAATGTGATCTAGTAGCGGTCAATGGCTAATATATGTGCCATCCAGCCACACGAATGTTCTGGTCGTTGTAGTTATTTGTCTGTCCTTGGGTTCTATATTTCTGAAAGACCGACTTTTCGTTTTGTGCAAGAGCCTCACAACTGTGTGAGCATGAGGACAGTGACGCGATGCTTTAATGACAATGAACAGAAGAAGATGACTTTCATGTTGACAGGGACCAAAGCACAGGATGGGATTTTTCCTATGGTTTGGAACAAACACATAAATACCTGCCTTACTCTACGTACCATAAGGGGAAAAAAACCACATTGCTGATTTCTTAGCAGCATCCCAAGTTATTTGTTGAGCAAGATGATTATATTTTAGTGGTAGAAAGAGGGAGACTGACTCAAACTGATGTCTTGCGAGCCTTTTAGAGCCCAGTGGCAAGAGAGCGTGCTGCAGTGGGACAGTCACTGGGGCCCGGGAGGCCCATCTCCTTCTGATTCAAGCTTTGATAGCCAGATGGATGTCCCTGGTCTCCACTTCCGGGTGCCTCTGGCTCCTACAGTCCCCACTGCCAGACAAGTTCCTGCTGGTGGCTTCGAACTCACATGATCCTCCTACCTCTGACTCCCAAGTGCTGGGATTAAAGGCGTGCGCCACCACCCCGGGCTCAGAGCCTTTTGCCTCCAGTGTTCCTGCGCTTTACAGTGAAATTTTATGTGTTTTGGAAGGTACGTTTCAGAAGCTACAGCAACAGTTTTGCTAACAAAGATAACGTCAAGTAATACTATAAACCATCTCCAATTGACTACTGTCTTTTTCAGAAAGTGACAATTTAACAAACACTGGCTGTTAACTACAGGACAGGGCTGGAGCCCCGCAAATGCACTGTGGTCCTTGATTTCAAATGCCAAGCAGAAAGAATCCTACATAACCGCTGGTTCAGTTCCTGAGACTGTCAGCAGATGGCAGCATTTGGCTTACAATTTCCCAAGGGTCTCACGGCCAATGTCTGAAGCCCAAACTAATCAGTAGAGAAAACCAACCTGACCCTCAGACATTTGTACTTATGTGACATTACATCAATGTCCCATAATGTCTAGAAGTTGTGGAACTGATTATTTCTGATGGGAGTGGTGTGTAGGGTTTTTCAACACCCTTTCAGGTGGCCCCCCCAGAAATGGATAACTCACACGGTCACCTTGCAGGCCACAGGGGTCCTGCAGTCAGCAGGTGCCATGTAGAGGGCTGAAGAAATGACCCTTCCAAGCACTGGCAGCAGGGTTCCTACAGGGCCCCCTGCAGCACAGGAGGAGAACTGCAGCCTCGATCTAGCTCAGTGACACAGCTAGCCTCTCATTTCATTTTCATGTGGATATCTCCTTTCTTCCTCTCCTTCCTTTCTTCCTTCCCTCCCTCCTGTTTCCCTCCCTTTCTTCCTCTTTTTATTTCTGTTTTTAAAGACAGGGCCTTGCTCTATAGATCAAGCTAGCTTTGAACTCTTGATTTCCCTGCCTCAGCCTCTAAGCGCTAGGATTACAGACATGAACTATGACACTCAGCTGTATGTGTACTTCAAGGCAAAAAAGAAAAAAAATGTCACTGATTCTCTGGAAGTAGTTTTCCTTATATGTGCAAGCAGCCTGTCCCCCCAGGGATTTCAATCTAAAATCCACCTCCTCTACACCCAGACCTTGGCCATTACAAGCTTTTAATGTTGGAGCGGCATGTCCCATGGATGAAATCTATGACTTTATTTCTATAGAAGCCCTAAAGTAAAACCATTTAATCAAGCATTATGAACCTGACCACTTCACCTGCTGTTATTCCAGTGAGCAAAGCTCCCCTACCCAGCCTCCATGATGTCTCTATCTGGCATCATTCTTGTTCTCATTTTATCCATGAGATAAAGGTAAGGGGCAGTGAGCTTTCTCAGGCCATTGTGGGTTATCAGGGGCAGCCTTGGATGACCATAGCCTCAGCCAATGGCAAAGAAGAAGAGGCACCAAGTTCAGAGGGGAAAGATTATAAGGAGAAGTTGACCCTTTATAAACAGAAGCTGTTGGTCATACATTGGTTGGTAACCCCGTGAAACCACAGACTGAAACCACGGATTCATGACACTTGCATTCAAAGTGACCCAACCAAAGTTCAGTGTTTCTTTTAATTTAATTTATTTATTTGAGAGTGAGGGAGAGGGAGGAGAGAGAGAGAAAAACCGAGAGGGGGGGGGGAGGAGGGAGAGAGGATGTTGAATGAGCACACCAGGGCCTTCAGCTGCTGCAAATGAACTCCAGACACATGTGTCCTTTTGTGCATGTGGCTTATGTGGGTTCTGGGGAATTGAACCTGGGTCCTTTGGCTTTGCAGGCAAGTGCCTTAACCACGAAGCCATCTCTCTATCTCCAAAGTGCAGTGTTTCTTAAGCTGAACTTCTTGGACTTTTTACCCCTGGAGACCTTGTTTAGTAGAGGGAAGGAAGGTATTTTCAGAACAGGGTTCTCCAGTCCCCACTTTCACTTAGGTGGTCTAAATGCTAGGTTACTAGCTGGTGGAGATTTGGGAATTAACACCCCTAGGAGGAAGTGTATTGTTGGGGGTGGGCTTACTGGTGTTACAGTCAGTTTCCCCATGCCAGTGTTTGGCACACTCTCCTGTTGCTATGGTCCACCTTATGTGGGCCAGGGGATGATGTCCACCCTCTGCTCATGTCATAGTTTTCCCTGCCAACATGAAGCTTGAGCCTATAAGCCAAAATAAACCTCTTTTTTCCCCCACAAGCTGCTTTTGGTTGGGTGATTTCTACCAATGATGTGAACCTGACTGCAACAGTGAGGTGGTACTGAGAGGGGGGTCATTTGCTGCTGGACCCCTGACTGTGTGGCTTTGGCCTTTTGGAGCTGATTTTCAAGAGGAATGTGAAAGGAGTTGAAACCTTGGCCTGAAAGATGCCTTGCAGTGCTGTAAGTACAGCTTGATGGACTATTCTGGTCAGAGTTGAAAGATCTGAATGCAGTAAGAACTATGGACTGTGAGGTTTGGCTTATGAGGGTGAGAAAGAGCTGTGCCTGGACTGGGCTAGCAGTTTGTGTGGGAAGCTTGCTGTTATGCTTGTGTCCTGACAAGTTGTGCAGGGTTGCATTGTGTAGAAATGGACTGGTGTGAGCAGAGGGATATGGCATAGAAAAAAATTTGGGGGGTGAACTACTGCTTGTTCAGCTTCAATCGAGAGATTACACCCTTTGAGATGGGGCCAGCTGACCTGCACTGGGGCAATAGGAAGAATGTAGATTCTTTTGAAGGGGCCTGAGTGCTCAAAGAGTGTCCTGTTCTTCAAAGTCTGTTTTATTCCCCTTTGGATTAGCACATTGGCACCCTACCTGGTATTGTGGAGTATTAAAAAATGCCAGAAAGAGAGCGTCATTGAGTTTGCAACACAGTCTCGTGTTTTGGAAACGGCTGTGGGCAGGGTGAAGCAGCTTTGCTGGATGTCTGCATGGAGATCTCATGGGGCCATGAGGATGAACTGTGGATTTCAGTGGAGACCCAGTGGAGATACTGGGACCACACGATGGCTGCTGAGGGGAGCTGCCAGCCCCTGGTGAAGTTTTCCAGGACTGTGAGTAGCCTAGCTGGAGGGGTGGAATTGGAACTCCAGAGACTTGTTGCTGGTTAGAATTATTGGACTTGGAAACCTATCACTGGCTAGAGTTGTTGGACCTGGAGCTACAGAGCTTGATGTTTGCCCGGGTTGTTTTAAATCTTGTATTGCTCGAATATTTACATTGCACAATGCCATCTTTTGCAGTGTGAATGTTTATTCTGTGCCATTATGGGTTTTTTGAGGTTATTTTTTGGTATTATGGCTCAGTTAAAAGATCTTGGACTATGGGGATGTATGAACATCATTGGAATTGATAAAAAGTATGGGGACTTTTAAAGTTGGATGAATACACTGCATTTTATATCATGTATGGTTATTAGTTTATGGGGGCCAGGGGTGGAATATGGTGGTTTGATCCAGGTGTCCCCCATAAACGTAGATGCTTAGAATGCTAGGTTCCCAGCTGATGGAGATTTGGGAATTAACGCCTCCTGGAGGCAGTGTAATGTTGGCGGGGGGGGGGGGGGCGGGGGGGTGGGCTTATGGGTGTTATAGCCAGTTTCCCCAAGCCAGTGTTTGGCACACTCTCCTGTTCCTATTGTCCACCTTATGTGGGCCAGGGGACGATGTCCACCCTCTGCTCATGATGTCATTTTCCCCTGCCATCATGGAGCTTCCCGCTCAAGCCTGTAAGCCAAAATAAACCTCTTTTTTTTTTTTTTTCCCACAAGCTGCTCTTGGTTGGGTGATTTCTACCAGCAATGTGAGCCTGACTGCAACAAAGGGTCTGAGGAAGAAAGAGGGAGCTGAAGTGGGAATTGGGGAGTAAACTGTGTGGCTTACTCACTCTATTTTGGGCTTGGCTTCCCAGGCTAGGAGACAACTTGCAAGTTAGTTTCTGGCATGACCATGACCGTGACCAGTGAAGGTTCGCGGTCTGCTGAGTCCAGGCGGCAGCGGCCGCTCGAACAGCTACAATTACATAAATAAGGCTGGACGGGCATGCAGGCTGCGACTCTGTTACTGGCTATGATCTACGACGCAGAGCTCTCATTATGTTGGCAACACTGGCTATTTATATCTGAGGGCAAGGAGGCTCCTGTGTGCTCTGGTTTTCTTACAGCAGCCCCGAACAATGGTGAGCCTTTGCCAGGATGTGGAGGAGCCAGGAGCTTCTCTTGAATGACAGTTCTGCCTTAGGACAGCACAGCCTCTCTTTCTAGTACTTTCTCCACACCTTATTTATGCCGCAACCATCGCCCTTAGACCTGGAAATCAAATGCAACTTTCCTGACATCAAAAACTTGTAGGGTTACGATACAAGACCACCCTCTTTTGCAGCCTTCCTCGGGTTTGAAAAATGGTTCTCCCATCCTAACTGATTATCAAGGAGGAATTATGATTATCAAGGAGGAATATCAAGGAGGATTATTAAGAGAGACTGGCGGAGTGGAGCTAGGTTCTAAAGTACAGGATCTGGGAAGCGTTAAGAAGAGGCATCTACCACCTTTGCGTCTGAGATGGAGAGTTCTCCTGGACAAAGTTCAAGGTCCGCACCTCTTCCTGCAGGAAGGAGGAAGAAAACCCACACTGTGCCCCAACAGCACTTACCTCCTCACCATTTTGGCCCAGCTCTACCCTGGGGGGGAACAGAGGGAGGGAGCAGGGCGGTTTCCTTCTTGTTGGTTTACTGGATGGTGTCTAGAGGGAATGTGACAGACAACACAGAGAGAAAAAGAGAGACAGCAAGTCAGGCCACAGGGAGGGAGAGGAAGAAGTGGAAACCGGTGTGAGGCATGGTTAGGGATGTCTGGAGGAGGAAAGGATGATGATGAGAGGGTTGGCTGTCTATCAGACCGCCCACCTATATGGACTGATGCTTTACACTGCTGATCCAGTTCACTCTCGGCCTCTCCTGTCCTGTTCCTTTCCTGAATAGCTGCTTCTCAGTTAAGATCCTGTGACTGGAGTCAGCCTCTCAAGATGACATTCCCATCCAGCCTTTTCAGCTGTCAGCCAGTGCCAGTGCCTTCGATCAATGCCATCTCCTTTGTCCTATAGGACATTCCTATGTCTAGAAATTATTGTCTTCAAATGAGAAAACAGAAGCACAAAATAATGTACACGAAAAAGCAATATAACTGAGGTGTCACTACCCCATGGGGGACGGTAGGCCCCTCCCACCTTGCGAGCTCTTCCCTCATCTCACTTCTTGTTTTGGAGACGAGAGCGGGTCTCACGTGGCACTGGATGGCCTCACATTCCTAGTGTACCCTGGGATGACCTTGAACTTTCGGATCCGCCAGACCCCATCTCCACGTGCTAAGATTACAAGCATGCGCCCCCAGGCTCAGCACCTTCCTCTCACTCCCATACCACATGGCCGAGACAACCAAATCTCCAGTCATGATGCCTCTTCTCCCGCTCTCAGCAGGATTCTGGAATTCCCTGATTCCTGATCATCTGTGAGAACGTGTTTTCTTCTCCACTGTCAATTCAGGACCTGCCCAGCCTTGCCTGGCTCTTGGCCCCTAGGCTGGGTGCGGGAGCCCTATGTGTGGGGGCTTCCTCACTCTGAACCGGTCCAGACCCAGCACAGCCGTGCATCATGCAAGCCATCGTCAGTGGAAGATCAAGATGAAAGGAAGGAGTCCACACTCCCTGGTGTCCGCAGTCTTACAGCTCTCTGCCTTACCTCTTAGCCTCGCTGGCCACAGAGGAGCCTCTGCAGTGAGGAAGGACTCTGCATGGCTCTAGGCAGTGGTGGCACATTCCTCACGTTCACAGGACCCTCTCTGGCTTCTTTTCCTAATTTGGTAATTGCCAAGGTCTCTCTGCTCCTCCTTTCTCCTCGGGGCCTGAGATATTTCCCCTTCCTCCAGCCCCCTCCCAGTAGAGGATGCTTCAAGCCTCCTGACTCACCTCTTTGGTGGCAGCTGCCTGCTCCCGAAACCTCCCAGCCAGCTGGGCCACTGATGGGGGCGCAGAGCTGTCCACGTTAGAGTTGGTTTCTGCTGGTCTTTCCTGGCAAACCAAGGAGAGGCTAACATTAATCAACAAGTGTGCACTGACTCTTCCAAGGATCAGTTCAGGGTGCCGTGAAAGGCACCTGTTTTGTGGCCACAGTATGAATTCTGTGGCAATGAGGTAGTTTAACAGTGTTTTGCAACTGGCTCAAATATTCAGAAATTCACTATATAGTGACTTGGAATTCACTATGTAGTCTCAGGGTGGTTTCAAACTCATGGCCATCCTCCTACCTCTGCCTCCCAAATGCTGGGATTAAAGGTATGTGCCACCACACCCGGCTTAGAATTTTTTTTTTTTATAAGCCATTCAGTCAACTACATTTGGTGAATATCTGCAATGTACTGGGGCCCTGGATGTGCCTCTGGTGACAAAGAAAACTGGGTGCTGTTCTAGAGGGTAGTCCAAGATCTTAGAAGCAGTACAGAGCAGTGTCTCTCATTTGGTAGAGACTCCACCAAAAAGGGTTTGCCTCATAAACAGTCTGGGAGTCTCCTCCTACTGTTCAATGACTTTGGAAAACGGATGTTAAACGAAAGCATTTGGAGACACGGTCTTTATAGGAAATGGGGTGAGCACACACCCTTTCCTGAATTTACATTCCCTCTCTCTCTCTTACTCTTGTCTTTTCTACTTCATTGAATAGCCTGGGCTACACAGTATTCAGTAAACATTTCTTGACAAGAGAGGCACACAGCAGACAGGCAGAGAACAGGGCTTTGGGAACTCAACCCCAGCCTGCTTCTCCTCCCACATAAAGCGGTTCTGGCCTTAGTGAGGATAATAGTATCTCATCTAGCTCTCATAAGATTGCTCAGTGAGTTTGGTGCCTGCAGGGCTGGGACAAGGATTTGGTCTCAGGGTGGCCTCAAACTCACAGCAATCTTCCAACCTCTGCCTCCCGAGTGCTGGGATTAGACATGTGCCACCACGCCCGGCTGGTCCTTTTTTTTTGGCTTTTTTGTTTGTTTGTTTGTTTTTCGAGGTAGGGTCTCACTCTAGCCCCGGCTGACCTGGAATTCACTATGGTGTCTCAGGGTGGCCTCGAACTTACAGTGATCCTCCTATCTCTGCCTCCCCAGTACTGGGATTAAAGGCATGCACCACCATGCCCGGCTGTTTTGTTTCTTGAGGTAGGTTCTCACTCTAGCCCAGGCTAACCTGGAATTCACTCTATTCTCAGGGTGGACTTGAACTCTCGGTGATTCCCCTACCTCTATCTCTATGCCCCACCACACTGGGTTGGGATAGGGATTTGGAAAGATTGCTGCTAGGACTGCTTATGGGCTGAGCCTCCAGTTTGGCTCATCAGTTTACTGATGCCTCTGGCTAAGAGGGACTCAAAGACATGTTCACTCACACATGCCACTGTCACCACGTCACAAAAGGAAATCAGTGACGCGGGAAGTGGTACCTTACCTCTGCCTTGCCACACATGGCCCACATAATCACATAACCATCTGTTTTTAAATTAATTAATTAATTAATTAATTAATTTATTTATTAGGTAGGGTCTCGCTCTAGTCCAGGCTGACCTGGAATTCATTATGTAGTCTTAGGGTGGCCTCAAACTCATGGTGATCTTTTTACCTCTGCCTCCTGAGTGCTGGGTTTACAGGCAGGAGCCACCATGCCCAGCTATTTCTGGTTTTATAGTGGTTTTACATGTCCAGTCCCAGAAGCATTAGGCTTTTTTTTTTTTTGTCACCATGATAGTGACTCTTTTCTTTTCTTTTGTGTTTCGAGGGGTCTTGCTCTAGTCCAGGCTTGACCTGGAATTCACTATATAGTCTCAGACTGGCCTCCAACTCTCAGTGTTTCTCCTACCTCAGCCTCTCAAGTGCTGGGATTAAAGGCATGTGCCACCAATCCCAGGAGCGAGCGAGCAAGTGAGCGAGAGAGAGAGAGGAGAGGGAGAGAGAATGGGTGCACAAGGGCCTCTAGCTACTCAAACAAACACCAGATGCATGTGCCACTTTATGCATCTGGCTTTATGTGGGCACTGGGCAATCGAACTCAGGTTGTTAGGCTTTATGGGCAAGCTCCTTAGCTGCTGAGGCCATACAGTGGCATTTCTTAACACACACTGAGCACTGTCTCTACTACTTCCCTCCTCTGGTCTTGGGGGCCTTGGGCAACAGTTTGAGAAAGTCCCTGTCTGCCTCTCCAGGAGTCTCAGAACCCATACAAGAGGGTGTGCCCCCCATTCTAGCATAAAGTGTGCACCTCTGTTCCACCACACCCTTGCACACCCTGACACTTTCACAGCTCTCCTTTTTGTGCTAAAATTATCTTCAGGTTATTTTATTTTATTTTATTTGGGTGATGCCCCATCCTGGTAATGAAGTGAGGCAAACAGGGCTGGCTTGGAAAAGAAGATTTACATAAAGGAGGGACACTGTGGCTGAGGCCTCGCACCTGCTGATGTGACTCGATGTTCTGGGGAAAGACGGGCACTTTGTCCCTGTGACCTGCTCACTGTCAAGTTCATCCCCATCCTAGCCTACACACCGAGGTTGAGTGGTATGATTCGCCTCTAGTCAAGGTGCCAGGTGTTTGCCATGATGCTGAGCAAGGCCAGGAAGCCAGAAGCCCCATCCCATGAGGGCCAGTCAGTCAGGGTCCACAAGACTAGCCTTCCTGGCCCTTCCACTGGCCACATTAGCAGTGGTCAGCGGCCAACATCTCGCCCCCCTGAAACATCTTCAGAAAGGCTTTACGGACAGTACATGGCTTGCTGAGCAGAGGTGCGGGGCAGTAAGCGGGTTGTCTCTTTACCTAGCTTCCTGACTCACAACAGCTCGGCCTCTGTCCACTGCTATTTATTGCCCAAGCCCTGCTGACGGCGCACTCTACCTCAGCTTCCCTGGCGCCAATGGCTGGTGGTGTAGCGAGAGACACTCCGGTTAAAAATAGAGCCACACAGGGATCAGAAAGGCCTGAACTTCCCTGTCTCAAAAGTGGGCTCGGCAAGAGGCTCAGTGGGAGGGGAAGCGATCAGGCTTCTGGAAGCATTTAGGGTTTACAAACTGGGTTGAAGGAAAGATGGTACGACATCTGAGTTTGCTTTCCTGACAGATGACTGCTGACTGCCTGCTGGGCATGCTGAAGCCCCAAGAGACCATGCAACCTAGCCAGAGTCACACAGGAGAAATCAAGTGGAATAAACTGTGGAATATTTCATGACAAATCAGATCACCCAGCAATGGGCAGGAGTTAAGTAGTATAACCTGTACAAAGGGTTATGTAAGTCTCAAAATTATTATTATTATTATTATTAGCCATTGGGTCACCCAGGTGCCATGGTAGCAGCAAGGTCTTGGGGCTGGCGGCTCAGCTCATGAGAGGCTTTGCCTGGATTTGAACCTTGCTATTCTAGCTACAGAGCCCCTCAGTGGGTGCAATGGTTCTCACTGGGCCCTGAGACCATTTTGGTAAGGCCACTCTCACCTGGACTGTGTGCTTATTTATTTATTTGAGGGGGTTGGAGAGAGAATGGGCACGCCAGGGCATACAGCCACTGCAAATGAACTCCAGACACTTGTGCCACCTTGTGAATCTGGCTTAGGTGGGTCCTGGGGAATCGAACCTGGGCTCTTTGGCTTTGCAGGCAAGTGCCTTAACCACTAAGCCATCTCTCCAGCCCTGGACTGTGTTCTTTGTCTTCTACCTCCTCCCAGGCTTTCCTGAGACCCTCAGCTTCCCCAGCATTAAATATATATTTTTTTTTTTCCATGAAGCACTTAGCACAGGAGCAGAAATGTAGACTATGCTCATCAAAGGCTGGTTCCTTCCCCCTCCTCCCATCCAGGCTACCCAGCCAGCGTCAGGACTTACACACCTGCTCCTACCGTCACTGACACCCTCGACTCCCCCTTTGGACCACGCCCAGTTGCTGCCCCAGTCTCCAACACTGACATTGACACCTCCGGAACTTGGCCACTGGCCTGACCTCAGCTTGCCCTTTCCTCCTGGCCCAGGCTCCCGCATCTTCAATCTGCCTCTGATCTCTTTCCTCTGTCCTGCTCAAGTCCACACTTGACTTCACAGGCTGTCTGTTTCCACTCCATCCTCCTGGGCCCAAGTTTTGCTAACCACACCTTCCCTGCCACCATGCCAATCTGGCTGTGCCAGCTAGCTTGAAGACCATGCCTGTGGGTATGTCTGACTTTGCCGAGGCCAGGAGAAAATCACCGGTGGTGTTTTCTTTCCATATCTGTGGGACTTTCTTGTGAGAACTGAGATGCCTGTGTCTAGACGACATGGAACTTCCTCTGCGCCATTTCCATGCTAAGTAAATATAATCTGGAGACTGCTGACCATCTGCATAGTGGAACCTTTGTGTGCGGGCCAGAGGAAGGCCCTTCCACCTCCCTGGCTCTTTCCTGTTCTCCATCCTCCTCCTTGGTCCAAGGTGTAAACCTCTAACCGTCTCTGGGCCACAGGTTAGGAAAATCAGCTGCCGTAAGAGGCCTCATTGTTCACAGCAATGGAACCATCTTAGCCAATAGGAAGGCTCCCTTGCTCCCCAGAAACAAGACAGAGAGCAGAGAGCCCCAGGGGCACATGGAACACTTGCTTCTTTGATCTTCCAGACTGAAAAGGACCCCAGGACATTCATGCAGGGTGCTCACCATCTCCTCAGATGAGTAACCATCTCTTACCAACCACTTCTCTGTCATTTGAGAAAGATCAATGTAGAATCTTATTGGGGTGCTGCAATATCCCCTATATGGTCCCCTTGTTCCCAGTTATTTGATTCACCCCAATGTTTGCCCACAGCCACCCTAGGCTGATGGACTAGACCAGGTGGGTCCATTTGTCCTCAGGTTTGTGGCCTCGTCTCTAATTCTTACTTCTTCTAGAAGTGGAAAATGGGGCAGAGCTGCCGAGTAACTTGCTGTTCAAGTCAGTCATTGTCGACATGAGAACCACCCGAGCTCTGAAGTGCTGTTTCCTCCCCCTCTGCAGACTACACTGACCCTACTCCTTCACTGGAGGACACATCTCATCCACCTGTCATCAATGGACGCTTCTGGGTGTAACAGAGGACAAGACAGAGTTCTCACCCTTCCATAACTGCGAGGAGTCACCAATAAATGCACACACAGATCAAGATCATTTAAGTGCCGTAAAAAGATAAAATAGGCTGGGTGTGGTGGTTCACACCTTTAATCTCAGCACTCGGGAGGCAGGGGTAGGAGGATCGCTGAGAGTTCGAGGCTACCCTGAGAGAGACTACATAGTGAATTCCAAGTCAGCCTGAGCTAGAGTGAGACCCTACCTTGGAAAGAGAGAGAGAGAGGAAAAAAAAAGATAAAGTAGGTCACTTTTTCTATGGAGGTGTGGGAAGACATCTCTGAGGAGTATGTGTTGAGTTGAACCCCAGCCAGGGAAAGATAGCAGGAGAAGAAGCCCAGACAGACAGGAGCAAGGGCTGAGGGACAGAGGAGATAAGACTGTGGCAGGGCCGTTGTGGTACCAGAAGGGAGTGGGGAGATAACAGATGAGAAGTAGCCTGGGGCCAGCCCCACGGGGCAGGTTCAAGAGGAGCAGTTTGTGTTTCCTTCTAGTGAATAGGATGCTATTTGGAGGGTGACAGGAGAGGTGTGACCTGAGTTACCCATCAAGAGGCCATGTGTGGAGAGTGGATGGGAGTGGGTGCGGGAGACCAAAGGCAGGCGCTGGCAGAGGTCCGGCTGGAAGGCGACAGTGTGTGGAGCAGGCTTGTTGCTTGGGGCTGATGAGTTCGGCGATCAAATTGTTGGGATTTACGATGAAACATGTGTGCAGGGCAGGGGATGCCACAATCAAGGGTTTGCCCCAGACAACAGAACACCTGGTGTGGTTTTCTCTTAGGCTGGGGAAAGCTTTCAGGGGAGGAAAATGTAGCTGAGGATAGACAGGGAAGGAATAGACTTTTCTTTGTTGTGAAAGTAGGAAATATCAATTAGACCACAGAGTGGAGATAAAGTAGAGGGAGTTAAAAAAAAAAAACCACCCAAGGCTGGATATCAACGGAAAGAAGGTTCAGGCTGGAAGAAAGCTGAGAGTCCCCAGGTGGAGATGGCAGTTGACAGAATCAAATCAGGGAAAATGCAGAGCAGGGAGGAGAAGAGCTCAAAGGCTTAACCCTGCACTGCCTTCTCTGCACTGAACTGGCCTTTCTCCAACAAGGGACTACTGCTGCTAATCTATGGGGCCATTGATTAGGTGTGGACTGCAGATGGACAGAGAAGACAGAAATGTTTCTGGGCCAGAAGGTTCTCTGGTCTAAGTGATGAAAGTTAAAAAACAAAACAAAGCAGGGCTGGAGAGTTGGCTCAGTGGTTAAGGTGCTTGCCTGCAAAGCCTAACTACTGAAGTTTGATTCCCTAGTACCCAGTAAAGCCAGATGCACAAAGTGGTGCATGCATCTGGAGTTTATTTGCAGTGGCTAGGCACCCTGGCACACCTATTCTCTCTTCTCTGCCCCCCCCGCAACTCTCTGCTTGCAAATAAATAACATAAAAAAAACCAGAATGTTCCACATAAATGTTGGGTTCGTATCTCTGCTGGTGACTCATTCATTCATCCTCTCCTGAGCATCTCTAGACACTGTCATGCATTGTGGTAACAGTGATGGCCTCAAATGGTGAATAGCCTGTCCTGGGGGAATACAGTATGTGGAGTGAACAACAGAAACAGTTGAAGCAGAGGAACAGAAATGAGGACATGGAAACAAATATTTCATACAAGGTCAAAAAAGCCCCAAATAGGGGCTGGAGAGATGGCTTAGCGGTTAAGCGCTTGCCTGTAAAGCCTAAGAACCCCTGTTCGAGGCTCAGTTCCCCAAGACCCACATTAGCCAGATGCACAAGAGGGCGCATGCATCTGGAGTTCGTTTGCAGTGGCTGGAGACCCTGGCGTGCCCGTTCTCTCTCTCTCTCTATCTGCCTCTTTCTCTCTCTCTCTGTTGCTCTCAAATAAATAAATAAAAATAAACAAAAAAAATTTTTTTAAAAGCCCCAAATAGCTGGGCATGGTGGCACACGCCTTTAATTCCAGCACTTGGGAAGCAGAGGTAGTAGGATCGCTGTGAGTTTGAGGCCACCCTGAGACTACATAGTGAATTCCAGGTCAGCCTGAGTTAGAGTAAGACCCTACCTTGAAAAACCAATTAAGAAAAAAAAGCTTCAAATATCTCTCCTACCTACCCACTTGTAGGATTTGAGGATGTGAAAATGGAGGATTCTTGGCCTCTACCACTGCCTCTTAGGGAAAACCCATACCTAGGGCTCTATCCACCAAAGGACCTATAGCCACGAATTAGGGGCTGGTTCCTCTTAGGGATTCTCTGGACTTTCCATTTCCCCCGGGACTTGGCGTTGCAGTGTGGGGGATTAGCAATCCTCCAACAGTGCAAGAGCACAGTTCTAGGAGCTTCCTCAGGGGTCTGGGCGGCTCTCAGGAGGTGGTCAGCAGCTGTGGTAGTGGGAGCCAGGCAGGGCTTGTGTCCAGATGAACTCCCAAGTAACAGTGGGGGATAGCAGAGGAAGGGGAGATGCTCACTGTGGGTGCTTTTACAGAGATAGGAGCTTGTCTATGTGATCTTGGAGATAATGTGCATGAAATTTCTCTGTAAAACCTGGGAAATGTTATATAAGAACAAGGAACGAATTTACTTAGGGTTAGAGAGGCACAGAGACAATATAAAAAAAGAAAAATTCAGAGTCAGATGTCAGTTTTAGTCTTGTCTCTGATGTATGCTGGGCAGGGACCTCTGCTAGGATTTGGAACCTGTAAGTCCCACGTCTTGAAGGCATGGCTTCCAGTTTGTGGTGCTGCTGTGAGGTGGTAAAACATTTAGGAGTTGGACTCTAGCCCAAGGACATTAGGGTCACTGAAGGGCATGCTCTTCAAGGGGAGGCTGGGACCTTGACTACCCCTCTCTGTATCTTAGCTGTCATGAAGTAAGCAGACCTGTTCCATGCACTGTCTCCATGATATGCTCCTGTGTGCTACAAGAGGCCCAAGTCAGCAAGGCCAGTTGATCACAGGTAGAAAATCTGGAAACTATGAACCCAAGCAAGTCTTTCCTTCTTTTATTTATCCATTTATCTATTTTCATTTGTGCATGGGACAGGGGAGGACCAGGGTCTCTTGCTGCTGCAAATGAATCCCAGATGCTTGAAGCATGCCAATGTGGGTGGTTAAGGAATTGAACATGGGCAGGAAGGCTTTGTAAGCAAGCACCTTTTATCACTGAGCCATCTCTCAACCCTAACCTTTCCTTCTTTTTTTTAAAAAAAATATTTTATTTACTTGCAAACAGAGAGAAAGAGAGAAAGAAGGAGAGAGAGAGAGAGAGAGAGAGAGAGAGAGAGAGAGAGAGAGGGAGAGAGAGGGTTGGGGGAGAATGGGCATGCCAGGGCCTCTAGCCACTGTAAACAAACTCCAGATGCATGGGCCACTTTGTGCATCTGGCTTATGTGGGTACTTGGGAACTGAACCCAGGCAAGAACTTTAACTTCTGAGCCATCTCTCCAGCTCCCATTCCTTCTTCTTCTTCTTCTTCTTTTTTTAAATTAATATATTAAATTTAAATTTATTTATTTGACAGAGAGAAAGAGACAGAAAGAAAGGGAGAGAACAGGCATGGCAGGGCCTCCAGCCACTGCAAATGAACTCCAGACGCATGCACCACCTTGTGCATCTGGCTTACATAGGTCCTGGGGAATTGAACCTGGGTCCTTTGGCTTTTCAAGCAAGCACCTTAACTGCTAAGCCATCTCTCTAGCCCCTTTTCCTTTTTTTTTAAAAGTTGTTTTAGCTCATATATCTGTGACAGTGATGGAAAGCTGACTAACCCTTAATTCTTTTTTTTTTTTTAATTTTTATTTATTTATTTATTTGAGAGTGACAGACACAGAGAGAAAGACAGGTAGAGGGAGAGAGAGAGAATGGGTGCACCAGGGCTTCCAGCCTCTGCAAACGAACTCCAGACGCGTGCGCCCCCTTGTGCATCTGGCTAACATGGGACCTGGGGAACCGAGCCTCGAACCGGGGTCCTTAGGCTTCACAGGCAAGTGCTTAACCGCTAAGCCATCTCTCCAGCCCACCTTAATTCTTTTTTTTTCAAGGTAAGTTCTCACTTTCTAGCCCAGGCTGACCTGGAAGTCACTATGTAGTCTCAGGGTGGCCTTGAACTCACAGCAATCCTCCTACCTCTGCCTTCTGAGCTGGGATTAAAGGGGTGCACCACCACACCTGCAAAAATATTTATTAATATTTATCAGCCTTTCTTCAATACAATATGTGACATGTTTCCTGATTTACGGAGGCTGCACCACCCTTCTCCAATGGACAGCAGGAAGTAAACCAACACCCCTAGAGTCCCAATCAGATTCAGAATGAGTGCTCCTTGTCTCGGGCAGGGTTCACTGACAGATTTACCACGCCTAACTCAGCCTTTATGAGTCTAAGCACTGGCTCTGTATTTACTCATTCTAGGTCTCAGACAAGATACGAAACATTTTTGCATCTCAGGGTCACAATCTGTAAAATGGGAATAATTATGACAATAACTATGTTACAGGGTCATTGGAAGGATTTAATGATTTATGCATGGAAAATACTTAGAATAGAAACTGGAACGAAGGAAGTGGTCAATAATTGTTTGCTATTGCTGAATGTTAGTAGCTTCCCTGAACACACTGAGGATGCCCAGAGTTACCCCTAATCTTTTCTTATTTTTCCTTTTCCTTCCTTCCTTCTTTCTTTTCTTCCTCCCTTCCTTCCTTCTTGTTTTACTTTTTTGTATTTTCCAGACAGGATCTCACTCTAGCCCAGGCTGAACTGGAACTCACTCTGTAGTTCCAGGCTGGCCTTGAACTCACAGTGACCCTCCTACCTCTGCCTCCTGAGTGCTGGAATTAAAGGTGTGTATGCGTCACCACTCCCAGCTGTTGCCTCTCTTTAGATGGGCTAGTATATCCAAACAGATGCGCACAGACACTCGTGCCCCATCCTTGAGCTCACTTGCCATCTCCTGGAGACTGACATGCATGGTATCTACTAACTAAAAAACAGCTAAGGCTAGGTTAAGTTTCATAAGGGTCACAGATACCCACATATTTGTCCAACGCTTCATTAAATCAAAACACCTGCATCAAGATATCAAGTCTTGGTCTGGGAAGATGGTTCAGCAGTTAAAGTAACCCTTGTTTGCAAAGCCTGCAGGCCCAGATTTGACCCCCCAGTTCCTTTGTAAAGGCAGCTTCACAAAGTGGCATGTATGTTTGGAGTTCATTTGCAGCTGCGAGAGGCCCTGGCACACCCATATTTTCTATCTCTCTCTCGGTCTCTCTCCTTGCAAATAAATAAATAAACAAAAATATTTTTAAAAGATATCAAGTCCTTTCATACTTACTAATGAATAGAGAAGCAAAATGTAACCTAGTCACACAATGGGATAATATTCAGCTGTAAAAAAAATGAAATTGGCGTGGTGGTGTGCGCCTTTAATCCCAGCACTTTAGGAGCCAAGGTAGGAGGATCGCCATGAGTTCAAGGCCAGCCTGAGACTACATAGTGCATTCCAGGTCAGCCTGGGCTAGAGTGAGACCTTACCTTGAAAAAACAAACAAACAAACAAACAAACAAACAAACAAACAAAAAGGAATGAAACTGTGATGCACATTAAACGTGGACAGATCTTGAAACTATTACGCTAAGCCGGAGCAGCCAGTTCCAATAGATCATCTATCATTTGATTTAATTTATATGAAATTTCCAGACAGGCAAATCTATAAACACCAAAAGTAAATTAATGGTTGCCTGGAAGGGATGGGGAGACAGGAGATGGAGTGATAGCTAAAACATGGGGCTTCTTCTTTTTGAGGTGATAAAAATCCTCTTAAATTGACTTTAAAGATTAAATAGGTGAATAATATAGTATGTCAATTATATCTCAGTCAAATTGTTATTTTAAAAAGTGGCAAGTCTTGATATCTAGTCGGAAGGGGCCAATGGCTTGAGGCAGAAGGGACCAATGGAGAGAAAACTAGCTTTGTTTCTATGTTGAAGATTCCTTTCCTCATCCTCTTGCCTGCTCCCAGCATGCTTTGCAGCCACAAACACATCTAGTCAGTCGCTGGAGGGAAGATACTGACTTTGAAATCTGGGTCTGTGAGGACAGAACCAGTGAAGGAAGTCTGGGGAGATGGCTCAGCGAGTAAAGTATTTGCTTTGGGCCCTGGAAGAGACAGGAAAACGACCTCTCTCCTAAAGCCCCGATAGAAAAACAGCTGGGTCCATTTTGCACTTTTGGTTCCTGACCAATCGGATCATAAGTTTGTAATTGCATAAGCCACGAAATTAGTGAGCCTATATATCCATCCAGGCACGAGTAGATACATCGCAGGTGGCTTAAGACCAGGGGCTGGAGTCAGTATTTTGTTAACTTCAAGACTCTGCAAAACTAGAGAGGGTGGCCTGGTCTGGGATGGGGTCACTGGAGATCAAGACCATTAACAGGACCCGTCAGTTTCTATCTGGACTGTCCCTCAAATGCCTATTTGTCGAAGTCTTGGTCACCAGAGTGGCGTTGCTGAGAGGTGGTGGAAATGTTGAGAGGTGTGGCTTGTGTTAGGTTCTTAGGTCAGTGGGGGTGTATCTTTGAAGGGAACTGTGGAACCCTAATGTCTTCCTCCTTCTCTTTTTCTCCTGGCCACAGATGATCTTTCCACAACTTCCACCACAGGCGCCAAAACAACCCCATCCCCCAAGCTTTCAGTCAAAATAAACCCTCTTCATAAGTTCATTGTCTTGGTACCAAGCGGGTGGAGTAGAGGCCCAGACAAACCCCGCAGCACCTGGCTGGGATTTGCCGTGTCAGACACCTGGGGTTGAATTTGGGCTTGTATTACAAGGAGTGGTTTGAATCAGGTGTACCCCATAAACGTATGTGTTCTGAATGCTTGGTCCCTGGTTGGTGGCAGTTTGGGAGGTAGAACCTTGCTGGAGGAGGTGTACTGTGGGGCCAGGCTTAGGAGTGTTGTAATCAGCTCCCCCAGCCAGTGCGGCTCGCTCTCCTGCTGCTCTTCCCCACCTGCTGTGGCAGAGGTGACGTTCAGCCTCTGCTCATGCCATGCTTTCCCCTGCCATCATGGTGTCTCCCCTCGAGACTGTAAGATTAAACACTTCCCTCCCATCAGCTGGCTCTGGTCAAGTGCTTTATCCCAGCGATGAGAAGGCCAACACAAGGTGACAGGGCCGAGACCCCAAAGGAGGCCAGCAGGCACAAAGGGGTTGCACGCAGCCATGTTTCTCTTCTCCTTCCTCCTGTCATTAGAAAAGGTTGATCCTCCTCAAGCCCGTGGGTCCGGCAGGCTGCGAAAGGGGCTTTGCTGCTGCTGTTCTCAGGGCGAAGGGGAGGAGCGGGATAGGCTCTTCCTCAGTGGGAAGTACGGGCAGATGATTCACTCATGCCCATCAACAAGAAAACGTACCATTTGACTCTATCCCACGTCCATTCAGAACCTCCCTGTCCTGTGTTGCTCTCCCCCTGGTCAGCCCACTAATAAACCCGATTTTCCAGAGAGCCCCCTCTGTGTGAGCTACCTCATCAGCACCTCCCAGAGCCCTGGAATACACTGCAGCCACTCTGACAGACCCTTGGCCATTGAGTCACAGTGGTGGCAATGTGTGCATGTCCCGAGGTCTGTGACATTTGTCCTGCAGGCTGTAGCAGAAGAGGAGGTTTTCCTTCTAAGATTAGAACAAACTTCTCAAGGACAGGGCCTGCCTCCCCGCCAGCTGCTGCCTCTCCTGTTACACCGTCCTTGTCCTGAATCTCTGCAGGCTGGGGCCAGCACGGCCAAGGAGCTAGACTCTTCTAAGTGGGCAGCTTTCAGGATCCTCTGTGGCTAGGGTGTCCCGAGTAGGGTACAGTGCCTACCCCTGAGGTCCCTTCTCATAAGAACCTCATTTTGGGATACTGGAAAGAGGGGGGAACTTATCACCTAAAACATGTTCTTCCTTCTGACTTCTGGAATGAGTTGTCAGGCAGAAGGAATCACTGGCAATAATCCTAAGAGCTTCAATACCCTGAACACCTTCTGCATGCCTGGCCAACTGTGAACATAGTTTGATTGTATTATTATTATTATTATTTGGGTTTTTCTTTTTTTTTTAAATTAATTATTTATTTATTTGAGAACGACAGACACAGAGAAAGACAGATAGAGGGAGAGAGAGAATGGGCGCGCCAGGGCTTCCAGCCTCTGCAAACGAACTCCAGACGCGTGCGGCCCCTTGTGCATCTGGCTAACGTGGGACCTGGGGAACCGAGCCTCGAACCGGGGTCCTTAGGCTTCACAGGCAAGCGCTTAACCGCTAAGCCATCTCTCCAGCCCTTATTTGGGTTTTTCAAGGTAGGGTCTCACTCTAGCTCAGGCTGACCTGGAATTCGCTATGTAGTCTCAGGTTGGCCTGGAGCTCATGGTGATCCTCCTACCTCTGCCTCCCAAGTGCTGGGATTAAAGGCGTGTGCCACCACACCTGGCTGTATTTATTATATATATTTTTTAGTTGTTTTGTTTTTAGAGTTACTGGTTTGTTTTTTGTTGTTGTTGTTTATTTTTTAAAATTTATTTATTTGAGAGCAACAGACAGAGAAAGAGGCAGATAGAGAGAGGTAGAGAGAGAATGGGTGCGCCAGGGCCTCCAGCCACTGCAAATGAACTCCAGATGCATGCGCTCCCTTGTCATCTGGAGTTCGTGGGTCCTGGGGAATCAAGGCTCGAACTGAGGTCCTTAGGCTCCACAGGCAAGCGCTTAACCACTAAGCCATCTCTCCAGCCCTGTATTTATTATTGTTATTATTATTATTATTATTATATTTTTTTGTTTTGTTTTTCGAGGTAAGGTCTCGCTCTAGCCCAGGCTGACCTGGAATTCGCTATGGAGTCTCAGGGTGCCCTCAAACTCATGGCAATCCTCCTACCTCTGCCTCCTGAATGCTGGGATTAAAGGCATGTGCCACCACACCTGGCCTGTATTTTTTATTTTTTAATGCATGCGTGTATGTGTGTATATGAGTTTGTATGTAGTATGTAGGTTAGAGTACACATGTGTGCATGTATGTGTAGGGAGATGGAAGTGACCAGTGGTATTACATAAAAACCTGTTGAGAAGAGATGTTTGAAAAACTGGAAGGAGGGTTGTGTGGTTGCAATTCAGAGATTTTTTTTTTTTTTTTTTTTTTTTTTTTTGAGGTAGGATCTTACTCTAGCCCAGGCTGACCTGAAATTCACTATGTAGTCTCAGGGTCACCCCAAACTCAGGTGATCCTCCTCCTTCTGCCTCCTGAGTCCCTCAAAGAACTTTTTTTTTTTTTTTTTATTTTCGTGGTAAGGTCTCACTCTAGTCCAGGCTGACCTGGAACTCACTATGTAGTCTCAGGGTGACCTCGAACTCACGGCGATCCACCTGCCTCTGCCTCCCAAGTACTGGTATTAAAGGCGTGCCCCACCACGCCTGGCTCAAAGAATTTTTAAAATACAGTTTTATGAGGTTTTCTCCTGCTTTTAACCCTGAACCTAGAAAGGCTGTGTGATTCATTTCCCACCCTGCAGCCCATTATTTGGCCCACAGCAGGTTCTCAATAAATGCCTACGAGTAAGTGAATAAAGAAATGGACTATGTCTCAGTAAACCAACACCACTGGACCAATGTTATGAAAGGTCTGATAAATATAGATCAGGACCTTGAGATGAAAATGGAAACAAAGTGTCAGCCAGGATGGTTCCGAGCAAGTAGGGTTTGCATGTTTTTATTAAAGTTCCTGACTCATCCAAGGTCACTGGAATAATAACTAGAGGGCAGAGTGAAAATGTCTCCTGTCCCATCCATTACCTAACAAGCAGGAGCCTGGAGCTAAGAAATGTATTATAACTTTATATCCCCATCCCTAGGGATGGCTCTCCTCTGGTCTTCATAACCAACCCCTCCTAGAACAGAATAATTCCTTTTTTTTTTTTTTTGGTTTTTCGAGGTAGGGTCTCACTCTAGCCCAGGCTGACCTGGAATTCACTATGGAGTCTCAGGGTGGCCTTGAACTCATGGTGATCCTCCTACTTCTGCCTCCCGAGTGCTGGGATTAAAGGCATGTGCCACCATGCCTGGCAGGATGTTTCTTAAAGCAAATAAATAAAATATATCTAAAAAAGAAAGAAAGTGACTTTGAGCCGAGAATGGTGGTGAACACTGTAATGCTGGCACTTGAGAGGTGGAAGTAGCAGGATCAGGAATTCAACACCAGCCTTGACTACACAGCAAGTTTGGAAGAAAGAAAAAGGAAAGAAGAAAGGGAGGAAGGAAAGGAAGGAAGAAAGGCAGGCAGACAAGCGACTGAATTTGAATTATTAGTCATAGTCTTTTGCCATGTTCAATACAACGACTCATTCACTGAGTGTCCATTTTGCCACATGTTGTATTAAGCTGATCTCATTTAATCCTCCCAACGTATTTGTGACATGGGCTCATAATCACCTCTATTTCACTGATTAGGAAGAGACTCAGAAAGCTCAAGTAACTGGTCCAGGGTTGCAGAATGCCTAATGGTGGATATGGTATCCACACTCAGATGTTCTAGAAAAGTCTGTGCTCCTATCTGTAAACTCTGCCACACCTAGCAGTACAACCATTTGGTAGCTTACATTTTGAGGTTATCCAGTATTATGACAAACAACCCAATTTCCAATATCCCAATAATAAGGGGCAAAGGGTTTAAACAAACACTTTACCAAAGAAGTATAAGAATGGCTAATGGTCATATTAGTCATTAGGTAAATGCAAATTAAGACTACAAGAGCTAATTACTACATACCTATAAGAACAGCTAAAATAAAATAAACTCACAATAAATGTTGGAGAGGTGGAGACAGTGGATCCCCAGAACTCATAGGACACCTAGTTTAGTTTATTATCATTATATATATATATATTTATATTTGGAGAGAGAGAGAGAGAGAGAAAGAGAATGGGTGTGGTGCCAGGGCCTCTAGCCACTGCAAATGAACTCCAGATGCATGCACCACCTTGTGCATCTGGTTAACATGGGTACTGGGGAGTTGAACCTGGGTCCTTAGGCCTCATAGACAAGTGCCTTAACCACTAAACCATCTCTCCAGCCTCTAGTCTAGCTTAACTGATGATCTCCAAGCCACTGAGAGATCCTGTCTGTAATGGGGTAGACGATGTTACCTGAGGAACAACACCTAAGGTTGTCCTCTGGTGTCCACATGCATGCACACATGTTCACCCACATAATACAAACATACTTACACACATGCATGCACACCACATACAAATTATATATATAAGCCAGGCGTGGTGGTGCATGTCTTTAATACCAGCACTTGGGAGGCAGAGGTAGCAGGATCACTGAATTCATGACCACCCTGAGACTACACAGTGAATTCCAGATAAGCCTGGGCTAGAACAAAACCCTACCTCAAAAAACAAATAAACAAACATATATATATATTTAGTAATTACCACTTTATATACATACATTTACCAAATAATCCAACAATCTTACTTGTAGTTGTTTACAAAAGAAAATGTATGTCCACATAATAGCATACACATCAGTATTCAAAAAACTTAGACCTAGACACAACCCTAATGTATATCACCTGGTAAGTGATAAACAAATTGTACTGTATTCATATCCCAGAGCCCTACTCAACAACAAAAAGAAACAAACAAACCAGGCATAGTGGCCTGTCATCCGGCACTTGCGAAGCTAAGGCAGGGGATCATGATTCACGGCCGATCTGGGTCACTCAGTGAGGATCTGCCTCAAAAGAATAAAACGGCCACGTGTGGTGGCGCATGCCTTTAATCCCAGCACTCAGGAGGCAGAGGTAGGAGGAGCGCTGTGAGTTTGAGGCTACCCTGAGACTCCATAGTGAATTACAGATCAGCCTGGACTAGAGTGAGACCGTACCTTAAAAAAAAAAGGACTATTGACAAAAACAATAATGCAACATGGGTGAATATCTCAAAAGCATTATGCCACATGAAAGAAGTCAGACACAAAAGACTATCAATATAATTCTGCTTTCAAAACTCACTGGGAATTGAACCAGGAGCCATATTCAAGCCAACTGTTCTACCACGGAGCCATGTCTCCAGCCCTCTTTTTATTTTGAATAAGGGTCTCACTATGTTGCCTAGGCTGGCTGTGAACTCACTCCATAGCCCCGGCAGGCCTTAAACTTGTGATCCTCCTGCCTCACCTTCCCAAGCAGCTGCACATGAGGCCTGGCTTTACAAAGCAGGCTTAGACATTCTTAAAAGGGCAGCGCTATAGGCTGGAGAGATGGCTTAGCAGTTGAGGCGCTTGCCTGTGAAGTCTAAGGACCCATGTTCAATCTTTCTCCAGATCCCACATAAGCCAGATGCACAAAGGTGATACAAGTATAAGGTTGCACATGCACACTAGTTGGCACAGGTGTCTGTAGTTCCATTGCAATGGCTGAGGCTCTGGCATGCCAATTCTTTTTCTCTCTCTTTCTTTAACAAAAGGTGGAGGGGGGGACAGAACTGTAAACAGCAAAAAGCAGATCACTGCCTGAGACAGGGCTGGGGATGGGGGCGGATTGCAAATGGCAGGAGGGATGTTTCGATGATGGAAATGTCTTGTCTTGATTATGTGGCTGGATTCGAGGCACTTACATGACTGTCGTACATGGGTTAAAACTTGCCATTTCACATGCTAACATGAATAAGTTTTGGCGTATATAAATTTGATTTTATTAAGGTGATGAAATATTTTGTCAGTGCTGATCTCAGTTAAAATACAAAGACTGCCGGGTGTGGTGGCGCACGCCTTTAATCCCAGCACTCAAAGGCAGAGGTAGGAGGATCGCCATGAGTTCGAGGCCACCCTGAGACTCCATAGTGAATTCCAGGTCAGCCTGGGCTAGAGTGAGACCTTACCTCAAAAAACAACAACAAAAAAAAAAAAACCCCACAAAGACTGAGGTATACTCCATCTCCTCTTAGTTGTCCTGTAGCTGGGGACCCACTTCATCCCAGGATGCCAGTCTGGTGGGCCCAGCACCTGGTATGGAAATGCTGTGGCTATAGGAAGTGGGCATACTCTAGCATACGCAGTCACTGCTGTCTAGTCAGGGCTGCCACCAGGGTTTCTTCAGCAAGGTGGTGTAGGGAGCACAGAATGTAGAGCTTGCCAAGCCTGGGTGTGAATCCCACTCTTTCGTTCATGGGTTGTGGAATCTTGGGCAATTGACTTCACTGCTTGGAGTCCCATCTGCAAGGCATGGGTAATAACTTCCACAGGGGCATAGGATTATGTTTGGTTGGGAAGTTCAGTCCACATTCACACTCTCCTTCCTAGACACAGAACTTCAGCCCTCTGCCAGCTTGAAGCAAGAAGCAGTAACTACGAGAATAGCATGGGTCCCTGGAGAAGCTTTTGGGGCCCAACAGCAAGAGCTTTTTCACTTGACCTCATCAAGCCTCAGTTTCCAAGCTTGCAAAATCAGGTTCAGAACAAACTTGTTTCCTAGGAATGCTAGTAAGTCCTAAAGCACGTAGGCCCTCACATATCACCAGTACACAACAAGCCACCGCTCCCCATTTCAGCAATTGCTGTTATCACCAAAGATACTGATTGCCACATAGTTGGTATTAGTTGGAATGTGGGCTTCCTTACAATCCTTGTTAGGAATGTCATGCTGTAACCAGTTTTGTCCTGAAGAATTGGTAAGATTGGCTGCTGCCAAGCAATTTTCATTCCCATCTTGTAGAACCAGATAGGCTGGTATTGCATCTTGGTGTCAGAGGAATTTACCAATGGGAGGCCTCTGCCTTCCAGGGCAGAGCAGCCTGGACTGTGGTTCTGGCCTTTAGCTGTAAGTCTGTTCAGTCATGGGCTGGAGTCATTCTGCTATCTTGAGGCTGAGGCAGGATGTTGGGGTGTGTCTTGCCTCTTACCCATGTTTGGTATTACAAAAGAGCCATATGAGGAGGAAAGTCTCCCCCCTGCCCCCTGCCTCAGCCAGCCCTGGGCCACAGAAAGGGGCGGGGTCTGAGGGTGGTGCCTGACTCTGTAGATCCAAGCCTGAGCAGGGTATTCCTGAGCCCATTAGCTCTGCAGGGGAATATTTCTCACTCCACAGGGGTTAAATGTCTGGGTAGGCAACTCTGTGTTGCAGTCAGGAGGGGAGATCTAGAGGAGTTATCTTAGAGCTCAGCTGCTGAGAGGTGGGGCAGGTCACTGCCCCCACATGAGGACAAGTGGCAGGGAGCCCCTTGCTTCCTCATCTGTAAAATGGACCCATGAGGGATGTTTCTTAACGCCTTGCTGCTCATGCATCCTAATAAAAAAGAAATCAAAAAAAATTTCACATCTCTGTGAAGATAACTGGGAAGACAGGTTATCACTGTTATGTGGCCAAAATGGAGGTGGGAACCCAAGCCAGACAGAATTGAAACAAACTCTGTCAGAAAACTCAGGGAGGCCAAGAAGATATGATGTTCCATATCAGACCTCACCGTGAAGAATCCTCCCCTTTCCAAAGATCCTGAGAATGAAAAAAAAAAAAAAAAAAAAAAGGAGAGCTTGGGAAAGAAGCCCTCTTGTTCTCAAGCTCAGAACTTGCACATTTTCATGTGACACTTTCACTCCACATTAGCCAGCTGGGCTCACTTTTTTGGAATGGGAGTTTCAGGAAACCAGGGTGGTATGGGGCCCAAATATCCTGTGAGCAATTCAAGCAGAAAGTGGCTGAAAATGAAGAACAAGAGAACAGATGAATAACTATAAAGGGGGAAGGGAAGGAAAGGCAACAGGGCCAGAGAGCCGGAGCAAAGGGGAGCCGGGGCTCTCCAGTTTCCTCCCCACCTGCCTTATTGCTGCCCCACCAGGAAAGAACAGCCTCTACTTTTTATTCCATTTACCAGAGAAGTCCCCTCCCCTCCCCTCCCCTCCCCCCTCCCCTCTCCTCCCCTCTCCCCTCTCTTCTCTCTTCTCCATTCTTCTTCTATTCTCTTTCCTCTCATTCCCTTTCCTTTCTACCTTTCTCTCTTCCTTTCCCTCCTTTGCTCCTTTTTCATTAACCATGGACAGCCCAGGTAGTACTGTATCCCATCGACCCTAGCACACCCTCACACAAGGACCTTCTGGGTCCTCCCAGAAGGCAGAGAAAAGAAATGATGTTCATTTACACTCCATGTCACGAAGTACTGGCAGTGAGGTCAGACTCCCTCATGCTGGCCCATCTGTAGGCAGCCTGATACTGGACACCTGGCGGCACAATATAGTTGGGAGAATGTACAGTGGGAAGGGCAGGGACAATGGACAAGCTACCTGTTTCCTATGGACCTCACATTCCTCTTCTGTAAAATGGGGATGTGCCTATGGTATAAAATCATTCTGAATATTAAATAATGTGAATGGGAGGGGCTTTAAAAACCAATATTAAAAAGCTTGGAGCTGGGCATGATTGCACACACCTTTAGTCCCACTTGGAAGGCAGAGGTAGGAGGATTGCTGTGAGTTGGAGGCCAGCCTGAGACTACATAGTGAATTCCAGGTCAGCCTGGGCTAGAGCGAAACCCTACCTCAAGAAACAAAAGACAAACAACAACAAAGAGAGCCTGGAAAATGTAAGTTAAGCAGGGACTGCTGGGTTCTAATCTTAGATATTTTAAAGTAAGTGAAATTTCACTCAGTATTCCTGCAGAAGTCCTGACTAAGCCTCACTTGCAGGGAAAGTTCCTAAAATATAACAAGCAGTCAATCAACATAAAAAGGGGAGTGTTTACAGAGAATTAAGTCATGGTCCCTGTGCTGTTGAAATTCATAGTCAAGGGCTGGAGAGATAGCTTAGTGCTTAAGGTGCTTGCCTGCGAAACTTAGGGACCCAGGTTCAATTCCCCGGTACCCATGCAAGCCACATGCACAAGGTGTGCATGTGTCTGGATTTTGATTGCAGTGGCTAGAGGCCCTGGCATGCCCATTCTCTCCCCTGCTTTCTAATAAATAAATAAAAATTTAAAAAATATTTTAAAAATACTCAGTAGGCCTACATGTCATACTTAAAAAAAAAAAAGAAATTGATAGTCCAGCTGTGGAAATGTGCAGCAAAGCTAGATTAAGTACAAGTACATTTAGAAGACAATGGTGGGCCTACGGATGTAGCTTAGTTGGTAGAGAACTTGGCTAGCAATCACACAGCCCCGGGGCTCAAGCTCACAGTATTCAATGACCAACTATGGTGGTGCACTCCCAGCATGCTAGATAGAGCAGGAGGTTGGAGGATTAAAAGTTCAAGGTCATTCTTGGCTACATAGCAGTTGCATCTTAGATTTCATGAGATCCTACCTCAAAGCAGCAATGACGAAAACAATGGTACAGGAGCTAGAGAAATGGCTGAGTGGTTAAGGCCTGTAAAGCCTAACAACCCAGGTTCAATTCCCCAGTACCCATGTAAAGCCAGATGCACAAAGTGGTGCATGCATCTGAAGTTCATTTGCAGTGGCTGGAGGCCCTGGTGTTCACATACTCTTTCTCTCTGTATCTTTCTGCTTGCAAATAAAAAAACGTTAAATTTTTTTGTTGTTTACTTATTTGAGAGAGACAGATAGAGAGAGAGAGAGAGAGAGAGAGAATGGGCGCGCCAGGGCTTCCAGCCCCTGCAAACGAACTCCAGACCTGTGCATCTGGCTAACGTGGGTCCTGGGGAACCAAGCCTCGAATCGGGGTCCTTAGGCTTCACAGGCAAGCACTTAACCGCTAAGCCACCTCTCCAGCCACCCCCACCCCAATGTTTTAAAAAGCAACAACAACAATGGTACAGAAGTTTCCAAAAAGGACAACAAATAGCACAAGCTATAAGACCCCAGGAAGGAGGACTGAAGGAGAGGTGAAGGTGTGACAGGCCTGGCAGTGGTTAGGGACAATGCCGCAGACAAAGGGTCCCGTGCTGTGTCTCTCTTACATGATTAGGAGCACACTCCTGGACGTGTTTGACGATACATGTAAGTCACTAAACATACAGACTAGGCGTTTGGAACCTCCCGTGGGAGGAAAAGGCTGTTCCACGCCAAAGCACCAGGCTGTGGTGCTGGCCCCACAATGGTGCAGACCTCCACCATTTGAGAGGGAGAGGCGCATGTCCAGCAAGGGTGTGTGACCCCACTGAGACAGCAGGAAAGGACCCTGTGACCCGTGGCGGTTCTGGAGCGGGGTCCTGGAGAGCTCTGGGACATCCCACATCTATCAGAGCAAAGGACCAGCCATAGAAGAGCTGGGAACCGGAAGGCGAGCTCCAGTTAAGGGAACGCGTGGGTGAGGGGGAGCAGGGGAGGGAAGCGAAGACAGCGGCTAAGAGCTGGAGATCGAAGCATTTCAGATTGGTGTCAGCAATAGGATCCAGCCAGAGAATGGGCATATGGCCCAAGGGAAGCTGCAGTCACAGGGCCCAGCACGCTTTGCTGGATTTCTGTGCCTGGCTTGGGGGCTCATAGCATATCTGAGGCAAATTGAGGTTAATTAGCTGAAATATAGGCTGGAACAGCTGAAAGCAGGGTAAAAGAGTTAAAATGAAACACTGGCCCCCTCCATCTTTTTAGTTTTAAAGAATTATTTATTTATTTATACTTATTTATTTGAGAGAGAGAGAAAGAGGCAGAGAGAGGGAGAGAGAGAATGGGCGCATCAGGGCCTCCAGCCACTGTGAAAGAGCTCCAAACGCATGTGCCCCTTGTGCATCTAGCTTATGTGGGTCCTGGAGAATTGAACCAAGGTCCTTTGTCTTTGCAGGCAAATGCCTTAACCATTAAGTCATCTCTCCAGCCCTCATCTTTTAATTTTTTTTTAAATGAGCCAGAAATCCCAGAAGCTACTTTAAAAAATCTCAAAAAAAAAAAAAAAAAGCCCAAACAAAACAACAAGAAAAAAATACCTCTCAAACTATTTTAAAAAATTAGCTAGGCATGGTGGCAAACACCTTTAATCCCAGCACTCGGGAGGCAGAGGTAGGAGGATTGCCATGAGTTTGAGGCCACCCTGAGAATACATAGTGAATTCCAGGTCAGCCTGGACTAGACTGAAACCCTACCCTGAGAAACAAACAAACAAAATTCCCATATAAAACCAAACTTTTTATGGCAGAAACATAAATGAAGTAAAGAGAAAACAGTAGTTCTGGAAAAGTATTTCTAGCATAGATGAAGAGAAGAAGGTAATTTCTGTTCTGTAAAGCACTCTTACACAAAGACAACATATAAGAATGCAGATGTGCCATTCTTAGAGAAGCAAATGTAAAAGACCCAATAACAGGAAAAGATGCTCCAACTTATTGCCAAGGAAATTAAAGTTAAAGAAACATTGAGAGGGCTGGAGAGATGGCTTAGCGGTTAAGATGCTTGCCTACAAAGCCAGAGAACCCAGGTTTGATTCCTCAGGACCCACATAAGCCAGATGCACAAGGTGGTGCACTCATCTGGAGTTCATTTGCAGTGGCTGGAAGCCCTGGTGCACCCATTCTCTCTTTCTTGCTCCCCTGCCCCACAGCCTCTTTCTCTCCCCTTCTCAAATAAATAAATAAAAATAAAACATTTTTAACAAGAAACATTGAGGTTTCTCCTTATGCTTTTCACACAGGCAGAGAGTTCAAAGAAGGGGGAGAAAGAAAGGGGAGGGAGGCCAAGGAGGGAGGCGTTGCTGAGGAGTTGAGGAAAAGGAACCCTCATATATTGCTGGAGGAAATATGAGTTGTGGCGTTTTGGAAAAGCGATCTGGCAGCATCTATTAAAGTAGATTATACAAATCCTTCAGCTCAGCCTCACGCTCTGTCTGCTCCTCCGACATAAAAGGCCCATATATAAGGCCGTGGAGGCTGCCCGCAGCACTGTTTATAGCAGCAAAGTACTGACGACAAAGTGCAGACCCATAAAAAGGGAAATGGTTTATGGTCTATCCACATAGCAGGCTATTATGAAACCATTAAAAAGTATGAAAGAGAATGTTCTAAACTTCCACCAAAAAAACGGTAAAGTGAATATAATAACGTACAGAGAAGTAAACATGTGATCCCAATGACATCAAGCAACAACTGAAAAAAGTCTACTCCTCATGTGTATGCCTACACACGTGTGTACAATGTACATGCAACTTACATAGTTATATGAGCATGAAGTATTCTGCTGCAGGGAATGTAAAAGGTTTCTAGAGGGTGAGGGTGCTACAAAGAGGGTAGCAACTGAAAGAAAAATACTGTAAAAGCCCAGTGTCCTGGGTAGGACTTCAGTTCCGTAAAAAGATGTGGGAGCGCGCATGTGCACGTTAGCATGACTAATTAGATCAGCAAAGCAGAGCTGACTTATGAGTCTGCTCGTCATATATTTTTAAGGGAAAGAAAACTAGCTGCCAAGATCCATTAAAATATGAACAATATCAAGTAAAGAAGAAATTTTAATATCTGAAATGAAAGCTTCAAGCTCTGCTCTCCAAATCCTTGGTGAAGGTTTGGCTTGAGCAGGGGAACAAAACCTGGAAAACACCTGAGTGCGTGAGTCGACAGCTTCTCAAAATATCAAATCCAAGTCCCAGGTGTCTGGGGAAAGGGCATGTGTGCCCAGAGGGCAGAAGGAGAGGAGGTGAAGTTACTAATTGGTCCATGAAGACATTTTGTTACTTGAAGCTGTTTTTAGGATGGCTGAGGTTTATTGTAACTAAAGTAAATCTGCAGTAGCTCAAAACATGTATTTTTATTTATTTATTTGTGGTGAAAGAGAGAGATAGAGACATACAGACAGAGAACATATGAGCATGCCAGGGCTTCTTGCCATTGCAAACAAATGTGCCACTTTGTGCATCTGACTTTTACATGGGTACTGGGGAATCAAATGCAGGCAGGCAGGCTTTGCAAGTAAGCACCTTTAACTGCTGAGCCCTCTTCCCAGTCTCTTAAACCCTTTTTGTTGTTGTTGTTTTTTCTGAGTCAGGGTCTCATTCTAGCCCAGGCTGATCTGGAATTCACTATGTAGTGTGGCCTTGAACTCACAGTAATCCTCCTACCTCTGCTTCCCAAGTACTGGGATTAAAGGTATGCACCACCATGCCTGGCTCTAAAACATATTTTTTAAAAAAATTATGTTGTATTTTTATTTATTTACTTGAGAGAGAGAGAGAGAGAGAGAGAGAAAGAGAGAAAATGGGCACACCAGGGCCTCCAGCCTCTACAAATGAACGCCAGATACATGCGCCACCTTGTGTATCTGGCTTACGTGGGTCCTGGGGAATCAAACCAAGGTCTTTTGGCTTTGTAGGCAAGCGCCTTAACTGCTAAGCCATCTCCCAGCCCTTCCAGAGCATATTTTTAAAATGCAGTCCCTTCTGTTCTCAGAGGCTCTAGAATCAATATGAAGCCAAAACAGCTTCTTCCCCTTACCACACACTCAGAGAAAACAAATTATAGGAGAGAAGAGATGGGCATATAGTGATCCATCAGTGCTCACACCCTTGACTTTCTATGAGCCTTGAATAACTCAGCACAAACTCACATCCCCAGCAATAAGCAGACAACATCTCAGGAAGGAGAGTCAGGTCGTTGTCAGCTTGGGAAAGAAGAGAGAGGACAGGAACCAATACAGATGGAGCGTAAGATGTATCACAGACATTAGCTCACTCATTCTGTCTGCATCCCTAGGAAACAGATGGCATTATAGGATCAGTCTGGTCTTTATGGGAAGTACAGAGATGAAGTGGATCTTCTATGGTTATATGCTGGTCTAGGAGCACTGGGTTCAAAATGTGCCCCGTCTGACTCAACATGCCTCACCATTCCCATTTCAAAGAGTTTGTTTCTGAGGCAGGGTCTCACAGTAACCTGGGCTGGTTTGGAACTTACTCTGTAATTCCAGGCTTGGCCTCAAACTCACAGTGGTCCTTTTACCTCAGCCTCCCAAGTGCTGGGACCACAACATCCCCTTGAGATCCACTTTTATCCCAAAGGTCCTTGATGTAAGTTCTGATCAGGAGCTGCTGCTGTGGGACTATTGCTCCTCCTTGAGAGCAATGACTTCCTTCACAGCAAATGGGAAACTGGATCTCACTAATGTTGAGTCTGCTTCCATGCCACGCCCTTCTCTCCCATCTCTGGGGTGCAGGCACTGTAAACTCCAGTATCATCACAGGCCAGGCAGGTGACATAAAAGAAGGGTCGGGTAGGTGATCCATGCCCACACAAATGGATGGGGCTGGTATGACTAAGTGCCAGCCCACCATCTGTAAGTGCTGGGTCATTTTTCAGAAGAAAATTCAAGACCCAGCATCATCAAATGATCTGCTTTTTCAAGAGACTACAAAACTCAATTTAAATGTAATCTATTGATTTGCTTTTAAAAAGTCAGCTCAAATAAAAAAAGAATGTCTGAGGGGGTGGGAAATGTTACCTGATGCATTTGGCTAAGCCAGGCATTCGTTTGCAACTTCTGATTAAGGAGAGCAGTACTTTTATTCTATTCCACCCATCTTCCTGGACAATTCCAGGTGGGATCTTTTGCCTTAATACAGTGATTTATTTTTAATTTTTTACAGGTATGCCATTTTATCATTGCTGTATGTGTGTGTGTGTGCATGTGTGTGTGTGTGTGTGTGTGTGTGTGTAGTTTTTTTCAAGGTAGGGTCTCACTCTAGCCCAGGATGACCTGGAATTCACTATGTAGTCTCAGTGTGGTCTCAAACTCACAGCGATCCTCTTACCTCTGCCTCCTGAGTGCTGGGATTAAAGACGTGTGCCACCATGCCTAGCCTCATTGCTGTTCATATCAAATAAGATCAAAGGTATCATTTGTTCCTCAGTGAATCTGAAGGAAAACAATAATACAGAACTCCAGACAGGATGAAAAGGCCTGGGTTCAAATCTTCCTCCTGCCCCTCAGTACCTACTAGACCTCTTAAAATCCTGAGCCTGCCCTGGGAGATGGATTAGCAGTGCAGGTGCTTGCTTGTGAGAGCAGTTTACTTCCACAGCACCCACACGTGAAGCTGGAAGCAAAGCTGCCTGTGGGTCTGTAACAGGCCCACGGCAATGGGAGGTAGGCCTAAGAGAATCCGGAAGCTTACAGGCCAGCTGGGGTAGACACATGCTGCAGCACAAACAGCAAGCGGGGCCCTGTCTCAAGTGGGGTGTAGGACAGGAGAAACACGGCCACGTTGTCCTCTTACCTCCGCACATGCCCCATGGCTTGCACACCACCAAACTCTCCCCCACATACATATCTCTCTCTCTCACACACACTAAAAAAATCCCGAGTCTTAGTTTTCTAATCATAAGATGAGTCACCCGCCTCACAGAACGTCTGTGAGTGCTTCAAAGATAAACTGTAATCAAAATATTCCATAAATATTTGTTCCATTCAGTCTAAAAGACAGATGCGAGGCTCTCTAAACCCCTGCAAAGGTAAACAAATAAGTTGACAGAGATTAGGTTGTTTCCCTCCTTGTTTTTCGCTTTGTAAAAGGGTTTCCTATAATGGCTTCTCTGGTGCGTGAAGAACGTAATGTCTTCAGTCAAAGTTTTAAGTTATGCATGACATTATTTTTTTAAGGCAAGCCCAACAGACTGGCCTTTTTATTTTATTTTATTTTTTTAATATGAGAGAGTGAGAACAAGAACGAGAGAGAATTGGCGCACCAGGGCCTCCAGACACTGCAATCTAGCTCCAGACGCCTGTGCTCCCTTGTGTTCATGTGTGGCCTTGCACACTTGTGTTCATGTGTGGCCTTGCACACTTGTGTTCATGTGTGGCCTTGCACACTTGCATCGCTTTGAGTGCCTGGCTTATGTGGGACCTCGGGAGTGGACCGTGAGTCCTTAGGCTTCACAGGCAAGCTCCTTAACTGCCAAGCCGTCTCTCCAGCCCATGCCATATTATTTGTAAAAGTGAACAAGCATTTTGTCTTCTCAATATCAAATTGAAAGGTTTCTTGCCTGCTCTGGTGTGGTGATAGGAGAACTGTTTTATTTGGGAAGCAAAGACTTGTTCTACTGGGTTGCCTGACAGCTCGGTCACTCCTGCCACCGTCACTAGGGCTCCACAACCACAAAGTATTGCTGGAGACCAGAGACTTCCTCCTCTGCTAATCTCCCCTTTTGTCCCTCCTGTCAGCTAGTATTAAGAGAGCCCTGCCTTGAGCCACAAAGTGGCTAGTGGGAGGGGAAGCGGGTGGTGGGATAGGGTATCCACTGCACCTTGTCCTGAGGGGATCAGAGATGGCATACACAGGCCTGAGCAGGAATTTCGGAAATCTCAGGAACAAAGCAGATTATGTCATGGGCTCTGTCCTTTCCAACAGCAAGGCCATAGGAAACACCTGTAGACAGCAGGAAACTAGAGGAATTAAAAATATCTGCCTTATCCCTAACAAATAAATAAAAGATGAGAGGAAAATGGTCTCGTTTCTTCACAGGGAAAACAAACAAAATGATATCTGGTTTGAGCCAGTTCCTCTCCGCAAAGCACACCCGTCCTGGGGCCGCCCCGCCCCAGGCTGAGACAGGGCCTGGACCGTGGCATGTCCAGATGCTTGACGGTGGCCGGGCCTTGGAGAAAGTTCTGAACTTCAAGACCTGGGTTTCTCCTGCAGGAGGGAGCACTGGGGGAAGCTGAGCTCATTTCCTTGGGGAGAGGTATAACCTCCAGCCAACTCTGGAAACAAGGCGCCCTTGTGTTCCTCCTCCACAGTCTTCTCAATCCCAGGAAGTCTGTCCCAGGAGTCAAGAAGGGCAGTGATGACAGCTCCATCTGGAGAGGACATGGTGCTGGCTCTGTGGAACCTGCCGGAGCTCAGGGGTGGGTTTAGGGGTGACAATCAGAAAATCTCAGAGCACTGTGGCTCCCTGACACCTCACATGTAATAAGCTGGCCCAGTCGAGTCCTCCTGTCTGTCACATACATTTCTGGCCTGGCCTTTTCATCACCATGGTTACTAACCATGGGCTGCTGTCATCTCTCCTCTACTGTGAGGACAGTAGACAGGGTCGCCCAACTGTTTTTCTTGTGTTCTATTCTTTCTGTTTGTTCTCCCCTCTGCAACCTAAGTAACTATTCTTAAACTATATGTCTGAACATGTCTCCACTTGGCTTACCTGTGATATAATATCTATTGTATATCAAAACATCTTTGGATGGATTGAGCATCCCGACTTTAAAAATCCCAAATTGGAAATGGTCCATAATCCAAAACTCTTCAAGCACCAACATGACACCATAGTAGAAAAATTTACACCTGACCACACATGACTGGCCACAGTCAAAATGAAGGCAGACTAAAAACCCATTGTAGAGCTGGAGAGATGGCTTAGCAGTTAAGGCCCTTGCCTGCAAAGCTCAATGACCTGGGTTCAATTCCCTAGTACCCATGTAAAGCCAGATGCACAAAGTGGTGTATATATCTGGAGTTTGTTTGTAGCAGCAAGTCAGGTGTGGTGGTGTATGCTTTTATTCCCAGCACTTGGGAGGCGGAGGTACGTGGATGAGTTTGAAGCCACCATGAGACTACATAGCGAATTCCAAGTCAGCCTGGGTTAGAGTGAGACGCTACCTTGAGAAAACAAAACAAAAATTGAATTGTTTGCAGCAACAGGAGGCCTTGGAGTGCTCATTCTCTGTGTATGTATGTGTAGATAAATAAATAAATAAAATATTTAAAAAATATTGTATGATGTTGTGTTACAAAATTATCTTCAAAGGGATTCAGTTGAAGGGGAACAGGGTAGGGTGGACAAAAGAAGGTCAAGAAAGGGGATTATAATCAGAATACATTATGTACATGTATGGAAGTTCTCCATAAAAATTATCTCCAGCCTATATAGGAAAGGCACATGTGAAATGTACTTGAATTTCATGGCTTATGCTTGAGCCTCATGCACCATAATCTCAAGATGTAGAAGTATTCCAAATCTAAAAATAATTCAAGATTAAAAAACACTTCAGGTCCCAAGCACTATGGATAAGGGAGACTCAATTTGTGTAGTAAATAAGGCCACTTGCCCATTTCTCCTCCAGAGAAGGTTACGTCTTCTCAACAACACAAGCCAACATTTCCTGAACATCTGCCAAGAGCCAAGCACTGTGCTTCGTGACTCACAGGGTCTCACTGGTACCTTCTGAGCCAGCTAGGTATTTTGATTGTCATGCAGATGGTGGGATTGGAACTTACGAAGGCTGCGTGACTTGCCCAAGATCCCAAAGCTGAGGTGGAGCTGGCATTCCAACCTGGGAAGTCCCTTTGCAGACCCCTGCCCTCTTACAGTCCCCCCAACCTACCGTGTGTTTTCATGCTTCTTTGTGTGCATTTGCTCACCCTACCTCATGCCCTCGGAACTACTGTGCCCACCTACAGAACTCATCATGCTCCAACACACAGCTCCTTGCCACCTCCTTCGGGAAGCCTTCATGGATTTCCTCTGAGGGTTGTGTCATCACAACACCCGACGCAGACCTCTGTACTAGCACTGGCTTTGCCATACTGAACCTGTGCCTTTCCCTGGACTGCGACCTCTCTGGGAAGACGAGTCCCCAAACCTTGACTTTGCCTGGATTTCCCATAGTCCTAGCAGAGAGATGGACATCTAACAAGAATGTAGCACTTATCTGTTGGTTTTGAGTACAGACTCTTGGCCACTGTGTCTTGGGTCCCCAAGTGTGAATGGAGAACAGCAATCTCTCAGCTCTCCTTCATTTCCAACAGGACCCTGATATAGAGGTCTTAGAAACTTGGCTCACAGGATTCTAACATCCATCCAGGGCTGCACACCATGGCTTTAGTCTAAAGTAGGTTTAAAGGATGCAAAGGCTCCCGAGGGAAATCCCACACATCTATATGGGCAAATCTGTGTACAGCCAGAAAGCAATGAAAAGATCAAAGATCTCAGTGGTTAAAGATACTCGCTTGCAAAACTTGCTGGCCCAGGTTCAATTCCCAAGCTACCCACATAAGCTGAATACAAGATGTTTAAAGTGATAAGAGGCACATATCTGCAAATAAATATTTTGTTTAAAAAAAGATAAACTTCCCAAGCAAAGGGAGAAAACAGTATCTCAAAACAATCATGTAGAAAGACATGAATGCCACTAATAGTCACCAATAAAATTCAAAGTAACTTGGAGGTATTGTCACTCAGCTACAAGACTGGCAAAAATATGTCATCACAGTAAAGGAGCCAAGGCTGATAGTATTATGGGGGAGATTGGTTCCTTGAAATTTACTGTTAATCTGCTCTTTTTTTTGGCTTTACAAAGTAGGGTCTTGATTTAGTTTAGGCTAACCTGGAGTTCACTATGTAGTTAGTCTCAGGGTGGCCTTGAATGCACGGTGATCCTACCTCTGCCTTCTGAATGCTGGGATTAAAGGTGGGCGCTACTATGACTGGCAGGAAAATCTGTCCTTCTTTGAGACATTAATCTGAGAGACTACTGCAAGCTTGCCCTTTTTTGTTTTTTGAAGTAGGGTCTTGCTTGAATCCAGGCTGACTTGGAATTCACTATGTAGTCTCAGGATGGCCTTGAACTCATGGTGATCCTCCTACCTCTGCCTCCTGAGAGCTAAGCTTAAAAGCACGTGCCACCATGACTGGCAGAAAACTCTGCCCTATTTTGAGACAATAATCTGAGAGACTATTTCAAGAGCTCTGAAATGCTTTGCCCTAGTTTTAGAATATAGACTAAGGAAATAGAGAAGAAAAATGCAGTTTATACAAAATGGTATTCAGCAGTGCTATCTAACATCAACTTCTGGAGATGAGCTGAAGTCAGTCATAGGGCACAAAGGTAATAAAACATTTTGCTCACATTAAAAATGACAAACATGTGGCTGAGGAAATGGGTTGGTTAAGGCATTTGCCTGCGAAGCCTAAGGACCCCGTTTTGATTCCCTAGTTCCCATGTAAGCCAGATGCCCAAGGGGGCCCATGCATCTGGAGTTCATTTGTAGTGGCTACAGGCTCTGGTGTGTGTGCCCATTCTCTCTTCTCTCTGTTTGCCTCTTCCTCTCTTTATCTCAAATAAATAAAATATTTTAAAAATGACAAATATGAAAAAAATGACAAATATGGACTAGAGAGATGTCTTAGTGATTAAGGCACTTGCCTGTAAAGTTTAAGGACCCGGGTATGATTTCCCAGTACCTACATAAACCAGATGTACATGGTGGTGCATGTGCCTGGAGTTTGTTTGCAGTGGCTAGAGGCCCTGGAATATGCATTCTCTCTCTCTCTCTCTCTCTCTAATAAATAAATAATTTAAATTGACAAATATGTAAAATTTCCAACCCTATGAGACACATATGGAACAAACACAGAAAAATGGCTGGATAATCCACAGTGCTTTGTGTAGAGTAATGGAAATACCAGGAACATCTAAGTATGCGTCCACAAAGACTGAACATGAATTTGGAAGGATGGGCAAAAAGGCAGCTTTGAAGTCATTCGCTCTTCTCATACTTAGAAAATAGCCATTGGAAAATCTGTGAGGCAGCAACTGTTGCCTGTCCCTAAGAAGGAGAAGGCCCGGTTCCAGGCTGACAGCTGCTTGTCTTTCACCTAGGCTTGGGGGCTGTAAATACCTCAAATATCTGGCCATGGTGAGGTTTCGACTCTAAAGGGGCCGAGTTCCTTTTAAACCTAAATTGTCTCCAGTCCAGATGATAGGGGAATGGCAGTGGCTCCGAAGCCAATGAAGAGTGAGGAGAGGGAAGCCTGGGGTAGGAGAAGTTCCCTCTACCTAGGCCTGGTAACCGAGCTAGAGACTTGGTAGAAAAAGGCGCTGGCTGGGGATAGCTGGGTGACAGGAAACATCTGGGCCACACCCAGAACCACTGGGAGAAAGTCTAACGGACTGAAACTTCCCGATGCCTGAGCCTCTCGGGCAGGGACAACAGAGGGCACACAGGACAAGGGTCCGCTCATGCTAACACGCTCCCCGCATGTTTTCCCCACATGTGTGTTATCTGCTGCTCTGTCTTTGCTGGAAAAATATGGCTTCCCACCAGGAAATAAAATCTCAATAGGAAGAAAATGCTTCCCAGGGCCATGGGACAGAGGCAGAAGGTGATCCAGGTAGAGGGGCCAGCCTAGAGGGACTGACAACAGCTCATGGTGGTTGGAGGATGCAATCCAGAACTGGGGGGCTTAGCTTAGTTGTTAGAGTACTTGCCTAAAATGCATGCGGCCCTTAAGGTCATCCATAGGGTGTTTGAGGCCAGCTTGAGTTGGAGGCCCTTAGAAGAAAGGGATGTTGGGAGGAAGGGCATGCAGTCCAGGATAACATAAACCAGGAGTGGTGGGACATGCCTGTGATCCCAGCACTTGGAATGCAGCAGTAGGAGCATTAGAAGTTCAAGGTCAGGGCTGCAGAGATGTTAAGGCTCTTGCCTGCAAAGCCTAAGGACCCAGGTTCCATTCTCCCGGTCCCACACAAGCCAGATGCACAAGGTGGTGCATGCGTCTGGAGTTTGTTTGCAGTGACTAGAAGCCCTGGTGTGCCCATTCTCTCTCTCTAATAAACAACTAAATAAAAATAAATAAGTAAATAAAAATAAAAACTTAAAAAAAAGAAGTTCAAAGTCATCCATAGGGTGTTTGAGGCCAGCCTGGGTTAGAGACCCTTCGAAGAAAGAGAGAAAAGGGAGGAGGGATACTGGGAAGAAGGAAGAAAGGAAAAAAGGAAGGAAAGAAAGAAGGAAGAAAGGAAAGTAGGTACAGTCTGTAGAACGGCACCTGCCCTACGTGATCCAGCATGTCACAGTTTATGTACCGAGGATGAGGGGGCTGGGGTGTCACCTGGCATCAGAGGAGGGCAAAGAGGGAGATGGGCAGCAACATTGCGCCCAGCACGCAATCTCTTCCTAGCATGTGATCTAGGACATGCACAGCAGGAAGGGCTTGGTGTGGAGTCACAGGTGGGTTCCAGACCACTGGAGTCAAAGAAGTCCTCCACTGGATGTGGTGTTCAGAGCCCGTGGTATTCCGTTTCTGCTCTGGTAGTGGTGGCTGGGCTTGGTGACTTCCACTGGGACCTTTCCATTCTCATTCATAGCTAGAAGTGAGGCTCAGGGCTGGGGGCATTGCCATGTGCTTGACTGTGTTTTCTAAGGTCATGATGTTGAAGCCTTCCTTGGTCCTCAGTTATTTAAGAATGTGACTGTGTTCAGATATGGGGCCTTTGCCGAGGTAACACACTTCAAAATGAAGCCTTTAGGGTCCCATATGACTGCTGTCCTTACTAGAAGACATTAGGACACAGGCTGTGTTCTAGTTCAAATAGAAAATGTTCACCAGAAGGCTCATGGTGTTGAATTCTTGGTTGAAAGCCATTTTGGGAGGTTCTGAAAACCTTGGGAAGTGAGACCTGGCTGGAGGAAGTAGAACACAGAGGGAAATCTTGAAAGATTTCGTGTCTGGCCCTCCTCACGTCCCTCTCTCGACTTGCTACCTGGGCCATGATATGACCATCTCTGCTCTATCTCATCCTCCTGCCGTGACAGGCTGACGCCTCTACACTGGTGAGCCCCAACCGACGCTGTTCCCTTTCAGTTATTTCTGTCAGGTGTGTTGTCATAGCAACAAAAAAGGGTAAACAACGCTAGCAGTTACCTCCTCACTTCTGGGACAAAACACCAGACCAAAAGCAGCTAATGGGAAGAAACGGTTGATTTAGGCTTACAGTCTTGAGGGGGACTTTCATTAAGGTGGAGGTAAAGTATGGCAGAGCAGATGCTAGGCATGCCATCCTGCCATATCAGCTGAGGGTACCAGTAAGAGTGAGCTAGCTCTGGTAAGCGGGGCTTGGGTATATAGAGCAATCCAAGGCCTGCCCCTAAGTGACGCACCTCCTTCCTCCATCCAGCTCCACCATCCAGCTGCTACCAGCTGGGAAGTATGAGGTTTAATCACAGACACTTGAGGCGATGGGGAACATTTCCCATCCAAACTGCCACATTAACCTAGAGACGGCGTAGAGAGACAGGGAGAGGGGGCCTACCTACAAGCCAAGAAGTGGGAGTTCAGAAGGAATAGCTCCTCAGACACCTTGGCCTTGGATTTCCAGCCTCCAGAACAGTGAGAAAATAAACTTTTGTTATTCGATCCATCTAGTCCATGCAGTCCAGCAAACTGGAAAAGGTGCTGAGCCTGGCCTTGCAAAAATTCTGGGGCTGCCCCTACTCCATACACTAAGTACCCCCTTATTGACCTCATGCATCGGGTAAAAATTCCTGCATCCTTCTTCCTCCCCCTTCTCAAACTTGCAATTCTGGCTCCTTGTCCTCTTGTTTTATACTTAACTGAAGCTTCCCCCCAGCCTGCTGAGGTAGATGTTTCACTCTAGCCCAGGCTGACCTGGAATTCACTATGTAGTTTCAGAGTGACCTCAAACTCACAGCAATATTCCTACCTCTGCCTCCCGAGTGCTGGGATTAAAGGTGTGCGCCACCACACCACGCCTTTTTTTAAAAAAAAATATTTGCAAGGAGAGAGAGAGAGATTGACTGAATATGGGCATATCAGGGCATGTGGATACTGGGGAATTGAATTCAGGCCTTTGACCTCTGAGCCATATCTCCAGCCCTTAACTGGTGCTTTTGTTTCTAAAACTCAAACTCCTTCCTTGGAGAGGAGTTCCTACAGTTCTGAACATTGGTCTTGGCTGTGGCTGGAACAGAGCTAGGGGACTGGGCAGCGGTCCTTGTGAGTGGACAAGTCTCTCTTCACGTCTCAGACTGCGGCCCAACCTCAGCACTGGAGTCAGGGAGTCCTGTCCATCGCCTGCTGGAGGTACTGAACACAGCTTTTGCCTCTGAGTGAATGGTCTGGGTCTCACTCAACCCAGCCTCTCATCTGTAACAGCTGCTTAGAACATCAAAGGAAAGCCTCAAGAAGAGCAGGAAGCAGAGGCCTGGGCTGAGGTGAACGTCTCATAGCTTCATCCAACCCCCAAACTCCCCTCCAAGCTCCAAAGCACCTGCTTCTCTTTGAAGGACCAAATTATTTCCAGATCTTCTCTCATGTTTTCTAAAACACGGTGGTGACAACACTTTGCATCTGTGGAGTCCTTTATAATTTTTCTAAGTCCTTGACTGTGAATACATTACCTGATCCAACCCTCCCAGCAGGCCAAGTGAAGGGAAGTGATCATACTGGGGAGCCACCCCCCATCTTGCGCTGCCGATTCAAGATTCTACAGTAATTTGGTGATGGAATTCAATCTAGCACCCTGAACTGATCAACACCACATCCAGCTTTCTCCAGCTAGACTTCAAGGATTCCTGGGTCCTTTTCCAATCCATCCCATCAACTCTCTCTCTCTCTCTCTCTCTCTGTTACATGCCCAGAGGCTTAGGTGAGCTACTGTGACTATGGATACAAGAAGGGAAACCCAGCCTCTGTTTGTTTGCCTTCAAGTGATGGCTGCACCTAGGCATCCCCATTGAGGCACAGGTTCCTTAGTCTTCAGCTAGGCTTGAAGCAGAAGCTTCTCATCCCTATGAAGAGAAAGAGAGGGCTGCAGAGATGGCTGAGCGGTTAAGTGCTTGCCTGTGAAGCCTAAGGACCCTGGTTCGAGGCTCGGTTCCCCAGGTCCCATGTTAGCCAGATGCACAAGGGGGCGCACGCGTCTGGAGTTCGTTTGCAGAGGCTGGAAGCCCTGGCGCACCCGTTCTCTCTCTCTCCCTCTATCTGTCTTTCTCTCTCTGTCAAATAAATAAAAATTTAAAAAAAAAAAGAGAGAAAGAGGTCCTCCTTTCAAATTCCACTCTCCCCCACCCATCTCCCAAGTCCCCGCTGAGGCAAAGCTCTCTTTGACCTTTAGTTTGGGGGCCTGAACAGCCACCCAAAGGTCCCCATAGTCTGTTGTCTCCAACCCATTCTGTGAGCCACAGCCAGAGTGACCTTTAATATTAAGTCTGATTATACAACTCCTGGCTCCCCAGCTCCGAGGGTGAAATGAGTGGTAACAACAGGAGATGGCTCAGAGTCTTCCTCCCTGTAAGCCACGCACAGCGAACGTTCGAGTGAAGTGGGATGGCGTGCTGGCTTATAGGTCTTTAAGGCTGTCTCCCCTGCTAGACGGTGTTTCCTGTGCAAAATCCTGGATCCTTCCAGACTGATTCCCGGAGAGGCTTTGGAGGTTGGTGGGGCATGGCTCCCCACTAAAACTGAATTTCACTAGCATGATGCTCTTGCTAGAAGGCCTTCTCTCTGCCCTTCCGCAGTCTGACTCTCCAGTGTCCCTCTGAGCTTCGGAATCATCACCTCTGAGGATACCTCCCAGCTGCTCCTCACGCCGGGGCCGACACTCAGGTCAGATATATAGGACAGTTGACCAAACACCAACAATCACCTGTTATCTTCCTCAGAGAGGGCAAGCCCCTCGAGGACAGGAGCCAAGTTGTATTTCCTACTGTCCGAATGCCCAGTGAAGAGCCTGACCTCGTGAACACTTGTTAAAGATTTATCAAGCAAGCAAGGGAGTCATCAATTATTTTCCCTCCATGGCCTAGGCCATACCAGACTATCACTGAAGGATTTCCTAGAGGGCAAGTCCATCACTCCTGAGAGGCCAGAACCAATACTTGGCTTCTACCACACGGTCCATGGGCTCACATGACTACACACACGTATGCACACACCACCACCACCACCACCACTGCTATGTAATGTCCCCTATCTGCAGATGCTCCACTGGGAAGTTCCAGATGGTTGCTTCATTTTCCAGGGTGTCCACACTTCCTTCAAGCCCTGCCCTACTTCCTTCCCTCCTGGGGAGCAGAACCCCAGGACTCACAGAGAAGGTGCTGGGTGGGGGAGACTCCACCCTGCTAAGCATGTGGGCCCCTCTCACCTCACACTCCCTTCCCGGTACATCCCGCTGAGTCTGCAATTTGTGCATACCAGGTACAGCAAGTCTCCGCGGGAGGAAGTAAGGGTGGGGGGGGGGGGACAGGCCAATGCAGCAACGCTTCAGGAAGAGCCATAAAAACATCCATATCCTTTGGCCTAATAATTCCACTCCTGGGAATTGCATCCAAAGGAATAATTCAAGACAAGAAAAGGAACCATGGACTGTTTATAGCTATGTTATTTATAATACAGAGAAAGCAGAAGCAAATGCCATGACCCAAAATAGAAAAATGATTCAATAAATCATAGTGTATATGTATCATAGAATATTATGAAGACACTGAAAATGAAAATGTGACTATAAGAAAGGATATTGTCTTGGAAATACTATTTAAGGAAGAGATAGTGCAGAGCTGTGTGTGTGTGTGTGTGTGTGTGTGTGTGTGTGTGTGTGTAGTAGGCACAATTATACATGTGCCTAAAAATAATGACAGAGTTAGAACTTGCTATATTTAGTAGAATTTCCCCCCTCCCAGACACAAACAATAAAAAACAAGGGGGTGAGGGAGAACCACCCTGGGTTATGCAGCCCGGTTTGAACGCAAAGACCCTCCTCCCCAACCTCCTGAATACTAAGATTACGGGACTGTACTACTATATCTAGCTTTTTCCTATTTTACTTCTCCTTTCTCTCCCTCTCTTCTTTACTTCCTTTGGCAGGGTTTCACGACACCCCACGCTGACCTGAATGAAACTCCCTCTGTATCTCAGGCTGGCCTAGAACTCACAGAGATCATCCCACCTCAGCGGCTCAAGTGTTGGAATTATAGGCGCGGGCCGCCATGCCCCTACTCTGCTACTATTTTTTCTTTTTAAAGAAACAACTGGTAGTTGTTGCATTCAGGCAATTTTAAATTTTATTTTGTTGCAGGTTTGTGTACATGTGGCATGGTGTTCACATATATGTGGGTCATGTGTGCAGCTGTGCCCTGCACATGTGTGTGTGGGGTGAGGGCCAGAGGTCAACATTTCCTGTCTTCCTCTATCACTCCCCACCTTACTCATTTAGTCAGGGTTTCTCACTGAACCCAGGGCTCACCAACTCCGCTCTGCTGGTTAGCAAGCTTGCTCTGGAGACCCCTGTCTCCTCCTCCCAAACTCTGGAATAATAAGCATGCTCCACCCTATTTGACGTGCCCACGAGCTCTGGTATCCGAATCAAGACCCTCACACTTTCACAGTAAGCACTTTACCACTAAGCCATTTCCCAGCCTCCAGAATAATAGATTTTTAATAGTTGTACCTTAAGACGTTTAAGATCAGCTTAATAGTAAATTAGTTTATTGGAAAAAAAATGACTAAAGGCCTGGTGTGGTGGCTCACACCTTTAATCCCAGCACTCAGGAGGCAGAGGTAGGAGGGAGGATCACTTTGAGTTCAAGGCCACCCTGAGATTACATAGTAAATTCCAGGTCAGTCTGTGCTGGAGTGAGACCCTACCTTGAAAACAAACAAACAAACAAACAAAAAGAGGGGGCTGGAGAGATGGCTTAATGGTTAAGGCACTTGCCTACAAAGCCAAAGAACCCAGGTTGGATTCCCCAGGACCCACGTGAGCCAGATGCACAAGGTGGCACATGTGTCTGGAGTTCATTTGCAGCAGCCAAAGATCCAGGCGTGCCCATTCTCCCTCTTTCTCTCCCTCCTTCTCTCTCCCTTCCTCTCTCAAATAAATTAAAAACTTAAAAAAGTATTTTTTTAAAAAAGTGACTAAAAACTACAGGTAATAAATAAATACCTTGAACATAAAGTCTTAGGGTTTTCTAAAAGGAATTTTTTAATAGTAATTCTATCATCGTTTAGAAAATAATCACACAAACATGCCTCATTCCAACCTTCCCACTACGTGGCTGTGGGTTCATAGATTACCAGCCTAAAGTGCCACCGAAAGCACTTAGAAGACATTTGCCTAATGGACAAATCATTTTCCCTACCCCATTCCCCATCATAGCTACCACTCTCCAGCTTCCGGGTCATAGTCCAGAGGTCCTGGGGATCCTGTTTCCTCTGAGCATTCCATCCCAGAGCTTGAGGGGAAGAAGGGGGCGGGGGTCACACTGAGCCCTGGGGGTTGTCCAGGCACGACAGCAAATCCCAGTGGAGTCTTGCATTGGTGAGGCCGAAATAAAGCGTGAGAGTGGCTTTTCTCTACACTCTTCTCTTCCTCCCTTCCCTGCCCCTCCTCTTTTCCTTTTGGAAGAAAAGTGTCAGGCTGGGGTTATAGCTTGGGTCTTCCCTTAGTTTACTTTGCAGCTCCTTTCCTTCTCAGTCCCTTGATCACTTCTTACTGTCACTTCAGCTTCTCTCACTGCGATGCCAGTCTCTCCTCTCCCCTGGCACCAGGCTGGGGTCAAGGGCTTGCCAGCACAGCTTTGATGCCTGAACGAGGGACACTGTTGGTGATGTCCTTCTAGTCTGTTGTCTCGCCTTACCCCATCCTGCTGGACCTCTCCCCTCGTCCATGTGCACGCAGAGATCCTGCAGGCTAGTCCCCTTCACCACATCCCGTCTCCAACAGGATCCTCCTAGTTTTCTCTGCCTACTCTTATGACCCCTCCCACGAAGCCCTCACCAGCTGCACAAGCTGGGAATGTTCTTTCAACATAGAATCCCCCAATCCCATGGTCACGCCTCTGGGGAACTTCAATACACCTGTGACAGGCTTTGCTGGGGCATGTCACTTTCCACCACCACCACACCTCATCTTACTGACGTGTCACCCTTACAGTTTACTCGCTCCAGGAATCCAGACAGCATTTTTCTTTTTTTGAAAAAAAAATTTTTATTTTTATTTATTTATTTAAGTGAGAGGAAGAGGGAGAGAGAGAGAGAGAGAGAGAGAGAGGGAGAAAGAGAGAGAGAGAGAGAGAGAACGGGCATACCAGGGCTTCTAGATACTGCAAAAAAAAAAAAACCTCCAGACACATGCACCACCTTGTGCATCTGGCTTACGTGGGTCCTGGGGAATCGAACCTGGGTCCTTTGGCTTTCCAGGCAAGCATCTCAACTGCTAAGCCATCATCTCTCCAGCCTCCAGACAGCATTTTTCATGCAACTACCTCCCACATTATTTGCAGGAAGGCTGAACAAATACATGTGTATTTCCCAGCCAGATCCTCCCCCACTAAAGTGAAGCTTAGAACTATGCATTCATCTCTGTTCAATTTCATTATGTTGGCTTTGGCCTCGTGTCCCATTCTGTATAAATCATTTTGAACTTGAATATGTCATGTATCATATTAATTATCCCAGCTGTGGGTCATCTGGATTCTTTCTACGTTTCATTCAAGTCGTTAACAAAAATATTTAACTAGTCAGGGCCAAGGATAGAGCCCTGTGGCCTGCCACTGGAGACTTCCTCAGGAAAGACCTGTGCTCCTTATTGCTCAACCTTCTCTGAATTCATCTTGCCAAAAATGCCTTTGTACTATAAGTAATGTGATTATTTGAGAAATCAGAACACCCTTGTTGGTATATATGAAAACACTCAACTCCTGAAATCTAGCCAGAGCTCTTGATTTTGCTGTCAGCAGAGATGGGGAGACAGGGTCCAGTTTGAACCCCTGATCTCACATTCCCCAGTCCCTGCTGAGTTGTCCAAGGCTCAGCATCCCCACTGCTTACCTCCGCAGCAAGGCCTCCTGTGGAAGCTGGCACGGTGGGGACATGGCAAAGCACAGAGGAAGCCCAGGTAGGTAAGGGGAGGGAAACTGCACAGTAGGCCCCATTTTATCCGTGGTTTCAGTTTTTAGTTTTTAGTTTTGTGGGGTTTTTTTTTGGCTGTTGTTGTTTCAATTACCCAAGGTCAACTGCAGTCCAAAAGTACTAACTGGAAAATTCCACAAATAAACAACATATGGGTTTCATATGTGTGGGTGTACATAGGTGTATGTGTGTACACATGTAGGCTCAGGTATGTACACGTGGAGGCCAGAGGTCAATATTGTGTGTCCTCCCCAGTCACTTTCCATTTCATTTTATTTTTGGTTTTTTCAAGGTAGGGTCTCGCTCTAGCCCAGGCTGTCCTGGAATTCACTCTGGGATCTCAGGCTGGCCTCGAACTTACAGTAAATCCTCCTACCTCTGTCTCCTGAGTGCTGGGATTAAAGGTGTGTGCCACCATGCCTGGCCCATTTTATTTTTTGAGATAGCAGTTCTGTTAGACTAGCTAGTCAGTGGATCCAAAGGGTCCTCCTGTATCTACCTCCCCAGGTCTGGGATTATAGGCATGTGCCACCATACCCTGCTTTTACGTGGGTGGTGGGGATCTGAACTCAGGTCCTTACATACTTCACCCACTGAACCATCTTCCCAGCCCAACAACTTCTAAGTTTTGGCTTGTGTTCTGTGGAAGGAACACCGTGAAATCTCTTACTCCTTGCTGCCCAGCATGAGAGTGCACCCTTTGCCCAGTGTATTCACGTTGTATTTGCTACCTGCTTGCTAGTCACTGCAGACCCACTGTTCACATATAATTGCATATGTTCAAGTAGTCCTTACTGTACTTAACCCCTTCAAAGCACAGGAATAGCAACACTGGTGTTTGGGATATGTCAGAAAGAAGCTGAAAGTCATTTCCATCAAGTAAAAAAGTAAAGTTCTCCAATACATCCTGTTTGGAAGTTGCTAAGATCTACCATAAGAATGAATCTTCTATCCATGAAATTGTGAAGAAGCAAACAAAAGAGATACATAGTTTTGTAGTTGTGTCTCAACTATACAAGTTATGGTGCAGCACTGGTGTTTCATTATGATGGAAAAGGCAAGTCAGCGAGCGTGGTAGCTCACACCTGTACTTGGGAGGCAAAGTCGGAGGACTGCTGAAAGTTTGAAGCCAGCTTAAGCTGCATAGTGATTTCCAGGCTAGCCTATGCTACTGGGTGAAACGCTCTCTCTCTCTCAAAATAAAATAAAATAAATCAAAAGATGATAAAGGAGTTAAGTGGTCAGGTGTGGTACTCTCTTAGGTTTAGGAATCCCTGGAGCTAGGAATGCTTCTCCTCCTCTGATAAGGGGGGCTGCCTCCTTCTCATTTCCTGCCTCCTCACTTAACTATTCTAGGGTGGATGAATAAAACAGACCTGCTGTCTCCTCTCCTTTCCCACAATGCTTTTCAGAAATAACATATTGAAGTAGGAAGTCTCCCTTCTTCTGGTGGGCCTCGGCCGCCCTGGGAGCCTGCAGCTCGGATCTGCTTTTCCATGCCCGGCTCCCCAGCTCCCAGGCTCCAGCCCAGACTTGGATGGGACACGCTCCTGGAGCAGCTGCTCTGGGCCCAGCTTCCTACAGAAGTCTTGAGGATGGGCCTGGAGCGCAGGATTGCTGCAGATGTCCTCTTGTCTCCCCACGACCCGGTCAGAGCTGTACCAACCACAGCACGGCAGGTTGTTTCTCTTCCAAAAGATTGCCACGACCACTTCCTATTCTGGCTCACTTAGTCACACCTACTATGTGTCTGACACTATTCTAGGCACTTTTCACTAACATTAACTCTTTCAATCCTCACAACAGCCCTCTCAGGGTGTACTATTAGGACTTCCATTTTATTTTATTTTGGCTTTATTTTGGTAGGTTCTCACTCTGGCCCAGGCTGACCTGGAATTACCTATGTAGTCTCAGGGTGGCCTCGAACTCACGGCGATCCTCCTACCTCTGCCTCCCGAGTGCTGGGATTAAAGGCATGCGCCACCACGCCTGGCTCAGGACTTCCATTTCATAGAGGAGAAAGCACAGTGAAGCTACAATCTAGTAAATGGAAAAGTCAGACTCAAACCCAGCCATCAGGCTCCTGGGCGTGGGTTGTCTCTGCTTGCGGCGCTGAGGCCTGCCCTCCTCCTTCCTGCACAAAGGTGTGTTGAGTCCATACTCTCACCATTGGCTACTAAGGCCTTTGCGATGGGGATGTTCAGAGATCATGGCTTATTGGAAACAGGGGAAAGTGCAGTAGAAGTAAGTGTCAACGGTTTTCCCCTACAAGTGCCTCTTTTCTGCTATGAAAAGTCCCCTGGTGGGCTGGAGAGATGGCTTAGCGGTTAAGGCATTTGCCTATGAAGCCTAAGGATCCAGGTTCAATTCCTCAGGACCCATGTAAGCCAGATGTGCATGGTGACGCATACGTCTGGAGTTCCTTTGCAGTGGCTGGAGGCCCCGGCACACCCATCCTCTCTATCTGCCCCTTCCTCTCTCCCTCTCTCACTTTCAAATAAATAATTAAATAAAATATACTTAAAAAGAAAGAAGGGAAAGAAACACTTCCTTGCCTACACTGGATGAAGCCGTATTGTCTCAAAGCTCTAGCCATACTCACCGGGGCCACCCGTTGTTCTCCTGTCGGCTACCCTCTACCGCGAGACCACCTTGTGCTGTAAGCCCCCTTCAGCACTGTGACAACATCAGCTTGATACATATAACACCACCACCATGAATTTGTGGGATATTTAACTTTTCAATTACCCATCAATTCCACAATCATATGTCCTCTTCGGAAAAGCTTATCTAGTAAATAAAGCAGACATCAGCCTTCCTGATAGAGGATCTGACTCTGAAGCTAGGATTGGCCAGGTTTCACAGTTTCCCTCATGTACAGCCTCTCTCCTGACTGATCACAAGTCTGATAATTAGACAAAGGGAAGCAGGCAGCGTGTTGCTCGCATGTCCTTTGAACTCCACTGCCAAATTCCAATGGCCTTCACTAACCCCTTCCACAGGCACAAAGGGCAGGGCTTATGAACAAAGCTCATGGAAAGCCCGGCGTGGTGGCACAAACCTTTAATCCCAGCACTTAAAAGGCAGAGGTAGGAGGATTTCTGTGAGTTTGAAGCCACTCTGAGACTACACAGTGAATTCCAGATCAGCCTGGGCTAGAGCGAGACCCTACCTTGAAAAAAAAAGCTCATGGAAAAGACTGGCAATTCTTTCTCTCTCTTTTAAAACTTTTATTAACAATTTCTAGAAATATACACAATATACCATCATCATAATCTCCTCCCAACACCTTCCCTTTTTAGAATGACAATTATTTAACTGCTGAGCCATCACCCCAGCCCCACAAATAGCAATTCTTCTTTAAAAATTTTTTTCTTGTTTATTTTTATTTATTTATTTGAGAGCGACAAACAGAAAGAGAAAGAGAGAGAGAAAGGGAGAGAATGGGCCTGTCAGGGCCTTCAGCCACTGCAAAGGAACTCCAGATGCGTGCGCCCCCTTGTGCATCTGGCTTACATGGGTCCTGGGGAATCGAGCCTCAAATTGGGGGTCCTTAAGCTTCACAGGCAAGCGCTTAACTGTTAAGCCATCTCTCCAGCCCTCACAAATAGCAATTTTTGGTGTCATTTAGCTATGTGTAAGAAAGACTTAGGATCCCTGTTCACTATCGGTGGGGGGGGGAATTCTTTCAAATCAGAAAGTCTTCCGGTTGATTCAGCACTGTGGTGTAGCAACAGGCAAAAAGACTTTCAATAGATTCCATGTTCCACTGGGGCCACAGATAGAATCCCCTGACGTATGCTTTTTGAAACTGGCTGGTCCTTGACCAAGGTGTTTAAGAAACTTCCCAGACAGCTGCACCTAATGGCTTAGGTTTAGATTTCCCTGATCCACTTTCCTGGAGGAATGGGGCATATGTGCACCCTGCCTCCTCCTCCAAACCTACCTGCTTCTCAAGCACAAAGCATAGTGGGCAGCCCTGAAGGCATCCTTTGTGCCTGCAGCGTAGTTCTCATGGCAGTCAGGAAGAGCCTATCTGACCACGGAGCTGTGCAAATCCTCAGGGCCCGGGACTGAGTGGCACAGATAACGGCTTCCCTCCTTGGCCTTCCCACCTTCACCAGTCTGGAGGACACAGTCTCCCTGCAAGACTAGCTCAGAGACTGTCTGCTATGAGGTCTTCAAGATTCCAGCCGGCCACAAAAGCCATTCATGCAATATTTCTAACTCTCGCCATGCAAGGTCGTAGGAAGATTGTACTTTCTGACCTCTGTGGTTGTGTGGGGCTGTGAAGTGACTTTTCACCTTTCTAGGAGGAAGCACTGAATGACCACTGCAAGTCCTCCAGAACTTTCCTTCCTGTATTCTGCCTTGACTCACTCCCAGCAATCTTCCAAAGAGCTTGAGTCTCAGATGGAAGACGGTTACATGCAGTCAGTCACATGGTATGAGCTAGAAATAAATGAACCTTTGTTGTTTTCACCCGCTAAGGTTGTGGTGTTGTTTGTTACAGCGATACTAGCTTGTCCTGGAATTTATGCACTAGAACTATTTACTCTCTCTCTCTTTGCAGAAGTAATCAGACCGTTCTGCAACTATCTCTTTCATCTCTATTCACTTCTCCACCTCTAGACTGTAGGGATCTTGAGAAAAAAAATAAAAGACTGGATCTTATTAACCCTCATTGGGTACCTGCTCATCACTTGTTTTTAAATAAGAGAATTTTGTAAAGATGAGCGAATGGATAAGATATGTGAGAAAAGAATATGAAATGAGATCATGTAAAATGTTATTTTACAATCTTGCCAGGCACTTTCCTTGATGAAGAAGGCGGTGAACCTAGCCTTGAGTGGTTAACTCCACAGTTCTTTCACTAGGAAGGGACCAGGTCAGGAGTAGATGAGAATAGCTCTACAGAGGTGCTCTATTATACCTTGGGGGCTGCTTCTCCCAATTGCAGTTCTCTCACCAGATAGGCGTAACTGAGACCCACACCTACTTGGATATGGAAAACAGAGCAATAGGAAATATGCCACTTAAGAAATAAGAAATTAGACACAGCAGGTAGCAATGAATATTCAACAGACATTCATCTCCTGAGCAGGTTAACAATTTGACCTGATAAAAATCAAGGATGTGCCTTACCAAGCCCCAAGGTCAATACCTCTAGCAAGATTCCTGCTGTGAAGAAGTGACTGGTGTCTCCTCCAAACTGTATGATCACTGCCTAATCCCTGGAACCTGTGAATATGACCTCATTTGGTCAAAGACTGCAGACATAGTTAAGGATTTTAAAATGGCATCATCATCCTGAAGAGTCAGTGAGGATTCAAACCTAGTGATACACACATGCTCCTATGAAGACAAGGCAGAAGAGGGCTGTGACCACAAACCAAAGAACCAGCTGGTTCCAGGAGCTAAGAGAAGCACAGAAAGGAGCCTCTGCAGCGAGTGTGGTCCTACTATCCCTGGGTTTCAGACACTGGCCACCAGAACAGGAGAAAAAGTTTGTTGTTCTAAGCCAACCCAATCTGTGACGTGTGGCTAGCCCTACCAAATACATACACTTGCCAACTCCTCTGGCTTTGGGTTCTTCTTCTGAGTAGCACTGTGGTACCCGGTACCCGAGGAGTAGGCATGTCATTGGACCTCCCATGCATTCCCACTAGAAATGCCTTTAGAATCATTCTTGCTTTTCTCCTCGAATCCAGGCCTTCCTGAAGGGATTCAGACATGACCAGTCAACAAGGAACACAAATCACCTGAAAGAGCCCCCACCAGGTCATTGTGGAAAACAGGACCAATGAGGGAGCCCTAAAAACCTCCTTTGCCATGTCTCCTGGTCTCCTGATCCTTGTTGAAGTAATAATATTGAAAACTGTTCCTTCCTTGCCCCCCCAATCCCACCAGGCGTGATGCTTGATAGGGGGATCTAGAACACTGAACATCTGGACTATGGAAGTTTTCAGAGAGCCAGAGAAGCCATTCAGAGCTGTGGAGGAATAAAGTATGCTTGAGTTGATTAAACACGGGACTCGAATATGTCCTGTAGCCTGCTGGGGGTCAGAAGACCTTCCCTGTGGCTCTGCTTGAGGCACTGACTGACTTCAAGTGTGACCGCCAGTACAGCACACTGAGTATCCCCACCTCTAAAGTGAAGAGGGATGGGAGTCACTGCTAATGTTCCTCTTTGCTCTCAGAACTCTAATACTTGGGCTGGAGAGATTGCTCAGTGGTTAAGGCACTTGCCTGCAAAACCTAACAACCTGGGTTCCATTCCCCAGTACCCAAATGGAGGCAGATGCACAAAGTGGTGCGTACATCTGGAGTGCATTTGCAGTATCTGGAGCCCCTGGTATGCTCATCCCCCCTGCCCCATCTCCTTGCAAATAAATAAATAGAAATATTTTTAAAAATTCTTATACTCTAAAAATTCAACTTTTAAAAAAAGTTGTATTTATTTATTTGTTAGAGAGAGAAAGAGGCAGAAAGATAGAGAGAGAGAGAGAGAGAGAGGAGAGAATTGGCATTCCAGGGCCTCTAGCCACTGCAAACTCCAATTGCATGTGTCATCTTGTGCATCTGGCTTATGTGGGTATTGGGGAATTGAATGTGGGTCCTTAGGCTTTGCAGGCAAGTACCTTAACTGCTAAGCCATCTCTCCAGCCCTCAACTTTATTTTTTTCACCTTTAAAAAATAGTTTATTTATTTATTTATTTGATAGTGACAGAGAGAGTGAACGAGAGAGAGGGAGGGGTATAGATAGAGAGAATGAGGATATCAGGGCTTCCAGTCACTGCAAATGAATTCCAGATGCATGCACCAGCTTGTGCATCTGGCTTATGTGGGTACTGGGGAATTGAGCCTTGAACCGGGGTCCTTAGGCTTCACAAGCAAGCACGTAACCACTAAGCCATTTTTCCAGCCCAACACCCCTCTACTTTAAAAAACAATTATGGGGCTGGAGAGATGGCTTAGCGGTTAAACGCTTGCCTGTGAAGCCTAAGGACCCTGGTTCGAGGCTCGGTTCCCCAGGTCCCACGTTAGCCAGATGCACAAGGGGGCGCATGTGTCTGGAGTTCGTTTGCAGAGGCTGGAAGCCCTGGCGCGCCCATTCTCTCTCCCTCTATTTGTCTTTCTCTCTGTGTCTGTCGCTCTCAAATTAAAAAAAAAAAACCAATTATGTATTTGATAGAGAGAGAGAGAACGGGCATGCCAGGGCCTCTAGCCACTGCAAACTCCAGACACGTGCACCACTTTGTACATCTGGCTTACATGGGTTCTGGGGAATCAAACCTGGGTCCTCAGACTTCGCAGGCAAACTCCTTAACTGCTAAGCCATCTCTCTAGCCCTAAAAATTCAACTTTTAAAACCTCACTTATGTTTTGGCAGTACCTGTTGGTACCAGAGACACAATGGAGCCTTCATGAAGTCTTCTGTCAATCCAAGCTGGTCAGTTAAAGCTCCAAACCTTGATCCATCTGGCCTGGTAGGGTCTGGGGAAAGGCTTTCTAGGCAGATCAAGAAAGAAGGGGAGGTACCAGGATACCACTCAATATAGTGGGTTCACCCTGATCTTGCCCTCCAGATCTGGGCAAACTATTTAAACACCTCAAACCCTCAGTAACCTTATCCAGACAGCAGATGTGATAGGATTTTATGAGGATTAACAAAGATACATGTATGTAAAACATCTGAATGCTGTAGTAATTACCATGATGACAAGCTTTTTAGGTCTCTCCCACACTGCCATCGGTGTGTCTGCTCAGCAAAGAATTTCCCACTATCCATCAAATCATATCACAAAAGCATGACAAGCCAGGGACCTGAGGCCTGGGAATGTATTTCAGAGGGCCGAGAGGGTGGGGGCAGGGCAATAGGCAGGGATAAGTGTCCATGTAGCTCATGTGTTTGGAATGAACTATTGGGTGTGGGGGCTGAGCAGGGGGCCCAGAGAAGGCTACAACCTTCCGTGGCATAATATGTGGTGGAAATTCTCTGTGACTTCTAGGGTGGATGTCTGAGTGGTGTAACAGCAGCAGGCACAGGCTCAGCTTCTCGCTTTCCGTTGCTCTGGTTAGCAGGGTGGGGCCCAAGCATGTGGTCTGCCATTGCCCCTTGGCCCACCTGCCCCATCCCTGGGCTGCTTAGAGACAAAGGAGAGAAATGCTGGCTTTTCCGAGAGTGTGGGATGTCAGCAACAGCAGAAGCTAGTGAGTAGAGCTACAGGTGGAGTGAAAGGGGAGGCAGGGGGAGAGAGAGGGGGAGGATGCGTGTGTGTGTGTGTGTGTGTGTGTGTGTGTGTGTGTGTGTGTGTGTGTCTGTGTGTTTTACTCTGAGGCCTTTGGTCAGAGAAGGTGAGGGGCCCTCAAGCATGGCTTTGGTGGTCTCTATCAGAAGCCTCCTTCAGGGCTGGAGAGATTGCTTAGTGGTTAAGGAGCTTGCCTATGAAGTGTAAGGACCCAGGTCTGATTCCCCAGGACCCACATGAGCCAGATGCACAGGGTGGCACATGCGTCTGGAGTTGGTTTGCAGTGGCTAGAGGCCCTGGCGCACCTATTCTCTCTCTGCCTCTTGCCTCCTCCATATATATATATATAAAAAAGCCTCCACTGGGACCCAGGAACCTGTTTCCAATCAATGTCCTTCCAGGAGACACAGACAGGAGTGAGCTGACCCTTGTACTGAAGCCTCCGGCTCTGGGGCCTGCAAGGCTGCCGGGAGGGGAAGGGCAGCCCTTGCAGAGGGATCCCCAGCTGAGGAAGCAGGTCTTCTCTACCTCCTGCTAGAGAAGAAACTGACTTTGAACTCCACATACCTCAGGGCTTATCAAGATGGCATCTTGTTTTTTTTTTTTTCATGTCATGTAATGTGTGTAGATCTTGTTTCTCCAAATAGAAGAGAGTTCCTTTTATGGTAGGAATTTCAATTTACATTTCTCTGCCTCTCCCAACCTAGTCCTCCCCATCCAATCTCTTCATCTCCACCTTCCAGGAATCAATTGCTAGTAGTTCCCATGCAGAACATGCTGTTTCCTGTAAAGGCAGCTTTACTCTCATTGTTCTCTCTGATTGGAATATGCTCTTGCTAATTTTCGGCAGCTGGGTTCACTTCTAGTTAATATTCAAGTCATCTCTCACAGGAAGCCCTCCCGAGCCCCAGGCTGGGTGTGGTGCTTCGCCTGAGTGGGGCAAGCTCTCGTCCTGTTCTGCAATCAGTTGTTTAGTGCTTGCTTCCCCTCGGACCATCGGGTCTTACAAAGCAAGAGTTATCTAGAGCCTGGAAAGCAATAAGGGCTCAGTATGTATTGGTTAAAACTATTTAAAAGCTAGTATGTGGCATCTTGCCAATTGTCACCAATAGATTATAGAAGATTAAGCCCAGGAAGAGTTGCGATTGCTACCCACAGGCTGAATGTGAGGATGGCCCTGGTATGGTGCCAACAGATTCAGAGAAGAGGGCAGGGACATCTGTGATGTAGATGCCCATTTCTCAGCTGGCAAGGATGTCAGTTCTAATGTCCAGATCTCGGGCTTTCTGAGAGATTCCAGCTTGGGGCTCCTGATACTGCCCATTAAAGATGAGCTTTATTGGCATCTCAAAGGGATCTCTTGCAGAGCTAAGGGCTCTGCGTGTCCCCTCATCTCCTTGGAAGCCGTCAGGTCTTGGAGGCCCTTTCCCTAGAATAGGATCTGATTCTTTCAAACATTCCTTTTTTTTTTGGAGGAGGAGGGGAGGTGAGCCTCAGGGCTCAGCAGTCTCTACAGGTATTCTGAAAGCTGAAAAGGAAAAAAGATAGGAAGCTCGCTGCTCCAAAGACCAAGGGAAAAGGGCAATGTTCTCTCTTTTGACTTAGGTAGATCCGTTTAGCAGTGGAGCTCGTGGATGGTGTTGAGGGTGGTGGCAACTTGCACTGTGCGTCATTGACCTGTCTTTGCACACAGAGGTAGGTGTCCACATGACACCCTGAAAGTGGAACATGACCATGAGGTGCATGCTGCTGCGGTGGTGAAACCTGGAGAACATTCCTTTGACTTCTCAAGGTATGGACTGAACTACTCCCCAGATAAGAGGAAAATCACAAGTTGCTTTTCCAAGGTCCAACTGCACCCACCTTCTCGCCATACCTTTGGGTCCAGGTTTCGCAATGCAGCAGAGGTGGTCAGGGGTTGCCTTGTTTCTCCCAGGGCTGGGGGACCTTTTCATTCTAGTGAGTTGGGTATGAGTAGCCAGGTTTGCTCTGCAAAGCTCAGACATTATTTCTCTGGAACCGAAATGCTTTCTCTTGTGCCCTGATAAGATTACCACGTTGCTGAGCCGCCAGTGTTCAGATTTCCCACGAAGGAGAGAGCCAAGCCAGCTCCCCTAGCTGTGAGGAGCCTGCTGAGAACCAGGCTCCGAAACCTGACTCTGCTCCAGGAATGCGCACTCAGCCCTCCTGTGACAGGACCGGGCCAGAACCCTGCGTGCGAGACTCCCCGAAACTCCCCTGTGTTCACAGCCCAACAAATGGAAGATATCTGCTAAGTGGAGCCAGGGTAACTGAGGGTCCCACAGAGCATGTGGGAGTGGGAGAGGAATGTGGGGTATTTTCACTGAGCCAATCTCCAGCTTCCAGTGGCTGTATAGTCCCTAATTATGACCCATCAGCACACCAGTGAGAGGGTGGGGGGAACCAAGAAGGGTTATCCCCAAATGATCCTTTTACTAAGACTCAGAGTTCCTTCTCTGATAAACTAAACTCATTAAAGTAAGGTAGAAAATGTTTAATGAGGCACATATATATGAATAAAAACATAAGATATAGGCCAGAGAGATTGTTCAGTGGTTAAGGCGCTTGCCTGCAAAGCCAAAGGACACAGGTTCAATTCCCCAGTACCGTACTCAGGTAAGTCAGATGCACAAGGTGGCATGTGCATCTGGAGTTTGCAGTGGCTAGAGGCCCTGGTGTACCTATTCTCTCCCTCCTTCCCTCTCTCTCTTTCTCTGCCTCTTTCTTCTCCAAATAAATAAATAAAACATAGGTTACAAAATGAACATTACACATATATCAGTATGTATACACGTTCAGTCTCGTCATGATACTGACTATGATAATGAAAAGCCATGATGGGCTCAGTGTGTTTCCTAAGATGGGTTTTGTGTAGCCCAGACTGGCCTCAAACTTGTTATATAGCTAAAATGACCCTGAACTCCTGATCCTTGTTCCTCGACCTCCCAACTATAGGGATTACAGAGGTCTGTCACCACAACTAACTATAGTTCCACATTTTAGGTTTTTTAATATTATTTATTTATTTGACAGAGAAAGAGGGACAGAGAGTGAGAGAGTGGGCATGCCAGGGCCTCCATACACTGCAAATAAAATCCAGACATGTGCGCCCCCTTGTGCATCTGGCTTACTGGGGAATTGAACCTGGGTCCTTTGGCTTTACAGGCAAACACCTTAACCACTAAGCCATCCCTCCAGCCCAGTTCCACAAGTTTTTTTTTTTTAATTTTTTTTTTTTTTATTTATTTGAGAGTGACAGACACAGAGAGAAGGACAGATAGAGGGAGAGAGAGAGAATGGGCACGCCAGGGCTTCCAGCCTCTGCAAACGAACTCCAGATGCGTGTGCCCCCTTTTGCATCTGGCTAACGTGGGACCTGGGGAACCGAGCCTCGAACCGGGGTCCTTAGGCTTCACAGGCAAGCGTTTAACCGCTAAGCCATCTCTCCAGCCCCCAGTTCCACAATTTTAAAGCAACATTTTAAATACAAGATCCAGCACATAATGAATGTTTAAGAAACACTGAATAAGTGGATGAATGGCAAATACTCTCTGGGAAGGATGTGGCATTGCCTCAGGGAAAAGGGCTCATTTATTGTCTCTATCTAGAAATTCATGGCTTATTTGATAACAGTAACTCGATTTTTACTGAATAGTGGGCAAATGGTTGTGGGAAGATAAGTCTAGTTCTCATGTTATTTACTTCCCAATTGAACAAATGAAAGATTTAGTTAGTGAAAATTAAACTTTTCTCAAAAAGGCACTTTTTGGTCATGCTTACAATTTTTATTTAAGGAAGTGAAAATATTAATTTAAATTTGATGTCCCACGTGTCCAACTCTTTCTTTTCTATACAGCTCTGTGTCTTAGTTTCTTTTTTTTTTTAATTTTATTTATTTATTTATTTGAGAGCGACAGACACAGAGAGAAAGACAGATAGAGGGAGAGAGAGAGAATGGGCGCGCCAGGGCTTCCAGCCTCTGCAAACGAACTCCAGACGCGTGCGCCCCCTTGTGCATCTGGCTAACGTGGGACCTGGGGAACCGAGCCTCGAACCGGGGTCCTTAGGCTTCACAGGCAAGCGCTTAACCGCTAAGCCATCTCTCCAGCCCTTAGTTTCTTATATATAACAATCGCTCGCTTTTGCATCAGAAAAGATCTGCATTTCTCAGTGAGTGCTAGAAATTTTGGCCTAGAATAATCAAAACCAATGTATCTAAAGCTCATGTTTTTTTTATTTTCTTCTGATCATTCATCTCCAGTAACAAATCACCCACTCAGTGCATCTTGGTTGGTGTCCATTTACACTGTAGATGAGGAAACCTCCCCTCCCAACAGAAGCCTTCAGAGCCAGTGGCGGCGAGAACAGTCAAGGCTCTGGCTCATGCTCTGACAACAGTTTGAACCAAGTGGTCTGAGAGCTCAGTGGAGGCTGACGGGATGGGGGCAGACTTCAGAGATGGTGACGTCTGAGCTATAGACTGAGGGGGAGTCCCGTTTTTATTTTATTTGCCAGGCTAATTGTACTGGGAAATTAGGATCCTGTGCTTGACACAGTGTTGCTCTCTTGAGACCTATAAAGCAATAAGAGCCTCTCCTACTGAGGCTTACAGGGTGGTGAAAGCTTGAACTGCCACACCCCAGCACCCTGGGATTCTCACTCTCTTTCTCTTTCTCTCTCTCTTTGCTGGGATAAAATCTAGGTCCTCACATATGCCAGCAAACCCTCTCTGCTCTCTTCTGTGTACCCTGGTGAACTCACATGCAGAAGTGGTTGCTGCTTTTCCCTCTGCGCATGCTCTTTCCTCTTCCCTTCTCTTACTGACTCTCAAAGTCAGATTACATCTCAGTTCTCAAAGGAGCGCCCTGGCCTGGTTGCCTTGCCCGCTCCACAAACTGCATCTCTGACATAGAGATACAGCAGGGGTGACCCTGCCACACCAGGGCCAACACTTGACCCAGCACCTACTTTCTGTGGAGTAGAATCCAGGCCATAACCAAGCTGGCTTTCAGGGTCTGCAGATGGTCTCTGTATGAATTACAAAAAGGCACCCACTGGAAGCGCAGCTAGGTGCACTGGAGACTTTGTGTGAAGAAAAAGTACCTCCTTCCTTTGGGTGCCGTGGGTTTCAGCTCCAGCTCGCTCACGTGACCACCATGCACTGCCCTTGTGTCCTGTGCTTCTCCTCACGGCCACCTCGCTCTCAAGGCTCCCACCCCTGTATGAATCCTGCTGCAGCCGGGATTCATTTAGCACTCAAAAACGATGTGACAGGACCTGCAAGTCTCATTTCCTCTACTGGCCTGTGAGCATTCAAATGGGCTCAAGTGGTGTGTCTTTGCTCTGTTTATTCCAGAGGGTTTCCGGCAGGCTGACGTATGACTGATATGGCTGATAATGGTAATAGTGACTTTAAAAGAAAAAAAAAAAAAGATTTCCCCCAATCATTTCCAAAAGGCAAGTAGGTTCTAGAGCCAGAATGTTGGTAGTAAGTCCTGTTGGTCTGGTTTTAATTCCCAATTCCAGGAAGTAAGATAACTCAGTTTCTTCTTAATTACTACTGTACTCTTAATGCCTCAAAACACTGAGATTTTCAGGAACGGTCAAGTCCACTCCTACATAGCATGTCCTATCATAACAAGCTTACTTCCTGGATGAGAAGCTTCACTTCCCCAGTCCTCTGAGGTCCCCTCACTTCCTTAACCAGTGCTAGAAGATGCAGGTTTTTTTTTTGTTGTTGTTGTTTGTTTGTTTGTTTTTTCAGATGGTTTTGATCAACTTAAAAAGCAGACACTCCCAACCAGCAAATGCATGCCATGCCTTGGGATAGATGCAGGCAGATCTTCTGGGGAACCAGGCTGGCTGAGCCACCCTTCCTCAAGTTGTCACAACCCCCAGCACGCAGAGGTTTGGGTATCTCCATTGAGTCCCTCTTTGGTTCCTGCACATGTAGCTTGTAGACAGGACAGTCTTCTCCTTTCATGCCTCCCCCCATGCCCCGAGCCACACAGGAAGTGGCTGGGCTGATTCTTTCAGGGTCTGGGCCTCAGCCACCCACTGTTCCTTCCTCAACTGAAGGAGGAGAAACTGTCCCTGTGGAAGGAGGCCCCCCTCGGTGTCTCCCCACAACAGTTAGAGTTTACACGGGGCCCTCAAGCCACAACCTGCTTTAAGCCTAAGGTCTTTCCTCATGTGCATTTCTAGGAGCCTGAGGCCGAAGGCACCTTGCATTCTCCTGCAGGAGTGGCGGAAACTGCATATACAGCCATCTCTCTCCCTTGCCCTTCAGCTGTTACTGTGAGCTCCACGCATAGGCACAACCTGGGAAACCCCTGCTGGGCCTGCTGTGTGGACCTCCCCCCAGCCCTAATTTGCCCAGGCTCCTGCTTGCAAATGTGTCCACAAAGGGACTATTTCAGATCCCAGCATTCCCAAGAACCCCCCTGTCCCTGCTCTCCTGGAATGGGAATCCCTGTTCCTTGAAGACCGCTGCTTGAGTGGAATGTCCAGGACACCACTGCTCCTCTGGAAAAGGCAAGTGGCGAATCTGGCTTAGAAAGGACAAGAGGCATGGGCGTGGAACCCGTATCTAGAAGCAGATGGCAGATTGCTGCAGACCACAGCCTCGGGAGGGGCACAGTTTCCCTTTGAATACGACAATTGCGCCTTCTCCTTTGCAAAAGCCCCAGTGTTAAGGTTGCTTAGGGTGAAATATCAAGTCGCAGGTCTTTCCTCTGCCCCCACCCCACCAGTACTGGGAATTGAACCTAGGGCCTCACCCATGCTAGCCAAACAAACACGCTACCCCTGAGCTCCATCCATGGCAGGTCTCAGTTCCAAGGGGGGAGACTTTGGAAATCTACAGATGTGGAGAAGGGAAGGAGGTGGGGTGGAGCACACAGTCACACCCCAGATGGAAGGTGATGGCCTGCGCACCCCATTAAGATTGGAAAAGTCCCCAGGCCTCCTGCCAGAAGACGCGGAAACCCGGGCCTCACCCCTGCACACCTTCTCAGATCCGGCCAGCACACCCCAGGGCACCCCAGGGCAATACAGCCTCAGAAGAGAAGGCTGTTCAGGGGAGCCTCCCGTGTACTGGAGGTCATCTAAGGGCCGGAAAGGGAGCTTTTCTGAAAGTTATGAAAGAAGATGTGACAGGCACATGAGGCACTTCAGAAGCAAGAGGACAGCCAGGCTGTCTAAAAGGCCACTCTGCAAGCGAAAGGGGAAGCCAGCCGGGCGGGCACTCAGTCACAGACTTATGGCCAGTTCTGTTCTTTTCAATGGCTCTCTTCGGCCCAGGGCTTCGGTTCCTCGGGCTCTTTGCTCACACCTTAGACGAACATCAGCTGCACATCACTTATTTATTTATTGTTTTAAAACGTGTGTGCACAAGCCAAAATACCTGAATCCCTAGAAAGGCCTCTTCCTTCCCTCGGAGGTCTTTCCTGGTCACCCCCTCGCCGGTCCACAGGGGTCTCCTAGGTAGGGGTCCGAACCATACTCCGAAGTTGGCCCAGGCGGCGTCGAAGAGCCGCGTGCGCCCCGCCGCGAGCAGGGACGGAGACCTTGGTGACACCCACCGGGACCCGCTCGCCCGCCGCCCAGCCCCGAGCCCCCGGCGGGGTCCCGTACCTCCATGTCCTCCAGGTTGTCCTCCAGCGGCGGACACTGCCGCTTGCTCGGGCCGGAGCTCGCGGTTCCCGCGGTCCCCTCCGCTCCCGGCCGGGGCCACGTTCCGGCTGCGGCGGGCGCAGGGCGCAGGGCGAGTGGGCGGCGGCGCGCGCGCCTGGCTGCGCTGGCTGCGGGACTGCCCCGGCCCGGCCCGGCGCCAGAGAACGAGGAAGGAGGAGGAGGAGGAGGAGGAGGGACCGAGGCCCGGAGGGAGGAGGGGAGTGAGGGGAACAGGGAGGGAGGCCGGATCGGGGTTTAAATTTAGACACAAATCTAAACAGATACTGTCCCTCCCAGGGCAGGACGAGAGAGAGAGAGAGAGAGAGAGAGAGAGAGAGGGGTGGGGGAGAGAGAGGACTCCATTAATCTGCCCAAACATGGGATGGGCAGAGTCGCGCCCCCTTTCTCGCGAAGTTTCTCAGGACCCTGGGCTTCGCACGTTTTTCAGTCCTTCTCAACCTCTCTCTCCCTTAACACGCATTTTTTTTTTCTGCCGCCCCACCCCATTCAAATTTTCCGTTCATTATTTTTTTTTTCCCTCTTTTCCCATTTCTTTTTTTAAAATACCCATCTTGCCTTTCCTGTCTCCTCCTCCTCTTTTTTTCTCCCTCCCTCCTCCCCTTAGTTGCTTACCATTGTACGTGTGTTTCCTGACACTCAGTGGACCTAGAGAATCACCTCCCCCTTAACATCTCTTTTCTTGTCCACCTCTCAGCATTCCATTTTCTGAAAACACTATCTATCTGTCCATCTGTCATCTATTTGTGTATCAAGAGGAGGCAGAGAAGGAAAAAAAAAAAATGCCAAGCAAGTTTTCCCAAGCTTCCTATACCACTAAATCTTTTCCTCTCTTCTGCTATGGTGCACGCTCTAGGGATTATGGGAGTGCCTTCTCCCCATTCCCATTAAAAGCAGAAAAGGGCAAGATCCTAAACTTCCGATTCCCATAAGGCCCAGTTTAGTAACGCTCCCCTAGGGAAGGCGGTTGGTGCGACCCTTGTGACTGCGCAGAAGATGTGGGAGAGATGTGAGATCCAGAATCTGTGCCAAGGCCATGATGTGCTACCAATTTACGGCTCTAGGTGCCCTTTCTGGATGCTTCTAGGGGGGCGGGGGGGGTGGGGGGAGAGAAAACCAAGGGAAAGGTCTTCAGGGGACTGGCTGTCAGCAATGCCTGTGTTTTCTCCTGCAGCGGTCTCACCCACTCCAGTCTTGTCCCCAGCTCCACCCTGTTCTGCCAGGGACAGGGAGAACCAACACAGGGAGCTGCAGCGGGCCAGTGCTGGTGGGCACTGTTGCAGCAGCTCGCCTGTGGACTCTGACGCCCTTGCCATGGGTGCCCGTCTTAGGAACATGGCTGTCTTCCTGCCATAGCTCTTCTGAAGTCTGACTTTCTTAAACAGTTAGGATAGTCTCTAGTTCATGCAACTCAGCAGCGCCTACGGGCAGGTGGAGGGGCTGAATACCAGGAAAGAACTTTCTAGTTGTGCTTCCTTAGAAAACTCACTACTCCCTCCGATCTTCACTTTCTTCACCTTTGCGGTGTAGTAGACGCTCTGGCAAGAGAAGCTATTTTAACAATGTGCAGTCTCACGCACACATTTCAGATAAGGAGCCCAGATTCCTTTCATGGAGAGTCAGGCTCTCTAGGACCCAGCAAGAGCCCTTACAGTCCACATGGCTGCAAGAAGTCAGGATGCCCGAGCAGGGGTGGCAGCAAGGACACCTTCCTGGCAACCTGTGGGGCATATTTTGTAGCCCCAGGCTGGTCTCAAACTCCAGAGCCTCCTGCCTCAGCCTCCCAGCACTGAGATACCAGGTGTGTGGTTCCACACCACGCTGACTCTCCTCTTCTTTCCAGAGCTGGCACTAGAACTGCCCCGCTCAAGTCTCTGGCTCTGGACAGGAGGGCAGGAGGGAGGAAGTACCTGCTCAGAGGAAACTGTTAGGCCCAGATAACATCACAGTCACCAAGGTGACATGCAGCTGTGCCTCCGGAAGCAAACACCACAAGGTCCCCCATGCTCCAGGGTCTGAGTGCAAAGAAGGCTGCAGTTCCGGAGCTGTTTGACTCAGCAGATCCCTTCTCTCTCTCTCTCTCTCTCTCTCTCTCTCTCTCTCTCTCTCTCTCTCTCTCTTTCTCTGTCTGTGTCACTCTCAAATAAATAAAGAAAAAGAAAAAGAGAGAGAGAGAGAGAGAAAGAGAATGGGCACACCAGGGCCTCCAGCCACTGCAAATGAACTCAGACTCGTGCGCCCCCTTGTGCATCTGGTTAACGTGGGTCCTGGTGAACCGAGCCTCGAACCGGGATCCTTAGGCTTCACAGGCAAGCACTTAACCGCTAAGCCGTCTCTCCAGCCCCTCTTTTTTTTTTTATTGACAGTTTCCATAAGTAAACACAATAAACCATACCCCCCCCCCCATTTTCCACCTCTCAAATCCACCCTCCACTGAATCCCTTTTTCTTTCCAGCTAGTCTCTCTTTTGTTTTCATGCCATCTTCTTTTCCTCTATTGTGCAGGTCTTGTGTGCAATATGCTGTGCATGTGCCCAAGGGGGCACACATGTCTGGAGTTTGTTTGCAGCAGCTGAAGGTCCTGGTGCACCGATTCTCTCTCTCAAATAAATTAAAAAAAATTTAAGTGCTTAAAGGGAAGATTGGTGGGCATAATATATGCATGTAGCCAGATTACAGCAGGTATTACTCCCCCAGGGCTCATGACCACCTCCTCAGCATAGGCTTTGGGCTAGGTTTTCAGTACCAGGCATGTATTCCCTCCTGTGGAGTGGGCCAATCTTAAGGTACACCATTGGTGACTTCTCCCTCCCAAAGGGCTGCATGCAGCATAGCTCTTTCCAGCTTTCTGACAGCTAGTCTTTAGCAATAGGGTTTTACCCTCTAGTTCTGGTGGGCAACCAAAAACCTTGGAAATGGCCTGTAATGTTTTGGGGCCATCAGGGACCTCCCTGGCCAACAATTCACTAGAAGATATCCTACCCCTGGCACTGAAAATTTCCTAATAACAATCTATGGCTTCTGGGTGTACCATTATCCATGTCCATTGGATACTTCTACTCACATTTTCTCTTTTTTAAAAAAGTGTCATTGTCAAGCAAATAAGTTCCATATGGTTTATTCATAATGTCTTCAATTTTGATTAATCCTCCTTCTACCCTTTCTTTGCTCTATTCCTTCCCCTGATCCTACTTACACCATTCCATTCTCAGTAATCTGACATTCTCCTTACATATCTAGAATACCCTCCCTTAACCCTTTCCTCTCCTCCCTCCCATGTAGCCCCTTTCTAGCTTCCTGGCCTCTACTACTGACTTTTACTCTAACTCACATGTAAATCTAAGCATTTGTAGATAGTATCCACTTATGAGAAAGAGCATGTGGCGTTTGACTTTCTGGGCCTAAGTTACTTAGTATAATCCTTTCCAGATCCATCCATTTCCCTGCAAATTCCATAATTTCAATTTTCTTTACAGCTGAATAGAACTCCATTGTATAAATGTAGCACATCTTCATTACCCATTCATCAGTTGAAGGGCATCTAGGCTGGTTCCATTTCTTAGCTATTGTGAGTAGAGAAGCAATAAACATGGATGAGCAAGCATCTCTAAAGTAGCAAGTAGAGTCCTTATGGTATGTGCCAAAGAGCTGTATAGCTGGGTTGTATTATAAATCTATTTTTAGCTGTCTCAGGAACCTCCATACTGATTTCCGTTGTAAGAGCTTGCATTCCCACCAGCAATGCAGAAAGACTCCTCTGTACCCACACCGTTGCCAGCATTTATTCTCATTTGTTTTCTTGATGAAACACATTCTGACAGGAGTAAGATGGAATCTCAAAATAGTTTTAATTTGCATTTCCCTGATGGCTAAGGATGTAGAACATGTTTTTAGATGCCTATTGGCCATCTGTATTTTTTCCTTTGAAAACACTCTATTCAGTTCCATAGCCTTTTTAAAATTTCTAATTTAATTTAATTTATTTATTTGAGGGGGGTGTTCAGGTAGGGTCTCGCTCTAGCCCAGCCTGACCTGGAATTCACCATGTAGTCTTAGGGCGGCCTCAAACTCACATGATTCTTCTACCTCAGCCTCCTGGTGCTATGATTAAAGGCATGTGCCATCATGCCCGGCCATAGCCCATTTTTTTGATTGAGTTGTTTGATTTCTTATTATTTAGTTTTTTGAGTTCTTTGTATATCCTTGATATTGATCCTCTGTCAGATGTATAGCTTCCAAAGGTTTTCTCCCATTCTGTAGGTTGCCTCTTTGCTCTATTTACAGTGTCCTTTGCAGTACAGCTTTTTAATTTCAAGAGGTCCCAATGGTTGATTAGTAGTTTAGCTTCCTGAGCAACTGAGAAAGTTGTTGCCTATACCAATATGTTGGTGTGTTTCCCCTACTTCTTCCTTTAGTAGTTTCAGAGTTTCAGGTCTGATATTAAGGTCTTTGATCCATTTGGATTTGATTCTTATGCATAGAGAGAGAGAAGAATATGTTTTCATCCTTCTACAAATAGATATCCAGGCTGTCTTTTCTCCAGTGAATATTTTTATCAAGAATCAGAGGGCTTCAGCTGCCTGGGTTTACAATGGGTCCTCTATCCTCTTCTATTGCAGATCCCTTCTCTTTAGGAAAAAGTGGAGGTAGGGAGCCAATGGCTGCATTCACTAGCCAAGAGGAGATGTGGGACTTCCAATCCCTCTATGCTCACTTCTATCTGTGCAGAAGGTCCCTAGAAACCATAACAGTACAGCCCAGCTAGTAAACACCCTTCTTTACTGAGAACCAAGGGGAAGGGAAAGTGGCCTGCTGAGGACTGGGTTTCCCTCCCTCTATCATGGAGGACCCACTTCTCTTACACACACCCTGGGCTTTGCCTTTCACATATCCTGAAAATCTGAACCAGCCAAGTAATAAATAGGGGCCGATGTAGAACTTCAAACAAAAACCATTAGAGGTACAGCTCAGGACAGGGAAGGAAAGGTGAGAAGAAGCCATTTACATAGGCAGTCTCAGTACACAGTGGGTGGTCAATAAATATTTGGCCAGTGAGTATGTGGAGGAATGAACAGATGAAGAGTGAGGAGATTGGTAGGTCCTGTGTGTTGAGATTGAAGGCAGGAATTCTCGGACATTACATTCTGGTCAAAGGAGAAAAAGACCCATGGGAGAAAAGCCATCAAAGACCACATGGTGGGGCTGGAGAGATGGCGTAGCGGTTAAGCGCTTGACTGTGAAGCCTAAGGACCCCGGTTCGAGGCTCGGTTCCCCAGGTCCCACGTTAGCCAGATGCACAAGGGGGTGCACGCGTCTGGAGTTCGTTTGCAGAGGCTGGAAGCCCTGGCGCGCCCATTCTCTCTCTCCCCCTCTATCTGTCTTTCTCTCTGTGTCTGTCGCTCTCAAATAAATAAATAAAAATTTAAAAAAAAAAAAAAAAGACCACATGGTGAAGCAGCAGCTGAACTTGATCTCAAGCAGAATTGCAAGGAGCTCCAGGTGATCAGTTCTTCATAAATGGCCTCACTGTGCTGATGATCATCTATTTCGTTAATTGATTTAGAGTTCTAAGACAGGGTCTTGCTATGTGTCCTGTGCCTGCCTGGAAATTACAGTTCTCTTTCTTACTGCTGCAATTATAAGTGTGTGCCACCATGCCTGGACTGATCATCTACTTTAAAAAATAAGAATAGGAAGACATATTCTTTAATGACTATAAATACTAGAATGCATATGTGGTCATCCCTCTGTATCCACAGGGGATATGCCCCCCACAGGTACCCAAATCTGTAGATGCTCCAGTCCTTCATATAAGATGTTTGTGATGCTTGAATTTAAGCTATGACTCCTTCCTGCATTTTTTTTTTTTTTTTTTGGTTTTTTGAGGTAGGGTCTCACTCTGGTCCAGGCTGACCTGGAATTAACTATGTAGTCTCAGGGTGGCCTCGAACTCTCGATGATCCTCCCACCTCTGCCTCCCAAGTGCTGGGATTAAAGGCGTGCGCCATCACGCCTGGCACTTCCTGCATATTTTCATGTAATGTAAATGATGTATAAACAGTTGTCCAAGGAATATTGACAAGGGAAAAATGGCTACTGGATGAGAACAGGTGCATTTTTTATTAAGACAAGGTCTTATGTAGCACATGCTCTTGAACATGCTATGTGGCTGAGCCTGACCTTGAACTTCTGATCCTCCTGCTTATATCTCCTGTTCCAAGATTACAGGTATGTGCCATCATGCTTGATTTTCTTCAGTGCATGGGGAGAGCCTAGGACTTCATGCATACTAGGTAAATACCTGACCAGTTGAGCCTCGTCATCAGCCCAGATCCATTTTTTCCCTGAGTATTTTCCATCCACAATTGATTGAACCCATGGGTACAGAATTGAAGATACAGAGGGGAATGACTACACATATTTCAGCCCTAGCTCCTTGGAATGTGACAAAATACAATGAAACACTGGAAAGCCTGCTGCAGTGACTGTCGTTGAGGAACGAAGCTGAGTAAACTGAACTGCAAACACAAGTTTTTAAAAAATATTTTTATATTTATTTATTTATTTATTTGACATAGAAAGAGGGAGAGAGAGAGAGAGAGAAGTCCCCCCCCCCACCCGGTTTTTAAAGATAAGGTCTTACTCTAGCCCAGGCTGACTTGGAATTCACTATGTAGTCTCAGGTCTCAGATGGTCTCAAGCTCACAGTGATCCTCCTACCTCTGCCTTCTGAGCATTGGGATTAAACGTGTGTGTCACCACAGCTGACTAAACACAAGTTTTTATCAATGGCAACAGGAAGATTGCCAAGGAAGAAGGCAAGTACCTTCAACATGCAAAGCAGACTGTGAGAGAAAGGCCCTGCAGCAGCAGAGAGGGGTCTAGAGTGGTGGAGAAGGAAGGCTGCCAGGGTTGGGACTTCATGGGAGAATTAAAAAAATATATTTTATTAATTATTTATTTATTTGAGGGGGCAAAAAGAGAGGGAGAGAGAGAGAGAACGGGCACACCAGGGTCTCTAGCAACTTCAAATGAACTCCAGACACATATGACACCTTGTGCATCTGGCTTATGTGGATACTGGGGAATGGAACCTGGGTCCTCAAGTTTTGCAGATAAGTGCCTGAACTGCTAAGCCATCTCTCCAGTCCAAGGAGAGCTTTTGACCAGGCCTGTGAAGCAGTCACCAGCACAGGAGATCGACCCTATAGGGAAACGAACAATAAGCTGATATGTTGAGAAAGATGGGAACCAGATTTCTTACTGATGGGAAAAGGTTGATCAAAAGTGCAAAGAGGAAGGTCTAGAATGAACCTTGTGGTGCTGAGCTGTAGGGGCACTGGTGGATAGAAACAGATAGAGGAGTAAATGTGGTGGCAAATGTGTGTATGTGTGTACGTGTCTATTTCCTACCTTCGTGCACTGAGAGGGCTTGGGAGCAATGAAACCCCAGTAACAGTGGTAGCATGTAGCACCCAGATCTTGGCTTCTGAACACTGTTCTGCACAGGGACTCAATGGGAAAAAAAAATGGTTGGAGTTAGTACAAATATGAAAAGCCTTGGGGCTAGGGACATGGTGCATTGGATAAAATTCTTGCTACACAAGTCTAAGTATCTGAGTTTGGATCCTCAGAGCCCACATAAAATGGCTGTACTATGAGCATCTGCAGCTCCAGCATACCTATGGTAAGAAGGAAGGCAGAATAAGCGTATCACCTATAGGGCCAGCTAGACTGGCAAGGCAGTTGTGAACAATTAGAGACCCTGCCTCAAGCAAGGTAGAAGGTGAGGACCGACGTGATATGCATGCTGTGGAACATATATGCACTCACACACATGAATACATGTGCACGCGCACCCACACACACACCCAAAAGAAGCCAGGCATGGTGGTGCACACATTTAATCCCAGCACTCAGGAGGCAGAGGTAGGAGGACTGCTGTGAGTTTGAGGTCACCCTGAGACTCCATAGTGAATTCCAGGTCAGCCTCAGGGAATTTGCACAAATTCCTGCTAACAATATTGGAATAATATAAGCAAACAAGTTATAGCAATGCATGATAGTTCTTTGAAGAACATAGAAGTTCATGAGTCCACGATGGTGAAAACAACTAAGTGAATAAACGGGAGAAGGAAAAGCTCTTTCGCTCTTGTCTGTGCGCATATGTGTGCTGAGGTGTGTGTATACTGGATGTGCTGACGCAGTGCTCACAGTGATCCTCGCCTGCAGTGGCTAGAGGGGAAGGTCCGGTGTCCTTTTCCATAACCCACCCACCAACTTTTCCTTGCAACGGTCTCATTTATTCCAGAGCTTGCCGTTCCCAAGAACAAGCGATTCTCTGGTCTCTGCTCCCCACAGGACTGGGGTTACATGCCCAGCTGTGGCTTCTGACGACTCCAACTTGGACCATCTCAGGTCCCCTCGGGCCCTTGTGCTTGCAGAAGAAGTGCACTTAGCTGCTGAGCCATCTCTCTGGCTTTCGGAAAGCTCCCCCCACCTTTTTAAAAATATTGTATTATTTATTTATTTATTTGACAGAGAAAGAAAGAGAGGGAGGGAGAGAATGCGCTTGCCAGGGCTTCTAGCCACTGCAAACGAACTCCAGACGCTTGTGCCCCCTTGTGCAGCTGGCTAATGTGGGTCCTGGGGAGTTGAACCAGGGTCCTTTGGCTTTGCAGGCAAATGTCTTAACTGCCTCCAGGCCTCCCCCTTTTAATAATACAGTACCAAGTAGCAAATGTTAAAAAATAAATTGACAGGAAATGGTCATCTGGCAATCACATAATAATTTGAGGATATAATTTATAACTCAGTAATTTGAGTTATAATAATTTCACAAAAGAAATAACTTTGAATGTTAAATCTGGTGAGGTAAAAACAGACTGTGGAGTAGAATTCTGGCCTGAGGGAGTGTCGTTTCCCAGAGAAGAAGGCTCACAGGCGCCATAGGAATCAAGTGACCCAAGTAAACATGACCAGTGAGGAGACAAATTGACACTCTGTGCTCCCTGGTGAGACACGCTGTGAACACATCATCGCTTCGGCGATGGTTTGGTCAAAGGGGCATAACCTGAGTCTAATCAGGAGGAAACAATGGACAAACCAAATAGGAAGGCATTCCTCCAAATGACTAGTCTGTAATCTTCTGAAGAGTCAACGTCAGCGAAGTCAAGGAGAGGCCAAGGAGGGGCTCTGGGTGAAGGAGGCTAGAGACACATGTCAACTGGCTTGGCCGCGCTCCGCTCCTTTGACTGCAAGGCGTGTTACAGGAGCCGTGAGAGGAGCTCGCTTGGGAGAGCGGAAAGGAATCCAGGGTAAAGGATATCTGTGAGCTCTCTGAACTAGTCTTGCAAAATTTTCTCCAAGTTTAAAATTGATTCTGGATTGACTCCTGTCCCTTTATCACCCACCTCCAAAGATCTAGTGACACTGTGCCCAGACAGTGGCCACAGAGGGCATTCAGCCTTCTGGGATGACAGAGGATGGATGAGATGGGAGAGACAAGAGAGTTTGTGAAATTCTGTGTGTAGTTTCTGTGTTTGGAGTTAACAGGTGCATTTTTCTGATTTTGTCGTTTTTATTTTTATTTATTTGACAGACAGAGAGAGAGAGAGAGAGAGAGAGAGAGAGAGAGAGAGAAAGAGAGAATGGACATGCCAGGGCCTCCAGCTGCTGCAAACGAACTCCAGATGCATGTGCTACCTTGTGCACCTGCCTTATATAGGTCCTGGAACCAGGTTCTTAGGCTTCACAGGTAAGCGCTTAACCGCTAAGCCATCTCTCCAGCCCCCATTTTTCTGATTTTGGAGAACAAATTTAACTGAGTAGAAGAAAGGATGCCCATGGATGCTGCACAGAGCTCTGGTGCTCAGAAAGAGGCCTGCACAGGCAGCTGCTGAAGGCAGGGCCCTCCACAGAACCAGGGGTGGGGCAGAGACACCCACCTAGCGTGCTGGGCTGCCGCCTGGCAAAAACTCAGCAGGATGGTGCAAAGGGCCCAGCAGCTGCTCCCTCGCCTTCCGAGGAGAGATTCAGGAGTGGAGTCAGGTACATTGGTCAGCCTGACTCAGAGTCCCTGAAACCTGAACAGCATGCCCTGCAGACCACTTGGGCACCTGCTTCAATCTTGGTTGCTAACAGTTATGACTAAGAAGATGTGGAAAACATTATCTGTACCTGCATGCTACCTCACACTGATAGGTACAGGGCCTGGTGTTAACGTATTCAATTGCAGAAAGTCTACTAAAATCCAGAGTCCTCACCTGACTGACTTTTTTTTGTTTTGTTTTGTTTTTTGGTTTTTCAAAGTAGGGTCTCACTCTTGTCCAGGCTGACCTGGAATTCACTATGGAGTCTCAGGGTGGCCTCGAACTCACGGTGATCCTCCTACCTCAGTCTCCTGAGTGCTGGGATTAAAGGCGTGCACCACCATGCCTGCCCTGACTGACTTTTTAAAAATATATAATTTTTTAATTTGAAAAAGAGAGAAAGAGAGAGGCAGATGGGGGTGGGGGGGAGAGGAAGAGCAAGAATGGGCGTGCCTGGGCCTCCAGCCACTGCAAATGAACTCCAGACATGAGTCATCTTGTGCATCTGGCTTACGTGAGTTCTGGAGAATCGAACCTGGGTCCTTTGGCTTTGCAGACAAGCGCCTTAACTGCTAAGCCATCTCTCCAGCCCGACTGACCTTTTTTCCCCGTCCTGTGATGATCCCACTCTCTATTGGCTCTCAGGAGCCTGGGTGTTATCCTTGGTTTCACCATCTTTACCTACATGCTGTAATTCTAGTTCTAAGATGCTCTGAGGGGACCACTTTCTCCTCCATCACGCTCATCACCGTCTTGCCTCTGGATGAAGCACACGGTGTCCTGGTTAATTTCAACACTTCCCACAGTTCTCCTCTCTCTCTCTCTCTCTCTCTCTCTCTCACTCTCTCTCATAAATAAATAAATAAATAAATCTTTAAAAAAAACATAAAACATGATGTCCCCCCATAAATTCATGTGTTCTGAATGCTTGGTCCCCAGCTGGTGGCAATTTGGACGGTGGAGTCTTGATGGAGGAGGCATGTTGTTGGGGGTGGGCTTAGGGGTGTTAGAGCCAGCTCCCCCTTGTCAGAGCGTGGCTAACTCTCCTGCTCCTGTTTTCCACCCGCTGTGGCAGAGGTGACGTCCAGCCTCTGCTCATGCCATGCTATCCCCTGCCATCACGAACTTTCCCTTAGAGGCTGGAAGCCAAAATAAAAACTTTCTGCTCATTAGCTGCTTTTGGTTGGGTGCTTTGTCCTAGCAAAGAGAAGGTAACTGTGACGCATGCGGATGCTCAAGATAAAGCCTGACTTCCTATGTGACTGACTTATATACCCTTTCCTGACATGACCATGCTTATGGCTCAGTCCTCCTCTCACAAGGACACCCAAGTTTCAGCCCTTGGGAGGTGAAGGCAAGATTGTGAGTTCAAGGCCAGTCTTGGATATACATTGAGACCATGCCTCAAACAAGCAAATAAAAAACAAAGCAAAACAAACCAAAAAAAAGTCCCTAAGAACTCCCTGTATTCCTCATTCCAGCATACTCAACTGATTTGGGTCTCTGAAAGGGTTATTCTTCTACCCGCAGTACATTTCCTGCTTTGCAGAAAGCCAACTCATACTCATCTTTCAGTTCCTCTAGGAAGACAGTCTTGATCAGTGCCAACCCTCTTCCACTTCCACTCCCTGAGAGAGGCGCTATCGCATGCACCATCTCCTGCATGGTTATTCCTATCAGGGTGAGGACGTTGTGATTGCCTGCTTACTTTCCTGATGCCCATTAAATATTAAAGCTTAGTAATGGCATATTCCAGTCTGTCTCATGTTTTATGATCAGTGTTGACTGTGCTTGATGTAAATCCATGTTGGATGAATGAGTAGGCACACTTGCTCCATGCAAAAGGTAGATTATTCATTGTGTAATCCAGCTCTCGCACGTCCTCCTAAAAAGTGGAGCAGTGAGCTGGAGAGATGGCTTAGCGGTTAAGGCGTTTGCCTGCACAGCCTAAGGACCCAGTTTTGACTCTCCAGGTCCCACATGAGCCAGATGCACAAGGTGACGCATGTGTCTGGAGATTGACTGCAGCAGCTGGAGGTTTAGGCAAGCCAATTTTCTCTCCCTCTCTTGCTCTCTCATTAAAAAAAAAAAAAAGGCCAGTCTGTTGAACTTGCCAAAAAAAAAAAAAAAAAAGAAACAAATAAGCCAGTGGGGTGGTAATAACAGTGTTGTAACATCATGCATAACATTGATGTTTAGTGGCTACCTCAGACCCCAGACATCCTCAGTCCAGCTGTGCTCTTGATCAAAGGACTAACCTGTTTGCTTCCCAGATTCTTCATCTGTAAAATGAGAACAGCAGAGCTCACTGCATAGGATTGTTTTGGATTAAAGGAGCTGATACACATAAAGTGCTTAGGAAAGTGCTAGCACATAAGTGTGATAAATATTTCTTGTCGTGGTACCAACAGGAACAGCAATCATCGTTTCTCATGAAGAAGCGACGATGACCAAATCTGGAGCGGTGGTTCTGTGGATGAGTGCCTCTCGCTGTGCATGCATGAGGACCCAAGTTCAGTCCCCAGCACCTCTGTAAAGGGCTGCATATGTCTATGACCCAGTACCGAGGGAGCTGGGTGCAGAGACAGGAGGATTACTGGGCTTTCTGGATCAGCCAGTCTAAATACAAAACAGGGACTTCCAGATTTGGTGAGAGGCTCTGTTTTAGGGAAATAGAGTAAAAGAGTGATAGAAGAGGGAACCTGGTATCTTCCTCTGGCCTCCACACATGTACACACGGGACATGGACATCTGCACACACACACACACACACACACACACACACACACACACCATACACACATCACACACTACACTCATTAAAAAAAAAATAAGCTGGCTGGGTATGGTGGCGCACACCTTTAATCCCAGCACTCAGGAGGCAGAGTAGGAGGATTGCTGTGAGTTTGAGGCCAGCCTGAGACTACATGGTGAATTCCAGGTAAGCCTGGGCTAGAGTCAGACCCTACCTGAAAAAAAAAAAAAGCAGGCATGCTAGCCTACACTTTTAATCCCAGCCCTCAGGAGGCAGAGGTGGGAGGATTGCTCTGAGTTCAAGGCTAGCCTGAAAGTACAGAGTAAGATCCAGGTCAGCCTTGACTATAGTGAGACCCTACCTCTAAATTACCACCCCTTCAAAAAAAAGCTGGGCATATCGGTGAACACCTTTAATTCCAGTACTCAGAAGGCTAAGGTGGGATGATTACATTGAGTTCAAGTCCAGCCTGGGTTTACAGAATGAGTTCCAGGCCAGCCTAGGCTAGAGTAAGACCCTAAGTGGAACAAAACAAAACAAAACAAAACAAAAGGAAATGAATGAATGAATACTAAAACCATAGGCAGGTCCAGGCCGCACAGCAATATCCTTCACAGTATGATTCCACGTTGGCCTCCCTTGTGATTTCTCACTGCATCTTACAAGCACCTGTGCTTGGCTCCAGCCTAACTTTGAAAAGAAGACTCATCCGGCCTCATTTCTTCTCCTCTGCACTTGAGGCAACACTTCTTGACTATCCTAAATTCAGATGCAGTTCTGCGCTGTATGCTTACACAGGCCAGAAGGAGGGAAGAGATGAGGAGGTGGAAAAGGAGAAGAAGAGGAAGAAGGAAGTTTTCCTACTTTAGTTCTTTTGAGTAAATATCACTATCTTGAATAGTATCTCTTCATTTTGGAAACAATTGTTAGGTTGCATTAAATAATACCCAAATAAATGGCTTTTTTTTTTTTTTTTTCTCAAGGTAAGGTCTCACTATGGCCCAGGCTAACCTGGAATTCACTGTGTAGTCTCAGGGTGGCCTCGAACTCACAGCAATCCTTGAACCTCTGCCTCCCGAGTGCTGGGATTGAAGGTGTGCGCCACGACGCCCGGCTTAAATGGCTTTTTAATTTTCTTTTCAATTTTTTAAAATTCACAACTTCCATGATTATAAAAAATAATCCCATGATAATTCCCTCCCTCCCCTCATTTTCCCCTTTGAAACTCCACTCTCCATCATATCCCCTCCCCATCTCAATCAGTCTCTCTTTTATTTTGATGTCATGATCTTTTCCTCCTATTATGATGGTCTTATGTAGGTAGTGTCAGGCACTGTGAGGTCATGGATATCCAGTACATTAAATGGCTTTTTAAAAATCATAATTAAGGACTTAACTTCTTTTTTCTTTTTTAAAAAATATGTTGTATATTATTTATTTGAGAGAGAGAGGGAGAGAATGGGTGCACCAGGGCCTCCAGCCACTGCAAACAAACTCCAGACGCATGTGCCACCTTGTGCATCTGGCTTATGTGGGCCCTGGGGAATCGAACCTGGGTCCTAAGGCTTTTCAGGCAAGTGCCTTAACCGCTAAGCCATCTCTCCAGCCCTATCTTTCTTAAATGTCACCACACACCAGCTCCTCTACTTACTCTCTTATCCCACTGTATAACCTGACAATTTTTTCCCTGAGTGTACCCTTTGGGGTATGTTATGATTACATTAACTAAACTCAGAAGCCTCCATTTACTTGTCCCACTTCCTGATCTGGTGACAACATTAATATTAATATTTGTCTTACCCGGTGTATCCAAGACTGTTGCAGGCCCCAGAAGACAAGCAAAAGGCCTCTACCTTGTAAGGCTCATTTATTTGAGATGGCAACAAAAGATCTTTGAATGTTAACATCAGAATGCAAGTGGGTACAGTACTAGGTTGTTCAGAGTAGTGGACGACTGGGTGATGCTGGCTTCTGAGGAAGGCCAGAGTGACCAGGATGGCTTGGTTCAGGAAAGCCCAGGGGCAAGAGGAAGAGGGCGAGGAAGAGGAAGTGGACCTAAGGTATACTTAGTGGAGAGGGGACAGTGAGTTTGGGGTGAAAAACTCTTATGAGCAAAGGCCCTTGGAGATTGAGGAGCGAGTGGAGAGATTTTTCAGAGCCTCAGACCTCCTCAGGGTGGCCATCTGTATTTCGAGAAGGTGTACAGCAGTCCTTGAGAGTCTGGAATTCAACCTTTCCTCCTGTGGAAAGTCAGTTGTACCCAGAGTGTTGCTCTGGAAGTGTTTTACTCTTGGTGTTTGCTCCTGTGAGAGCAGGTGATATTTATATTTTGAAGGTAATTGAACATGAGTAAAATTGCTTCTGGCTTCTGTTTTGTCTCGGATTCCTTCATTGCACAGGAAGGGGCTTTTAGGCAGCAATGAAGAGTAGGAGGGGGGAGAGAGCAAAAGGAAGGGAAAAGGGAAACAGCCCCTGCTTGCTTGTACAGGCTTTGCAAACAAAGGGCCCAGCTGATACTCAAAGACTACCTACCACACAGGTGCTCTGAGGGAACAATATGGCTTATCTGTTCTCATTTCCTTATTTGCTGAGGATTCTCATACGTCACCCAGTCAGGGAGGTGTAAGGAACTACTCAAACCAAAAGGACCATAAATCTGAACGCTGATGAAACAGGTTAAACACCCAATCCCACCCCACACAGGAGGGCTGGCAAGGATGCAGAGGCTGTGGACAGGCCCTGACGGAAGTCACGCGGGGAGATAAATGGTCTCCCCAGCAGACAGGGCACGGTGTGGGTGGCGGTGATGGGTGGGGGTGGGGAGAGGGAGGAATTTGCATCTCTGGGCTCAGTCACATCAGAAGGCTGACATCCTGTTTTTCGTAGATTGGACACATCAGTCACCGAAAGCCTCCTCTGACCATGGCCAGCCTCAGCAATGCAGACTGGACCCCCAACTCCTGAGTGACCAAGCGTGAAAAGGCAGATCCCATCCCAGCAGCACCCCCTGGCCTCCTTCTACCCCAACTCCAGGACTCCAGACCTCACCCCTCCTCCCCGGAGACTACCAACAGGAAGCTACGTCAGCTGGAACGCTCTGTTCCCTTGACATATTTTTGTTGTAGCTCTGCGGCTGTGTTAAGGCTGCCTGCGTTCTCTCTCTGGCTCTGCTTCTTGGGGCCATGCCTTTCCCCCCCACATCCACACACAGTACAGGGCAGACGTGGAGGAAAACCTGGGCGGCAACAATTGTGAGGCTAGGCTTTGTAAGGAAGTGGAATGTTGGGGAAAGAATATCTCACAGGTAGCTAAAGAAGATGATCTCGCTGGGAGAGACCAGCATGCTGGAGAGAGCTGCCTGCACCGTCCTCCTGGCTTCCTGGCCCTGCTCATCTTTGCCTCTTACCGCAGCGACTGGGCGGCTCCTCTCCTTAACATCTCTCCTGCGGGGCCAACTTAGCCTATGCCTTATTCTCTCTTACACTTGCGAAGCAGTTGGTGAATGAGTGAATAAACTCTTTCACTCCTGTAATCCCAACTCAGTTATTACTTACTAAACAAAAGGAAACAAAGCAAAAATAAACAAGCCACAGTTACCACATGCAACCTGGACTGCTAACGGTGATACTTCTTTCTTTTGTTCCAAAGTAGATTCTCATTCTAGCCCAGGCGGGCTTTGAATTCACTTCAGTTTCCAGAGCACTGGGATTAAAGGTGTCTATTCCCACACTCAGTTTAAAGGGGATATTTCTTTTTTAAAAGAAATATGTTATTTTTATTTATTTGACAGAGAGAAAGAGAGGAAGAGGGGGAGAGAGAGAATGGGCACACCAGGGCCTCCAGCTGTTTCCAACGAACTCCAGATGCATGTGCCACCTTGTGCATCTCGCTAATGTGGGTCCTGGGGAATTGAACCTGAGTCTTTTGGCTTTGCGGGCAAACGCCTTAACCACTAAGCCATCCCTCCAGCCCTAAAGGTGACATTTCTTAATGTCCTGTAGCTGCAATCATGCTTGTCTCTTTGCTTGAACTTTTTTTTTGGTTTATTTTTCTTGAACATTTTTTTGGTTTATTTTTATTTACTTATTTGAGAGTGACAGACAGAGAAAGAGGCAGAGAGAGAGAAATAGAGAGAATGGGCGTCCAGCCACTGCAGACAAATTCCAGACGCGTGTGTCCCCTTGTGCATCTGGCTAACGTGGGTCCTGGGGAATCGAGCCTCGAACCAGGGTCCTTAGGCTTCACAGGCAAGTGCTTAACCGCTAAGCCATCTCTCCAGCCCAACATTTTTGTCTTCATGGAGTGTGGTGCCTCTGATTCTTGTCAGAGCACAACTGCCTTTCCTAGGCCTGCCTCTCATCCTTGTCTACAGAGAAAAGGCCTCTAAACGTAGAGATCTCTGAAGCCACCTAGCGCCACAAAGGAAAATTATGAGTGACTTTCCAAGTTGTTTTTCAACAGACCCAAGAAGGATGGCCCTGTTCTTTGTAGTAGCCAGTCTATTAGCACACACATGTAAGCATCCTGCGTGGTTCTAAAGGGACCCCAAAAAGTGTTTAGCATTGCTTATGAGACTGGATATGCTTCTACTGTAAAGCATCAGTAGTCATTCCCCCTGAAATTTAAGTCTGAAGGAACACAGCTCAAAAGACAAGCGACTCCTCTACATCTCATAACCTCACCTAGAAAACCCAGCAGATCTTTTGGAGTCAGATGGGCTTTGGCTGTGCATCCTGACTCTGTGTGTGGCTTTTCATGGGTGACACTAGCTAAACTTTCATTTCCTCCTTTTTTTTTTTTTTTTTTTTTTTGTTTTGTTTTGTTGAGGTAGGGTCTCACTCTAGCCCAGGCTGACCTGGAATTCACTATGTAGTCTCAGTCTGGCCTTGAACTCACGGTGATCCTCCTACCTCTGCCTCCTGAGTGCTGGGATTAAAGGACTGTGCATGCCCAGCTCCATTTTGCAAGATGAAAAACTTCTAGCTGGGTGTGGTGGTGCATGCCTTGAATCCCAGCATTGGGGAGGCAGAAGTAGAAGGAAGGATCATTGTGAATTCGAGGCCACCCTGAGACTACATAATGAATTTCAGGTCAGCCTGGGCTAGAGATACTACCTTGAAAAACAAAACAAAAATAAAAAACACAAAACTTCTAGAGATATGTTTTGTTATTGGCAGCTTTGTTTGTTTTTGAGACAAGATCTTGCTGTTTTCCAGGTTCGCCTCAAACTCATGGGCTGCTTCAGTCTTTTGAGTGGTTTGGACTTCAGGCATGTTCCTCTGTACCTGGCTAAAGGTGTGTCATATAGCAGTGTGAATATAGTTGATGCTACTGACCTGTACACTTATAGCTGGTTAAAGAAATTAATTTTATATTATGGGTTTTTAAAACCACAATTCAAAGTAAAAACGATAAATAATTTTCTAAATATGCTTAACCACATATTGTCACTGTCCTCTGGCCAGGCAGATGATTCACTGGGTTAAAAACTTCTAAGCAAGCAGATTTGGCATTGATAAAGAAAACACCTTCCTTACAATACGCCATTAGCTGCAGTCTGCCTCATTGAGGGTGTCCTTCAGCACTCGAGGGTGCTGGCTTGTGATCCACCTCAGACCATCACTCAGGAGGTTCAAAGAAGCACCCATGTTCTGACCCAGTGTAACTGCTTGACGTTTGAGGTCATTTCCCACATGGAGATTATGAGCAAGGAGCCAGCCAGCCACAAAACTGGGCTGAGCAGTGGCTGTAGGAGGGGCCACCCTTGTCTTCTTCTTCTTTTTAATATTTATTTATTTGAGAGCTAGAAAGAGGCAGGTGGGGCGGAGGGGAAGAGATGGGAGCGCCAGGCCCTCCAGCCCCAGACGCATGCACCATCTTGTACATCTGGGTTATGTGGATCCTGGGGAATCAAACCTGGGTCCTTAGGCTTTGCAGGTGAGTGCCTTAACCGCTAAACCATCTCTCAGCCTCCCTTGTCTTCTTGGTCAGGCTGAAAGATGACTTGCTGAGGCCACATTCGAGTGGACCGTGTAGGAGGGCACACACAGTGTGGCCTGGTGAGTTGTGGGAGGTGGAGCAGAAAGCAAGTAAAGTGACAGGGCAGAGAGGGAGAGAAGGGCAGTACTGACCAATCAGGGTATTTCAGAGTGAGATAAGAAAATGCCATGTAAGCTGGGCGTGGTGGAGCATGCCTTTAATCCCAGCACTTGGGAGGCAGAGGTAGGAGGATCACCGAGAGCTCGAGGCCACCCTGAGACTCCATAGTGAATTCCAGGTCAGCCTGCGCTACTGTGAGACCATACCTCGGAAAACTGAAAAAAGAAAAGAAAAGAAAATGTCATGTACTTCCTGATATGAGTGCTGTTCATGATGTCATAGTTGCAAAAGTAAGAAGAAAAAAAAAAAGAAAAGAAAAAGAGAAACCTAATGATGCCTAAATATAGTGAAATTTATTACTTATTTATTTGTGAGTATGTGTGTGTGTGTGTGTGTGTGCGCGTGCACATGCATATGCATACATGAAGGCGTGCCAGGGCCTCTTGCCACTGCTAATGGAATGCCAGACACCTGTGCCACTTTTGGGGTACAATTTTATGTGAGTGGTTGGGGAATTGAGCCCTGGGCTGTGAGGCTTTGCAATAAAGTGCCTTTAGCCACTGAGCTATGTTCCTAGCTCCTTACGTGTTTATTTTGAGGTGCTGGAGATTGGATCCTGGGTCTCATGTATGCTGGCAACAAGTTTACCATATACAGCCCAGCCTTATGATAGTACTTTTAGGATTTAAGAAAACTTTTCTTAGCCTTCCCTCTCTCTCCTCCCTCTCTTGTTTGCCTCCCTCCCTCCACCCCCCTCTCTTCTCTTTTTTTAATGGGGTCTCACACAGCCCAGGCTGGCCTCAAACTCCTGATCCTCCTGCCCTCACCTCCCAAGTGCGGGGATGACAGCTTTGTACTGTGATACCTGCTAACCTCTCTGAGTTGTGGACTCAGCACACTAAAGTGTCTAGCTATGAAAATGCTGTCAGAGAGGGGGTTCCAGTCATTCCCAGATTCCATTCTGCATGTACTGTTTTGAAAAACTAATCAGTCCTGTTTACCCAGCTGTTTGCTCCAGAAGCCATGAAGGAATCCATTCTCTTTTTTAATTTACTTTTATTTTTTTAAAAAACATTCACAGTACAATCCCACACCAATCCACACACAATCAGCACCCAGTCAACACACCAAGCCGAATGAAGTTGCCATGGGTGGCCTGAAGAAGAGAAATCGTTTATGTTCCTGCCCTGCTCCTGGGGCAGCCAGGGTCGAGAGAGAGGGCCTTGCGGGCCGGGAGGCAGAGCTCCATATATGGCTCGAGTCCTCTTACTGGACATTTCTTTGACACAGTTGGGGACTCATCATGCAACTTCGCTTGTCATCATTTCCCGGTTGTTGACCCTGTAAGTGGTTGTAAGGATTGGGTAAATTCAGGGCATATAGTCTCCCCCTAAGTGGAGACTAAAATAGATGCAGAGGAAGAACCCCATTCTCAGACTGCTTCTTTTCATCCTTCTATTTTTCCCTTTTCTGCTCCTCTTACCTTTTGGTGCCTCAAGGGACCTGAAGTCCCACTGCTGGGCTTGGGACCCCCACCCCAGGCTCTTTCCCTCCCGTACTCACAGGTATGTCCAGCAGCTGGGAGAGCCGAGGTGCTGAGAGGAGTCCCTGAGCACGTGTCTCTGGACCAGGCACGCAAGACCCAAATCAGACTTTGACCAGGGCCCAGGTTGTTAGAACAATGCAGAAGCTCCTAACAGAGGCCAGGGAAGGAAGGGAAAGCTAATCAGCGCTGAAGTGAGGGGCAGAGGAGTGGGGTGACTCAGGCTCACCAAGGAATCTGCCACTTCCAGCAGGGGAAGGGCCACCTGCAGGGCCTTGGGGAGGGACAAGAGTTTGCATTCTAAGGAGGTAACTGTGAGCAGAAGGAGTCAGAGGTGACATATTTGTGGATAGGGAAACCAGTCAGGCAAGCATGCCCCCCTCCTCCTTGGGCTGAGACCCAGAGGGCTAAGCTGAGGAGGAGGGAGGGATCGAGACACCACCCCGCAGGTTGGTTTGCCAGGTCTGGGCTGTGGGAGCAAGCGGGAGGAATTTGGAAGAAATTAAACTGTCAGAGTAGGACCGCCAGAGTTGTCAAATAAAATACAGCTCACCCAGTTATCTTGGAGTATCAAGTCCTGAATGAATAATTTTCAGTATAAATATGTCCCATACAATAATTAATCTCTGAGTTCATAATGAACAGGATGTTCTGTGTTTTTTTTTCTGTTGATCCTTTTTCACAATCACTCGTTGGTGTGTGCAGATATATGTGTATGGTGCATGTACGTATGTATGCACATGCATGTGTCCTGTGCACATACACGCAGAGGTCAGAGGATGACATTGGGCTGCCTTCTTTTTCACTTCTCAGAGACCGAGTCCTTCACGGCCCCTGGTGATGGTACCGTTGTTCAGTGAGGCTGGACGAGACCGACCGATGCTCCGGTCTCTCCCCGCCTCAGCTGGAGTTACAGGCATGCTCGGCCATGCACGGTTATTTACGTGAGGGCTTGGGCAGCGAGCACTCTTATGTACGGAGCCGTTCTCCTACCACAGAATCAACTTCCTTTTTAAACAAATATTTTTATACCTGGGCTAGAATGAGACCCTACCTTGAACAAACAAACTAAAAAGCTACTTTTGTTTATTTGAGAGACAAAGAGAGAGTGTGTGTTTGGGTGCACGAAAGCCCCTTGAAATCGCAAACAAACTCCCGAGGCACGCACGCACCACTTGGTGCATCTGGCTTTACGTAGGTACTGGGGAATTGAACCCAGGTTATCAGGCTTTGCAAGCAAGTGCCTTTAACCACTGAGATAACTCTTCTTGAATCAAGTTCTTAATTGTAAATCTGATTTACTATAATTTTGTTGTTGTTGTTTTTTATTTCTTTGAGTCTTCCAATAGAGGGTCTTATGATGTGGCCCAGGCTGGTCTTGAACTCATGATCCTTCCTCTGTTTCAGCCTCAGCAAAGCTGGGAAAACAGCTGTGTACCACCACGCTGGGCTACAAGTGCTATCTTCAGTTGAATTTCCAGGTACGTAATCCAGCTGGGTAGGAATTGTACTTGTGAAGTTGTGAGCCAGGGGAAGTATTTGGGCCCATTGAGCAGTCGTCTTTCTCATTTTCACCTGGAGCAAAAGCATAGAAAAGAGCATTTTTCCAGCATCATCTTTGTCTCTGGGTCACAGGCTACCTGTACCATCATTTAGCCCATATGGCTTTTAGATCTATGTCAAACTTTTACATTTTAGCATTGTCCTAAGTAACTATATCCAGGAAATCACCAGTTCACTGGGCTGATTATCTTTTTTTATGTACCTTTAAAAGTAAACACATGGGCTGGAGAGATGGCTTAGCGGTTAAGCACTTGCCTGTGAAGCCTACGGACCCTGGTTCGAGGCTCGGTTCCCCAGGTCCCACGTTAGCCAGATGCACAAGGGGGCGCATGCGTCTGGAGTTCGTTTGCGGAGGCTGGAAGCCCTGGCGTGCCCATTCTCTCTCTCTTCCTCTATCTGTCTTTCTCTCTGTGTCTGTCGCTCTCAAATAAATAAATAATTTAAAAAAAAAAAGTAAACACATGACTATAATATGATTTCTTAAAATTTTTTATGACTTAAAGAAAAATCTTTGCACTACCTAAATTTTATCAATACACATTGGGAGCTCCCAGTAGAGAAGGGAGAACTGTTCCCTGCAGGGCAGAGTCATGCCTCACTGGTGAGGAGCCTCAGTCACTATCTGAATGAAAGGAGAATGTCCCAGGATTCTCATTAACTGACCTGGACCAGACTAGGTGAGGAGACGTGGGTTTCGGTTGGGGGTGGGCACGTGGAAACTGAAGCTCAGGTCCCAAGCACCCAGAGGAATGGAGCCACATACCTGGGTGGGGCTCCACTACATCAGAGGAGCCACAATAGAGATTAGTGGGAGCCAAGAAGGTGGCCAGAGACAGTGTGAGGAGCTCAAGTCCTCTGGTGGACACCACGTCTCCTGAGCGGCTGTAAGCTGATATCCAAGAAAGCTGGTTGTGGCATTGGAACATGAACTGTTGATCAGCCTCCTTGCACAATGCCTAATTGTTGCTGATTTGCTCAGAAAGCTTCTCCTGACACTTGGGAGGGGTTCCGGCTGAGGGTGTCAGTTCTTGGCTGTCCAGAACGAGATGTGTTCCCAGGTTTCTCACTGGGGGCTGGAGCCGCCAGAACAGTGACACGCAGGACTTGAATCAATCAGTCATTCTTGCTCAGGCACTCCTGTCATGCCAAAGCTCACAGGCTCTGATCTTGATCTTAGCACTTCTGCCACACAAGGGCCCCCACTGTGGTGCTTCCCAAATGCCACTGGCTCTCCTTTCTCCGGGCGTCACAGATCCACTCTGTTTGTAAAAAGACTCCTGGCTTCTGGCAGTGTGACAGTGAGCTCTCTCTGCCTATCAGTTGAAGGCCACTGGTGCAGGCTGATTCCCCACAAGCTCCTCCCATCCTTCTTTGCCCGCTGAGTTGGTGAGACAAAAAGCAGTGGAGTTCTGCACAGAGCTCACGCGTCACAAGGCTGTTGGGCGTGGGGCAAGGCAGAGCAGTGGCGGGGGCTGTGCTATGTGCCTACTCCGTGGTCTCACAATACACATAGAGGCAGATACCATCATCTTCATTTTACAGATGAAGAGATCTAAACCAAGATTAAGCAACTTGAATGAGGCAGAAAGGGCAGAGCTAGAATGAGACCATAGGTGTTCTGACCTTATGTCTGGGGCTCTTTGATCACATTATTTGAAATCACTTTGAGGGGAAGAGTGACTTCTGGCTCCATGAGAATGCAATAGGAAGTAGGGGAAGCCGGGCGCGGTGGCACACGCCTTTAATCCCAGCACTCGGGAGGCCAAGGTAGGAGGGTCGCTGTGAGTTCGAGGCCACCCTGAGACTCCATAGTGAATCCCAGGTCAGTGTGGGCTAGAATGAGACCGTACCTCGAAAAACCAAAAAAATAAAAAATAAAAAAGGAAGTAGGGGAGCTCCTTCTGTATGTCTAAGGATGGGGTCCAGTATGGGAACCATAACTCATGTGGTTACATCAGGCACAACCTACTGGTAATGTGTCATTCTGTTCTTTACTGTTCTACGATTTCCTTTCCCTATGACTGTTGTCTAACATATCAGTTACAGTAAATGTTAGACTCTGTTGTAACAAAGTAAACTAAGATACAATGACTTAAACTTCAGCTTAGTTTCTCTCACACAATTCCAGGTGAGTGAACCAAAAAGCCTCTCTCAGCTCCAGCGATCACATTGGGCATCTCTACCATTCTGGACGGAGAAAGGCACATGATATCATTTTCAGAGTCTAGCCTGTAAGTTTTCACATACTAGGACCACTTCAACTTATAACTAATTCTGACTTGACTATCACTACATAGACAACAGGAGTTTCAAGGGCTGTTGGGAAATGTAGTCTTTGGCTTTAGTTTCTACTGCCTACTGCCACAGATACAGCAAAACTTCTATTGCTGGAGAGAAAAGATACTGCGGAGAAAAGACAGGAGTCACTACTGTAATAATTTTGGGAAACATTTGCCTGCTTTGATAGACCAGTTATGTCTTTTAGAAGTCTACACGCCGGTTCAGATCCACAGCTATGCTATGAAGGTTTAATTTGGCAAGTTGTGTAACTTCTCTGAAACTGAACTTTTTCCTTTTGTCCACACAGTGAAGCTATGATAATTACTAGTTTACACACTCCCAGGGACGCTGGGAAGCCCCAATAACACGAAAGAACCTGAGTATCTGGTGGGGGTTGCCAGGTCAGATAGAAAGTGAAGTGCTGTTATGTCAGGATTCCTAGAGGGTCTTTCTTTCTCTTTGCTTTTCCAGGTAGGATCTTGCTCTAGCCCAAGCTGATCTGGAATTCACTATGTAGTCTCAGGGTGACCTGGAACTCATAGCGATCCTCCTATCCCTGCCTCCTGAGTACTGGAATTAGAGGCATGTGCCACCACTCCTAGCTTCATTTTGGTTTTGCAAGCAGAGAGAGAGAGAGAGAGAGAGAGAGAGAGAGAGAAAGAGAGAGAGAGAGAGCGAGAGAGAGCGCACAGGGCCTCTAGCTGCTGCAACCGAACTCCAGATGCATGTTCCACTTTGTGCATCTGGCTTTATGTGGGTACTGGGGAATCGAACCCATGTAGTCAGGCTTTGCAGGCAAGTGCCTTAACTGCTGACCCATCTCACCAGCCCTTGTTTTGTTTTGAAACCTGTAAACTCTTGGTGCAGGGCCCCGGTGTAGTCAAGGTCAAAGCTGCACATCTAACATTCCTCTGTATTTCATTCCGACTCCGAGGAGTTCAGTGTGCAGGTGCTCTTGTTTTCTCACTCCCCGCAGCCTGTCCACTCTGCCGCTCCACCTGTCCTGGGACCTGCTCCTGGGCTGCCCTCCTTCCTTCAGGTGAATGCCATCGGCAGCCGGCCTGTTGGCTCCTGAACTGTAATCACAGGTGGCTGATAAAGGCCTGAAACTTATTCTATGTCGAATGGGTTGGGGAGTGACACTTTCCTCCTGACAGGAAAGAAACCAGCAGACAGCTCCCAGGGATGCCAGTCAGAGCTGTTTCTCCCTCCTTCTATGCCATAAGCCACAAAGGTAGCCTTGTGGCATTCTTGAACCCCTGGTATAGCCTCCATGGCAAGCTACAGTGTGTGTTCATTTAAACAGCACCAACCAGTTCTTATCTGTTAGCTTCTAAGCTCCATAAGAAGAAACCCATTCTATTAGATCACTCACAGACACATAGCCAGAGTGCCAGCATTCACCTCCTGCCTAAGCTCCCTGCCAGCAGGAAGGGGGGCTTCCATACTTGTAGATGAGGAGTTGAGCTTGAAGGAGTACCTTGCTCAGTATCATACAGACATTGGAGGGAGGAGGCATCAATGGAATCCAGGACCTTTGATGCCAAGTCTGATCTCCTCTTCTATGAGCCAGTGATTTTTTGTTTTGTTTTGTTTTTCGAGGTAGGGTGTCGCTGTAGCCCCAGGCAGACCTGGAATTCACTATGTAGTCTCAGGGTGGCCTTGAATTTATGGCAATCCTCCTACCTCTGCCTTCCAAGTGCTGGGATTAAAGGCATGCACCACCATGCCCTACTCAATGATAATTTTTTAAAAAGTACACTGTAGCAGTTACCTTCTATTTTCTGGGACAAAACACCTGAGCAGAAGCAGCTTATGGGCAGAAAGTGTTTTGTTTTTAACTTTTTTGCTTATAGATTCAATGGAACGTTCCATTATGGCAGGACAAGCATGGCAGGGCAGGAGCGGTCAAGGCGTCACATCTCATCACAGCAGCTAGGAGGGAGAACGAAAGAAAGCTAAGCTGGGCGTCACATCTGCACAGCAGCAGGAAAGCAGCAGTCTCGGGACCGGGTCTATTTTGCCCCAAGCCCACCCCCGGTGGCACACTTCCTCCAGCAGGGACCCGCCTCACAAAAGCCCACAACTTTCCCAAATTGCCACCAGCTGGGGCCTAAGTCTTTGAGCCCAGGAGAAACTGCATTCAAAGCACCACACACTCAGATGTGAGAGGGGAGAAACCTTGAGTTCATCCATTGTAGCCTCCCTGTTGTACCGTCACAATTGCATTCCCGTGGGAGGAACTCAAAAGAGTTAGAGAGGATGGTGGTTTTCACCATTTTTCCCCCTCAGGCGGTGTATGGACTATCAGGTCACTGTCAGATTTATTGGGTGTAGTTGTTGGATCAATATTTCAAAAAGAATCGGGGCTACATTGTGAGAGTTGAAGATGAAAGCGCCTTTCAGGGCCTTTGTGGGAGAGAGTTCCTGATGCAGGTCAGACAAGTGAATGAAATCGGGGGAGAGTTTCCTAGATAGAACCTTTCATGCCAGCAGGGTTCCTGGAAAAGTGAGAGCAGGAGTTAAATAAGGGTGCAATGCTGCTGGTGTCCAGGAGACAGCCAGGAGACAGTGGTACAGAGCAGATGGCTCCTCTGAGAGGCATCCCCGGAGGAAATAATGTCCTGCGAGGCATGCACACACAGCCCGCGTTTTCTCTTAGCCCAATTTCACTTCTTTTTGTCTTAGAAAGTCATATGTACTAAATGGATAACAAGTCCTACTTTTGAATTTGGAAAATACAGTTACAGCAGGCATGTGGAAAAGGACTTTTATTGCTTCCTGCCAGTAGATCAAAGGCAGAGGGGCTGACCTGCCTCTGAACAGCCTCATACCTAGGGGAGAGGTGATGATTTGCTTTGCTGCTTTGCTCTGGTCATGAGGCCAAGGGAAGCGGTCTGGTTAAAAAAAAAAAAAAAAAAAAAAAGCCTGCTGGGTGTGGTAATGTGCACACCCAGCATTGGAGGTCTGCCTACATTGCAAGATCCTGTTTAAAAAAAAAAAAAAAAAGTAAAATAAATTAGGGAAATTAGGGATGGTAGCTCAGTTTGTAGAGAGTGCTTGCTTAACATGCATGAACCCTGAGGTCTGATCTCCAGCACTACATAACACTAGCCGTGGTGGCACATGTTTATAAACCCAGAACTTGAGCAGTAGAGGCAGGAAGATCAGAAGTTCAAGGTCACCCCACCCCCAAACAGTGATGACAGGAAAGAAACAGCACAGGCGGAAACTGCTCCTTAGATCTCAGTGTACAAGGGAAGAGGTGACCCAAGATCCCTTGCGACACACTCAGAATTGCACTTGAGGAAGTGAGAGCTCCCCTGAAGATGTCTTCAGGTTGGGAGGCTCCTCCCTGGGCAGTGGTGACAGGAAAGCTGGAGCCACTGATGAGCAACAGTGACCCTCACAAGCACAGCTCAACCAAGCCAAAAGCCCATTCGTTTTCTAGGGTCAATCCCTAAGGGCTCCTCACTTCGCAGCCCAGTCAGGAATCCCAGTGGGAACACAAGGCCAAGTACATTGACTATAGACTGGCTAGTGACTCTGTTTAAAGTCCCAGCACATTTGTTTTCTTTAATCAAGATCTGTGTAATCATAAACGCATCATTCATTTTCTGAATCAAATGTAATTGAGCTCCACTGTGCATCAGCAAGTCTCGTGTTGGATGCTGTAGGTAGTACATACCCATGTTTAGTTCTTCCCACAGCACTCAGGCAATACTTCCATTTTTAGCTCTGTGTCATCCATCATTTTTATTTTATTTGTATTATTTTTAAATATTTTATTTTATTTATTTGAGAGACAAAGGCAGATATAGAAGATAGGAGAGGGGGCTTCTAGCCACTGAAAACGAACTCTAGACACGTGTGCAGCTGGCTTACGTGGGTACTGGGGAGTCAAACCTGAGTCCTTAGGCGTCACGGGCAAGCGCCTTAACCTCTAAGCCACGTCTCCAGCCCTTCTTTGATTTCAGGTCAGACTCCAAAATTGATGTTGATGGACTAGTTCTGTTCTTGCAGAGATGTCCTTCTCTTGGGGATGCGGACTCCGGCCAGGTGCACCGAAACATATCTCACTCCCAGATGTGGTGCCCAGGACACCGCGAACCCGGTTTCTTTTCGTGCTGGCATCTGAGAATTCCGCAGACCTAGTTTCCCTCGAATTTCTCGGCCATGTCCGTTATAAGGCAGAGTAAGAGCGCCCTCCCGTGTCCAGAGTATGAAACACAGCTGAGCTCAGTAGAAGGACGTTTGCATACAATCTTAAATTGCGGAACATTTTCATTTTCATTGGAATTCCCTGCTTTTGAGATGACCCAAGACTCAGAAACTGGCCTGGGAAGTCCACAGTTTAAGTTGTCTCAGACTGAAACTGATCCTGACTTCTTGACACTCTCAATACAGGGAGGCAGAGGAGGTAGCATCACGGTGAATTCCAAGCCAGCCTGAAGAATTGCAGGTCAGCCTGAGCTACAGTGAGAACCTAACTTGAAAAACCAATAAATAAATAAATAAAATAAAATAATATAAAATGCTGGGCATGGTGGCGCACGCCTTTAATCCCAGGGAGGCAAAGGTAGGAGGATTGCCGTGAGTTCGAGATCACTCTGAGACTACATAGTGAATTCCAGGTCAGCCTGGGCTAGAGTGAGACCCTACTTTGAAAAACAACAACAAAAAAGGACTCAGAAGGGAACTCAAGGACAGTTTATTGGAGTCAAGGAAGAGAGAGAGAGAGGACAACAGGACCCATAAACTGGAAATCCTGCCGCTGGAGGAAAGAGGAGAAAGATGGCAGGTCTTCAAGAATTCAGACACAAGCTACACCTTCGAGGACTAAAGTACACTGACACAAAGAAAAGAACTGGGTCCTAGAGCCTTAGTTCCATGTAGGGCTTTCTTTTAAATTGTTGTTGTTTTTCTTTTGGGGGGTTTTATGAGGTAGGGTTTTGCCATAGCCCAGGCTGACCTGGAATTCACTATGTAGTCTCAGGCTGTCCTTGAACTCACAGCAATCCTCCTACCTCTGCCTCCCGAGTGCTGGGATTAAAGGTGTGCACCACCACGCCCGGCTATACTCAGCTTTTATTTCCAAGATGTGTCCATGTTCATAGAAATAGCTGGAAATAACTGTTATTGTTGTATAGCACTCCTCTGGCCATTTCACATGGTATTTATTTTGATAATGAAATTTAGCAGATTCTATTCTATTTTTTTTCTACTAAGAAAATTGACATGCTGATTATTTTTACCGGCATATGTAATACTGTCTCAATAATGAAACAACCAGATTTAACTATAGGAGATAATGATGAACAGCAAATTGTTTCCCACAGGTAGATGCTAAACCAACTTACATTCCCATAGCAATGTAAAATACAGCATTGACATTCAGTTTGTCAAACTCTGTCATTTTTGCCTCTTTGTTGGACATGAAACCTTGTCTCTGTATAATCCACAGTGTGGCTTGGCATCTTTCCACAGAAGCCTTACCCCATACTTTTAGGTGATACAGACATGTCCAGTGAGCAAGGATCAACATTCAATAGGGATGGTTTTGACCTGTGAACTGTTCTAGCCAAAGGGTCAAAGGCTGCAGAAAAACAAATTTAAATAAAGGACACAATCTTTTAAAAAAATTTTTTTGTTTATTTATTTGAGAGTGACAGAGAGAAAGAGGCAGAGAGAGAGAGAGAGAGAAAATGGGCACCCCAGGTCTCCAGCCACTAGAGGGAACTCCAGAGGCGTGTGCCCCCTTGTGCATCTGGCTAATGTGGGTCCTGGGGAATTGAGCCATGAACTAGGGTTCTTAGGCTTCACAGGCAAGCGCTTAACTGCTAAGCCATCTCTCCAGCCCCTAAAGGACACAACTTCATACTGATCCTGACAAGATTTGCTCACAAGATGTTAAACATGAGTCATGGACTCTGATTACATTCAAAACCCACATGCTTTTGTTAAGGACTATTGGTCTGAGAAAGCTAGACTTGTGATTGAAGAAGACCAACTTGGAGTTACAAGGGACTTTGCATACACAGATCCGTCCCTTATAGGAATCGGGTTGTCCTCCTAACTGGGTCTGCCTCACATTTGCCTCTAGGGCTGGAGAGATGGCTTAGCAGCTAAAGTGCTTGTCTGCAAAACCAAAGGACCTTGGTTTGATTCCCTAGTACCTACATAAAGCCAGATGCACTATGTGGTGGTTTGATACAGTTGTCCCCCATAAACTTAAGTGTTCTGAATGCTAGGTTCCCAGCTGATGGAGATTTGGGAATTAATGCCTCCTGGAGGGAGTGTATTGTTGGGGGTGGGCTTATGGGCTTTATAGCCAGTTTCCCCTTGCCAGTGTTTGGCACACCCTCCTGTTGCTGTAGTCCACCTTATGTTGGTCAGGGGGTGATGTCCACCCTCTGCTCATGCCATCGTTTTCCCCTGCCATCGTGGAGCTTCCCCTCAAGCCTGTAAGCCAAAATCAACCTCTTTTTCCCAGAAGCTGCTCTTGCTTGGGTGATTTCTACCAGCAACGCGAGCCTGACTGCAACACACTAGTTGTTGCCTACATCTGGAATTCGTTTGCAGTGGCTAGGGGCCCTGGCATGTCCATTCTTGTTCTCTTGTTTTTGGTCTCATTTTCTCTCAAATAAATAAAATAAAATACTTTAAAAACATTTGCACACACATAAAAAAAAAATACAGTGTATCTAGTAAAATTCCCTCTTGTACCCGAAGAGGGCCTGGGGCCAGCAGAGGTCAGATTGCTTCCCCGGGATGTCAAAGCCAGGCCCTCCTTCCACACGAGGTGCCCAGAACACTCGTGGGAGCCAGCTCACTCAAAGGGGTCTAGGCAGACACTTTGGTTGGTGGTGAGGGTATCGAGCTTGTCCTTGTACAGGGGTCTAGTTGCTCAATTAATGGAATTACGAGAGGTTTGGTTGTTGGGAGGGAAGAATAATTTTAACCAAGAATGTTCTCTAGCTGGGTATGGTGGTACACCATACGCTTTTAATCCAGCACTTGGGAGGCAGAGATAGGAGGATTGGCAGGAATTAATTCTACCCTGAGATTACATAGTAAATTCTAGGTCAGCCTGGGCTAGAATGAAACCCTACCTCAAAAAAACAAAAGTTGTCTTGTTAATTTAGGATTAGGCCCCATGGAGAAGGGACTGTTAAAACTCTGCAGGGGGCTGGAGGTGTACCTCAGTGGTGGAGTGCTTGGCTAACATAAACAGTGCATTCATCCTGGGGGTAGTTTGAGTATGATTTTGATGACACTTCATCTGGAAAATGTCCCCAAAGGTAACTATTTAAAAGAATATGAAACAAATGGAGAGAGAGGACACTTTTCTTTTCTACCACTGTATTTAGGGGCTCTAGAGATGGTGACAGAAGCTACTAGACAGCAATTTTGGGGTCTGCCTCAGAGGTACCCTGCAGATGCATCTGGAGAGGTTAACGGAATGGTGCCAAAACCCACCCAGCAGGTGCCCACAGCCCACATGTTCGACAACCACCATGCTGCTGGCGGAAATCACCCGGCCAAGAGCAGCTTGTGGGAAAAAGAGGTTTATTTAGGCTTACAGGCTTGAGGGGAAGCTCCATGATGGCAGGGAAAATGATGGCATGAGCAGAGGGTGGGCATCATCCCCCTGGCCAACATAACCATAACAACAGGAGGGTGTGCCAAACACTGGCATGGGGAAACTGGCTATAAAACCCCTAAGCCCGCCCCCAGCAATACACTGCCTCCAGGAGGTGTTAATTCCCAAATCTCCCTCAGCTGGGAACCTAGCATTCACTACACCGAAGTTTATGGGAAACACCTGAATCAAACCACCACACACCACTTTCTTCTCTTGGTCTCCTAATGATGCCACCTGCTTCGCCTTCCCTACAGACAGCCCAGCCTCTGCACATCTACCGTCACACCCATGGGAGCTGTACCAAACTGGCTTCCCCACAGGCCTGGGCTCAGGGGAGGAACCACACTGCATGGCTTTGGATCTGGCCTTCCTAGCCGCTGACTGGGATAGCCTGTAACTCAACCCAGAAATGCAGGACCGTTACTGCCCCATACAGTGGACTTCAGCAGTGACAAGCAGATGAAGGACCTGGAAGACACACCCCTCTTGGTTTTTCTGCAAAAGTGCCCATATCAAGCACAGGGTTTCCACATTGACTTGTCTAGGTGGTGTCCTCATGACCCAGCCCCCAGCTGTCCTTTCTCATGACACTATGGGCAGCTCATAAATGTGTCACCCTGCAATTGCTTTGTTCCCACTCCAAAGTTGGCATGGGGAGGTCTGACTCTGCTGTGTTGTGTAGGGAACACGGGCTGAGGGAACAACTGAATCTGTTTTTCACGAGCACATGTGAGCTGCTACCCAGCGTGGAGAGTTGTCAGGTTGGTCAACCAAAATGCAGGATGCTCAGTTAATTTTGAATGCAGATAAACATTAACAGTGCTGGGATTAAAGGCATGTGCCACCATGCCTGGCTTAACAGTTTTTTGTTTGTTTGTTTGTTTTTCAAGATATGTTCTCCCTGTAGCCCAAGCTGACCTGGAATTCACTACATAGTCTCAGGCTGGTCTCAAACTCATGGAAATCCTCCTACCTCTGCCTCCGGAGTGCTGGGATTAAAGGCAAACATAAACAGTTTTAAAGCCATATGTCCAAATATTGCAATGGGACATACTTATGCTTAAAATTATGTGCTATTGGGGGTTGGAGAGATGGCTCAGAAATTAAGGTACTTGCCTAACAATCTGGGATAAATTCTTTAAAAATAATTATGTTATGTTAATTTATTTGTAACTCTTATATCTGACAGCCGTATCTGAAAGCTCCCAGAAATACCTTGGGAAAGGAGACATTGTGGTTTGGATGCAAAATGTCCCCCAGACTCTTCCAATGTGGCACTAGTTTTGGAGATTGTAGAACCTTTGGGAGGCTGGGGCTAGCTAGAGGAAGTGTCACTGGGGGATAGCTTTAGGTTTGTAGCCCACTCCACTTCTGATCTGCCATTTACTTCCTGTTCCGCAGATGTGCAGATGGGAGGAGGCAAGGAGAACCAGCCTCATACCACTGCCGCCATGTTTCCCCATCATGGACTGTATTCCCTCATACTGTGAGCCAAAATAAACCCATCCTCCTTAAATTGCTTCTGTCAGGCACTTGGTCACAGGATAGGAAGAATAAATAGAAGGAAATGGGTTTTGCAGAGTTTGAGATGAGGAAGAGGAAACTGTATAAAGAATGAAGCAGGGCTGGAGAAATTGCCTAGTGGTTAGGGTGCTTGTCTGCAAAGCCTAAGGACTCAGGTTTGATTCCCCAGTACCCACATAAGCCCAATGCACATGGTGGCACATGCATCTGGAGTTCGTTTGCAGTGGCTAGAGGCCTTGGTATGCCCATTCTTCCTCCCCACCCCCACTCTCTCTCTCTCTGTGTGTCTTTTATCAGGCCACTGATGCTGAGAGAGGTAGGTTAATCAATGGTACAGCTGGATGCACAGATACACCCAGATACATGGCTCACCCCTGCCCCTGCTGCAAGTCGGGACTTATGGTGCCAGAGCCAGGCTCTCTGATAGGATGGCTGGGGCATGCGGGGGTGGGGGGTGAGATTGGATCCCCAAATAGCAGAGGCCAGGCGGCTGCACTTAAATGTCAAAAGCAGAGTGGGTGCAAGAACTTCAATGAACAACAAGATGAGAGTGGCAGCTATGGAGGGGGGGTGGGCTGAGCTTAGAGAGCTGCTAAGACAGGCTTAGAACGGGCTGTTCCTAAGGGGAGGAGCACATGGGCAGTCTTCAGGGGTCTTGCCCGGGATAAACAACTGGAAGGAACCAAGAATGAATGGCAATTCTGAGAGCAGCCACCTCAACAGTCACCATGTCTTTTCCAGCCCTGGGACAGTCTTTGGATCTAGAACCAATTGATCAAGAGTGGCTGATCACTAGGAGAAAGGCTTTGGAATTTCATGGCAAGCATAAATGACAATGATTTGAGGACACAGGGTCCAAGCTGACATTGGTACCCAGATACCTAAAACATAATTATGGGCGTCTTTTACAGAGGGTTAAATTCAGACCACGAATACATGGTTCGGGCCTAAGACCAGCTCAAACTTGGTCCTCTGGGTCTGTAGACTCACCCAGTAGACCCAGTCTATAAACAATGAGTTTGAAATAGAGGTTCTCGGAGGTTGGCAGAAGCCCCATGTTGGTTCACTGACCGGCAGAGGGCAGAGTAATAGAGCAGAGAAGGCCCAGAGTAAACCTCTGAAACTGTCCCCGGCCCACCCCAGATAGTAAATCAAAACCAGAACCACATCCCAGGGAACACAGCAGTGATGTGGACCATCCTTAAAGGTTTAAATGAAGCAGGCTTGGTAGTCCCCACCGCATCTCTACTTAAGTTGTCATTCTGGACGTAGATCGACCCCAGAGGATATCAGACTGCCGTAATAAGTTCTACCAAAGAGTGCCTTCAATGCAGTGCTTGTCCTGCACATTCGTTATGTTAGAAATAACACAGCTGGGTGTGGTGACACATGTCTCTAATTCCAGCACTCCAGAAGCAGAGATAGGATTGCAGTGAGTTCGAGGCCACCCTGAGACTACATAGCTAGAGAGACACCCTACCTTGAAAAACCAAAATAAAGAAAGAAAGAAAGAAAAATAAATAAACAAAGCAAATGTAAAATACTCAAAAATGGAGAAAAGGGGCGAGAGAGATGGCTTAGTGGATAAGGCACGTACCTATGAAGTCTAAGGACACAGGCTCAATTCTGCAGGACCCACGTAAGCCAGATGCACAAGGTGGCACATGCGTCTGGAGTTCGTTTGCAGTGGCTGGAGGCCCTGACATTCTCATTCTCTCTCTGTCTATCTGCTTTTTCTTTTTTTCTCCTTCTTCTTCTCCTCCTCCTCCTCCTTCTTCTTCTTTTCTCTCTCTCTCTCAAATAAATAAATAAGAATATAACTTTAAAAAATGGAGAAAAGGTGGGTGACTGGCTAGGAACCTCAGAACCCATAAAACAGTAGTGATGAGTTTCCAGGTCTTCCTTTGTCTTCTGTATCCCAGACTAAAGAGGCAGGCAACTCAAATGCCAATGGACACAGACCAAACACACAAACAAAACACAAAACCCAGCCTTTTATTTACTCGTGGTATGCAGTCTTTTCTAGCCATTTGGCAAGGAAAATCTGAAACAGTTCTCATGCACTCAGGATGATCAATAGTGGCACTTAGGGTCTGGCTCTTCTGTTATGATATAATATGGAGGTACTTGGACTTTTTGGATGTGTGGCAGAATATCACATATGTATAGCTTATTGATGGCATTGTGCCATTCAGACCACATGGAAAAAGAATTGGTGAATGCATTGGAAAAGTTGTGAAGACACAAGCCCACCTTCTCATGCAAACTTTGTGCAAAGGGTGTGTTCTGTTGAGGGTGGAAATGCACTCTGTTCCCACCTTTGCTGGCATGAGTGAGGCCTCAGTGTTATTGTGATGTTTGGCTTAGAAGAATGACCATTGTCAAAGTATTCTGTGTTGTTAGAATGTCCCTTTCTGGAAGATCTTTGGATAGAAAGTACTGGCTTTTATCTTATTTATTTTTAATTAAGTAGAAACTTTGTTTGGATATATCATTTTCCTCCTCCCTCCCCCATTCTGTGAGGCCCCCCTCAGTGGGATTGTTGGTGTTCACCCTGGGCTTGAGGGCAGTGAGTTGTGGGAGCAGCTGTCAGTCATTGTAAGGGGGCGGGGCAATGCCTCTGGATATTCCCTTCCACCCTGTGGCTCTTACAGTCTTCCCACCCATTCCTCCACAAAATTCCCTGATCTGGGGCGGGTGTGCTCTCAATCTATTTAGTGTGGAGCTCCCAGCAGCTTCGGGATTTCTGGTCTGGTACATGTTGAGTGTCCTCAGCGTCCATCTCCGTCTCCCTGGCGCAGGTTGTCAGGCTCACCGTGGAAGCAGCACGTTTGTGCATCTCGCCAGTTCCTCTGTGCTTTCACCTGGGCCCTGACTGATGCGTGAGGGCGGTTCATCTCCTCGGCTCTCACTGCCTTGCCGCTCGCACACAGGGTAACTATTTAATTTATTTTTATTGGCCCCATGCCAGCTGGCATTTCTGACTTGCTGACTTGTTTTCTCTCCAAGTCTGTCATGTATAAGACAAAAAGCAAAGCTGGAAGTTTGCCACTGCGCTGCACCCTGGGTCCTAATGACCCTAACCTACTCAGCCGTCTTTCAGATGTTGTGCTTGTTTATCGTGTGTGTGTGTGTGTGTGTGTGTGTGTGTGTTTCCTTTCATAAGCGCTTCTGGTTGGATGTTTGTCCAGCAATGCAAAGGTGACTGCAGCACCCTTATTCCCTTGAGTTGCTTCTTCTCGGGTGTTTGACCACAGCAACGGGAAAAGTAGCTAACATGCCAGCTATGTGAAGCATGAGGCAAATGGTGCTCAATGAAGACATGTGTGAGGGCTGGAGACATGGCTTAGTGGTTACGGCGCTTGCCTGCAAAGCCCAAGGACCCAGCTTCGATTCTCCAAGTCTCACGTAAGCCAGATACACATGGTGGCACATGAGTCTGGAGTTCGTTTGCCAGTGTCTAGAGGCCCTGGTGTGCCCGTTCTCCCTCCTTTTCTCTCTCTGCCTCTAATAAATACATAAAAATAAAAACTTTAAAAAAAACTTTTTTTAAAAAAAAAGAAATGTTTGAAAGGAACCATAGACATAGGATCTCTGATCTTGAAGGTAGAAAACTTGTATTCAAGACCTGGATTTATCCATATCTATCTCACTTAGGACAAACTCTTTAATGTCTCTAGACTACACATGGGCCGCTTGTAAAATAAGGTTAATAAGAAACTGCCTAACACAGAGAGGTATTGTGAGGATCAAATGAAATGCTACATCGTAAAAGTTCTACTGTGCTGTTCCGTTGGCATCAGTCCACAGCAGAATCATAAATTCTGCAAGTGAGTTTCTCAGGACACTCATCAGAAAGCAGGCAAACATACCCACGGAGGCCGTGGGATGAGCAGACAGTAGGTCAGACAAGCTGGGTTTGAAAACATCCTCCACCACTCCTTTGCTCTGAGAAAATTGCCTTAGTAAAAGGAAGGTAATGGAGAGACAGGTGAGGGAGGAAGCACCCTCCCTGGAGCACTGGGACCATCACTGAAGCCCTGTCAAAGTCTGTTCACATCGCTACTCGTGCTGATGATGCTCTGAAGTTCTCGGCGTAAGCTGCCCTTATGATGCCCATTTTCCTGTAAAGAAGCAAAGCTGGCAGGGAATGGAGCAACTCGTGCGCAGCCGTTAGACTCCCCCTTGCTGTCCTGTGTTCCTGGAGAAAAAGGACGAGCAGTCATCCCGCCAGCCAGACGGAGCTCACGCTGTCACTGGCTGTTGGAGCCCTGTGCAGACACCTTGAGGAAACGACACAATCATCACACTTGCTTATCCTGAAGGTGCGGCCTCCGCCGGGACAGTTTCAGATAGTTTGTCCCAGACTTTTTGCTCTCACATGCCTTGATGAGCACTGGATGATTCCAGAAGGACAATTGCGATGATGTAAAAGACACAGTCGAGTGAGTGGTGCAGATCTAAACTTTCACTGGTGGGAGAAGTTTGATGTGGTTGGTGCCCGGGTCGCATCTCTGGCTATGTAAGCAGGCAGCTCGGCTCATTTGGTGCTGTCTCCTCTTTGTTGCAACCTGATGCCTAATGAGAGGCTTCCCTTCAGCAGTCTTTGGCCTGCTTTCGGGAGCGCAGTTTAAGCTGTAATGCAAACAGCGAAGCAGCAGAGGCAGGGGGACAGAGGCTGGTGAAGCTCCTGCTGAGGCGAGCAGGGGGCGGGCCAGGCTGCAAAGGCGGCAGAGCTGTCATTTGGCTGGACAGATACTGTCTCCGGATGGTGGCAACTTGGACAACAACCATGTCAGCAAAAGGTGGCTAAAGAGTTTGAGAAAGCGGCCTGGGCAAGGAGGATGGATGGCAGACGGCGAGAACGGATGGAGAGATGAAGCTAAAGGGTGATGGAAGTCCGAAAAGAGTCCCGTTGAGAGGGGCTTCAGGCAGCTTTGGCAGGCAGCTCGCTAGGGGAGGCTCGCAGGAGGGGGCCTTACGTCACGCCCTTGCCACGCACACCTCCGTTCGCCACCACCCCCACCTCAGTTGTAGCTCAGTGTCAGGACTCAGTGTCTGCTTGTCTCATCCTGTTGGATCTCTCTCTAGTGTGCACCGCACCCAGGTTAGACCCGCCCCCCATCTCTGAGCCCAGGCAAATCACCTGACACAGGTGTGACAATCTCTTCTGAACGTTGACTCAATAGGGCTCACGGAAGGGAACTTCTTTCCCAGCTCATTAGTCGCTCACACTCCCATGCCTGGGTCTCTGCACTGCTAAGACTGTGTCCTTCCCACATATTTCTTTTTCTTTTTTTTCCTTTGGCTTTTTTGAGGTAGGGTCTTGCTGTAGCCCAAGCTAACTTGGAATTCACTATGTAGTCTCAGGATGGCTTCAAACTCACAGCAATCCTCCTACCTCTGCCTCCCGAGGGCTGGAATTAAAGGCGTGCGCCACCATCCATACTCGGCCTTCTTTGTTACTATTTTTGTGGCCTTTTGATTTCTTTGAAAGTGTATATCTTTTTTAGGAAAATCCCTTTTCCCTCCCCCCCCCCCTGTATTTTAGGCCCATGCTTATTCCCACATGGATCCTTATATCCATTTTCCCTTCAGTTGGTGGACCCTCCCTCTCCCTCATACATTTCTGAATAAAATGTAATGTTTTATAAATTATCCTTCTCAGTCAGGTTTATCCCATTCTTTGGTTAAAAACAGAAATGAACTCAGGGTTTGGAGTTCAAGAACTCTTTCTGATCTCCATGAACCCATTTCCAAGATTAGAAAGGTGGCAGGCCCTGGATGAGTTTCAGAGATCTGTCCAGCTTTAGGGCCAAGGGGCCTCAGTCTTGGGAATTGTAACACTGGCTCCTGTCAAGGGCAGAGGAATCCTGATAGGTAACCCTGCCAGGAACCATGGTACCAACTGTACCCAAGTGCTGAGAGATCCTGACTTTCCAGGCCTGCACAAGAGCTGTAACTCTTATACAGCTAGGATCTTAGAACCTAGGCCTACACTGGAGTTATAACACTTTTTGTGTGTTTCTTTGTTTTGGAGGTTTTTTTTTAAGATTTTTTTTTCTTATGGGCTGGAGGGATGGCTTAATAGTTAAGGCACTTGTCTGCAAAGCCAAATGACCCAGGTTTGCTTCCCTAGGACCCATGTAAGCCAGATACACAAGGTGGTGCATGTGTCTGGAGTTCATTTGCAGTAGCTGGAGGCCCTGGCATGCCCATTCTCTCTTTATTTATGTACCTTTCTTTCTCAAATAAATACATTTTTTAAAAGGCTTACTGTAAAACTTTTTATTTATTTTATTTGAGAAACAGCGAGGCAGAGAGAGAGAGAGAGAGAGAGAGAGAGAGAGAGAGAGAGAGAGGGAGGAGGGAGAGAATGGGCATGCTAGGGCTTCCAGACACTGCAAATGAACTCCAGATTCATGCACCACCTTGTGCATCTGTCTTACGTGGGTAGAGTGGGGAATCAAACCTGGGTCCTTAGGCTTCTCAGGCAAGCACCTTAACTGCCAAGCCATCTCTCAAGCCCATGCTTTTGGAGCTCTGAGACAGGGTCTCACTCTATGATCCAAGCTGGCATCGGACTCCTAGAAATCCCTCTGTCTCAACCTTCCACATACTAAGATTGCAGCATGAGCCACCATGCCTGGCTCCGAGAGCGAGGTCCTGAAGCCCTGGGCCTGCGTAAGATCTGTAGTGCTAGGTACAACTTGTTGCTGCTCCTACCTACCTGCTGCTGCTGCTCAGTGATGTCAAATGCCAAGGGACACAAGTGCTACAAAAGATGGGCACATTAAACACCCCTTCTTGCCTCCCATGATTTCTATCCAGGATTAAATAAAAATGATCCCAGGCAGTTCACTGGTAACAACAAGGTCCACTTTATAGGGTATTGTAAGAGTGTATTAGCCAAGTCAGGCTAGGTTATAATATGATAAGCATCAAAGGTATGTTCTTTATTTCCCATCAACAATACACTTTCACTGTATTCACTGCAGATCAGCTTTGGGAGGGCCAGTGGATCTTGCTTACATTGTCCTAGGACCCAGGCTGACAGAGAAGCCTCAACCTGGAATACTACCCACTGAAGGTTAAAGGAAATAACCCTTTGAATAGACTGACACCAAAGAGGTGGACATAATTCAGGTTTTTCCATTTATAGCACATAGGTTCCAGCTGGTCACAGGGCTCCACTAACAGCCAAGTCCCTCTTTGTGCCCCCCCGCAAACAGACAGAAGCAACTGGTGAGCGGATAGGATCGTGTCCACCACAGAGAATGTACGCCACAACCTCTGTCCCAGTCATCCACACAAATGTCCTCTACTCCCTTGTATGCGTGAGGGACAAGATCAAATCAATCAGTAAGCTGAGAATTTGTTCTAATCAACACTTCAAAAATGTGGAGGGAGTTTAAAATCATGCCCCAGAATTTCTTCAGAAAAAGGAATGTATTTCCTTTACCAACATGCTCTGAGAAAGCCATTTTGTTGTGGGAAAACAGCCTTGGGGCTGGGTGGCCAGGCTAGTGTAAAACATGGAGCTAAATCACTGTAGATATTAAAACATTCCACATTTGGTCAGCCTGAGAAACTTTCTAGACTAGAGATCCAATTTTTTTTTTTTTTTTTTGGTTTTTTGGTTTTTTGAGGTAGGGTCTCACTCTAGCCCAGGCTGACCTGGAATTCACTATGGAGTCTCAGGGTGGCCTCGAACTCACAGTGATCCTCCTACCTCTGCCTCCCAAGCGCTGGGATTAAAGGTGTGCACCACCATGCCTGGCCAAATATTTTAATTTTAAATAATTTGCTGGGGTATACTGTGATGTAACGCTACCCTAAAGGCTCAACAAAAAACTGTTGCACTGTGGGTAAGCAGTGTTTATTGCTTGAGGTAGAATCTAGCAGAAAGCCATTGTTGAGAAACATAAACCCCTGTAATGCTCATTTATTCCACAGGGGAAATGCTGAGTTTCCCAGGCCAACATATGAGATATTTTTATTTAAATCAACAAAGGGAAACTGACCCCACTAAGCTGGAGGGGACAGGTCTTTCCAGGCTGCTGCTGGTTAAAATAAAAAGAGCCCTCCGTTATCAGTGACTATTATTTTTAAGGATGTAGTTGGTGAGCATTTTTAAAATCATGATGAAGTTCAATTCTTTGAGAAATGTCAGCCCCTTTCTAGGCAAGATCCAGCACATCAGGTATTGAAATGAGTTCCCTGTGGAGATCTTGCTATACATTATAGCAAGTCAGACCTGTGTCTCCCTGGGTGGCCGAGGCGGGAGCCAGCCAGCCTGCAAGCCTCGTTCCTGAACATCCCTCTGCCCTCCTGGCAAAGTTATTCAATAACCCACAGCCCCTCCAGGGCGCCTGAGAAGCAAGATGAAAGGGGTTTAATATCCCTCTACATGCCTCCTGTCAAACAGAAAATTACGTTTCTTGAGATCCAAGTGGAACTTAGGGTCATAGCTTCTGTATGAGAATGTAGAAGGTTCGGGGTTGTTTGTAGAACAAAACAAGGTTCTGTGGCTGCAGTGGAAATGAAGATTTATAGAGCGCTTCTGAAGTGATTTTTCTATTTTGTTTATTTTTTTTCTGAGGGGGGAGGGCTACTACTTATCATTTTTGTACCATATCAGCTTTTAAAAATGTCTTCTATGTTCTCCTGTGAAGTGTTGACATGGTTTATTGGAGGTCACAGCGGGCTTGTCAATGGGAAATTCACCCCATGTTGACACATGCCGGAGGGGCTGCCCCGGCCTCCCTGGCACACCTTGAAGGACCGCCAGGGCACTTTCGCCTCTTTAAACACTTTTCTTATTACTTTCAATAAAATCATCAGGCTTAAAAAAAAAAATATTATTCCATGTAGTTCTTAGGGGAAAAAGAAAAACTTAAAGCTTTGACAATAGCTAAGAAAGTCTGTGTGGGAGGAAAAGAAGAGGCAGAGACCACGAGCTTCTGCATCAACCCGCGGAAGGGAAAGACACGTGACAATTTCAGGGTGGCTTTTCTGAACCTCAGGGTGAAGAGAGGTAGCCCAGGGCAGGCGGTTGTGGTCCTACGAGAGAGAGCAGCTCTGAGTGCTAGGAGGAAATAAGACAGGAACAAGGGAGTTGGGAATGATGAGGAGTGGGTATTTTGGATGGGCCATCAGGGAGGGTCTCCGGAAAGTCATTGTTAGCAACTGAGAAGACTGGAGAACTGTGTGCACAGGGCTCAGAGAAGAACGTTCTGGCTAGAAGGAAGAGCAAGTACAAAGCTGCTAAGACACAAGGAGTTAAGTATTTGGGTAACAATCAGGTGACCCATATGGCCAAAGCAGGGTGAAGGAGTGGAGCATGATTGGATAGCTAGACGGCGAGCAGCTAAGTTAGAATCTTAGACTCTCCAAAGGGTGTGATTAGTGGAATGAGTCCTATGGTTTTTCAAGGTAGGGTCTCACTCTAGCCCAGGCTGACCTGGAATTCACTATGGAGTCTCAGGGTGGCCTCAAACTCACAGTAATCTTCCTACCTCTTCTTCCCAGGTGTTGGGATTGAAGGCGTGTGCCACCATGCCCAGTTTAGGAAAGTATGACCTTGTTACTAAAGTTGTTAGAGTCAGAGGCTGGTCTCTGGAAGCCTTAACAAGCCAAGCTCAGCCATCACACTCAATTAAAAATGCAGTTAGAGCTGGGCGTGGTGGTGCACGCCTTTAGTCCCAGCACTCGGGCAGAAGAGGTCAGAGGATCGCCATGAGTTCGAGGCCACCCTGAGACTCCATAGTGAATTCCAGGTCAGCCTGAGCTATAGTGAGGACCTACATCAACACCCCCCCCCCATGCAATTAATGGGCTGGAGGGATTGCTTAGTGGTTAAGGCATTTGCCTGCAAATCTAAAGGACCCAGGTTTGATTCCCCAGGACCCACATTAGCCAGATGCACAAGGGGGCACACATGTCTGGAGTTCCTTTGCAGTGGCTGGAGGCCCTGGTGTGCCCATTCTCTCTCTCTCTCCCTCTTTCTCTGTCAAATAAATAAATAAAATATTTTTAAATGTAATTAATGCCGGGCATGGTGGTGTATACCTTTAATCCCCACACTTGGGAGGCAGAGGTAGGAGGATTGCTTTGAGTTTGAGGCCACCCTGAGACTACATAGTGAAGTCCAGGTCAGCTTGGGCCAGAGTGTGACCCTACCTCGAAAAAGCAAAAAAAAAAAAAAAAAAAAAAAAAAAAAACAATTAATAATGAAAAGCATAAAAAGGAGATTTGTTTGAAGAAGCCAAACTGGGAAGAGGAATAAAGAGGTACAGTGACTTACCCACCTAAGTCCATTTTTGAGGTCCTGATAAGAGGCTCAGATTCAAATAGAGAGCAAAAAGTCTGCTTGGCTAAGAGGTCCCAGTCAAGGCATCCCACCCATCATTGCCTTTAAAAAAAAAAACTTTATTTTTATTTATTTATTTGAGAGAGAGAGAAAGAAAGAAAGAAAGAGGCAGAGAGTGGGAGTGAATGGGCACAACAGGGCCTCCAGCCACTGCAAACAAACTCCAGACGCATGCACCCCCTTGTGCATCTGGCTTACGTGGGTCCTGGGGAATTGAACAGAAATCCTTTGGCTTTGCAGGCAAGTGCCTGTTGGGCCTTGAGAGGCCCCGGGCACGAGGCCTAATGGAACTTCCTGAGCTAGCTAAAGTTTGGCGACCTGTCTCTGGCCAGCTAGGACTCAGCAGGGCGCCAACTTGCCTCTGGCCTGCTACTTCTGCAAAAAAAAGTTAGAGTTCCCGAGCACGCTTAGAACCAATCATTTCAAAAGTCACGATATGCTGTTGGCCCTTACACCTCCTTCTTTCCTGAGATCCCCGCCTTCGTTCTCAATGCTATATAAACACCTGCCATTACAATAAAGAGATCCTGCTTCGACAAGTCTCCTGACTCAGTGTGGTTTTTCTCCGGTGACTAGGAGAGGTACTGGGTCATTGACCCTCACCATCCTGCTCAGCCCTGGGAAGAGATGGGCTGGACCGGCTCTCCCACAGCCCTACCTGCCAGGGAGTCTGGCAGACTGGCGCCCAATGTGTGGGGCATCTCTCCGACAGAAGAACGCTGATGGGCCAATAGGTCTGCAGGTGAGTGTACCCTCATAAATTATGAGGCAGCTCTCATATCTAATGTGCTGACCTTTGCTTCTGTAACCTGTGCTTGCTTGTCAACATCTCTTCGTTTCCTTTCTCTTTCCGTTCACTTTCGGTTTGCCAGAAAGCTGCATCTGTGGCATCTGTATTTCTAAACAGGTCATACGTCCCTGGTGGACACACCGTGTGGGCAGACCTGGAGGAGACCCGAGGCATATTGCCCCCTCATTTGAGTGGGGACTCCGTCCCAGAAGACAGAGCAAACCTGCTGGGGAGACCTGCTCCCATCCTTACCGTGTTTGGTATCATCAAGCCGTCCCCTAAGGACACAGACTCATCTGGGCGTCACGGATCTAAATCTGAACTTAATTCTGCTGCATGTTTAGATATTTTTTTTGGGTCCTTTGTGTTTGTGTTGTACTCGTGTGTCTGTGTGTTGCTGTTGCCCTAACCAACCTCCTCCCTGTCAACGTTAATCGCCCCGCCACCTGGTACCCCTGGGAGGCTCATGATATAAAGGACCTTAAAAAGGCTGTCTCAGAGGATGGACCTAATTCCCCCTGGGCGGAGACCATCCTCCAGGGTTTGGCTCATCAGCAGTGTACCACCCAAGATTGGAAAAACCTTGCTAAAGCCCTTCTTTCTGGCCCCTGTACATAAAGTGGGGTGCCTTCTTTCAGCATGAGTGGCGTACTCAGGCTGAGTGGAATCAGGCTGCTCAGCCCCCAGTCCCAATCACCTTCGGCATGATTTCAGGCACTGCTGATGCATTTTCCATGGGCCTCCAGCACGCTGCCATCCCTGATCCATACCGGGATCAGGTGCGGGCTTTGGGAATGGCCGCATGGAGGAAACTAGATGAAGGCCCATCTGAGCCCCCATCACAGGAATTACACAAAAAGCTAGTGAGGACTTGGCTACCTTCATAGAGAGGGTTGAAAGAAGTCTACAAAGAAAGTTTCCCCCCGGCCCCCTGCGAGACCAGTTCATTAAAATGCTGATCTGGGAAGGCCTGATGGGTGACCATAAGTTGGCCTGCGCTGGGCTAAAAGATATGGCCGCCCTAGTTTGTGCCCTTCAACAGGCCTCGGGGGGAAAGGGGAGGTCCTGTTTTGGGCACAGTAAAGAAGGTCATTTTAAAAGAGAGTGCCCCAACCGGGCCAAGAATGCCCCAACAATTCCTACAGCCCCTAATTTGCCTTGTACACCCTGTCCCCAATGTAAGAAGGGGTTCCATTGGGTCAAGGATTGCAAATCCAAGTTCAGCCTTCAGAGTGAGCCTTTAAACTCCCCCAGGGGCTATCCCCAGCCCCGTTACACACTGGACCGTGCCCCTGATTCCTGGGACTAAGACCAAAAATGACACTGGGGCCGACCGCACTGTCTCTCTCGAGGAAACTATTTGGCTAATAAAATGGCTTCTATGCCTCAGTGTAATACTAATTAGAAAGGAGGAAGTCCCTCCTTCATGGCAGTTAGTCCCTGGTTTGCCTTTACTTGGTGTGGGTGGACAGTCAACATCCTGGGAAATGGTGAACTGGCAGCCCTGGACTGATCCTGATGGGAACCGTGGGGAGGTGCGCCCTCTGGTGGTGTCCAGCCTAATGGCCAACCTCCTAGGTCAGGATATACTTGGAGAAGCTGAGGCTTACATCACCACTGAAACTATGGGAAGCAATCCTCGAGGGCTCCACCCTAATCATCTTTGGCAAATTGATGTCACTCACTATTCTCCATTTGGAAAGCTTAAATATACTTTTTCTTTCTGTCAATACCTTTTCCCGCACCTGCTGGGCATCGGCACATGCTGGGAGAAACATCTAAACATGCTATTAGCCATATGCTTCAATGCTTTGCCACCCTTGGGCTACCCGACCAAGTTAAGACAGATAATGGCCCCTGCTTTGTAAGCAAGGCTTTTGTAAATTTTCTCCAGACCTGGAGAATCTCATACTCCACAGGCATCCTGTATAACCCCTGGGATCAAACAATCGTTGAAAGATATAATCAGACTCTCAAATCTCAATTACAAAAACAAAAGGGAGCACCCTTACCCCCACATGACCAACTAAAAAAGGCATTATTTACCCTAAATATTTTAAATTTTTCTAAAGAAGATAAACAATTATCCCCTTTTCAAAAACATTGGTCCTCATCCATTACCTACAGTTCTATCTGGGTAAGATGGAGGGACACATTTACTGGGGCCTAGAGAAGACCAGACCTGCTCCTCATGGCAGGGAGAGGGTTTGGATGTGTCTTCCCTCAAGATAAAAAAAGACCCCTTTAGGTACCAGTGAGAGACCTTAAATATTTGTCCGAACAAGGGGACACTGACAATCACTTCTCCAGGGAGTGTCCCACCCCTGAGGACTATTCCTAAAATGGTCTTCATCCTGCTAAACCAAACAACTCCCTCCCTTGCAGAGGATTGCTGGCTTTGCCTACGATCTGGGCCTTCCCGGCTGCTTGCAGTAATCACCAATGATACAATTACAGTTGCCCATACGACCCTAAAAAATTGCTCAGCCACCTTCCCCACCCCCGTCCAGCTTTTCCCAATGTCTCCTTCTGGAACTTGCATTTGGGCCCCACCTTCCCCTAATAAACTCCAGTACAGATGTGAGATACATTCATCCTTCCTTCTGTACTTTCAACACAACTGATCCCAGTGCTCAACACTGCCCGCCTTCTGGAATGGTTTATATTTGTGGAGGCAGGATGGCCTATGACTTTCTGCCCACCAATTGGATGGGCTTTTGTGTCCCAGCCACCTTGATTCCAGATGTGGATATCATTCCTGGAGATGAAGCCCTCCTTATATCCTCTTTTGATCATATCGGAGGGAGACCTAAGAGAGCTGTACAAATGATACCTTTACTCGTTGGGTTGGGAATAACCACAGGCATGGCCACCAGGACAGCCAGGGTGGGTATGGCAGTCCATCTCCACAGCAAGCTCTCTCTCCAGTTGATCAGGGACATAAAAGCCATGTCCAACACTATCCTTGATCTCCAACAACAGCTAGATTCCCTGGCTGAGGTAGTCCTACAAAACAGGAGGGGGCTAGACCTATTAATAGCCAAAAAGGGAGGCATATGCTTGTTTTTACAGGAAAAATGCTGTTTCTATGCCAATAGATTGGGAATTGTTCAGGACGAGATCAAAAGGCTTCAAGAGGACCTGGAGATGACACGGTGGGACCTCCAGGACAACCCACTGTGGACGGGCTTACATGGCTTCTTACCCTACCTCCTCCCTCTACTTGGACCCCTCCTTCTTCTCCTTACTGTGAGGCCTTGTGTAATTAACAAAATTACACAATTCATTCACCAATGGCTAGGGGCAATAAAACTCCATCAGGTTGAGATACATTACCACAGGCTGGCAACTCAGGAATTAAGTTCCTCATATGACCCACTACCACCTCCTCTGCCCTCCATGTGACCGATGATGGGTAAGATCTCAAACTGACTGAGACAACCTAAGACAGGCTATGGAGTGGGTTCTCAGCGAGCTAAACACATGGTACCCAGGGATGGTCCCCAGAGGGGGACAACCAAAGGCAGGGGCCATGTTGACTAATGCTCTTACAAAAACAAAAGGGGGAGAGGTTGGGCCTTGAGAGGCCAGGACATGAGGCCTAGTGGAACTTCCTGAGCCTAGCTAAAGTTTGGTGACCTGTCTCTGGCCAGCTAGGACTTAGCAGGATGCCAAATTGCCTCTGACCTGCTACTTCTGCAAAAAAAAGTTAGAGTTCCTACGCACGCACTAAGAACCAATCATTTCAAAAGTCGCTATTGGCCCTTACACCTCCTCCTTTCCTGAGATCTCCACCTTTGTTCTCAATGCTATATAAACACCTGTCTGTTACAATAAAGTGAGATTCTGCTTCGACAAGTCTCTCAACTCAGTGTGGTTTTTCTCTGGTGCCTAGGAGAGGTACTGGGTCATTGACACTCATCATCCCACTCAGCCCTGGAAGAGACTGGCAGAACTGGCTCTCCCACAGCCCTACCTGCTGGGGAGCCTGGCACTGCCTTAGGCGCTAAGCCATCTCTCCAGCTCCCCATCATTGTCTTCACTGAAATCTATGCTGCAAGGTGACCCGATAAACTGTCTGAGCTGTGTGACATCTCCTTCCAGGAGATAAGCTCCCTTTCTGGCTGGCACCAGGCTTTAGTCTTTCCCTTCTTCCAGATGAGACTTCTGGGGAAATTCCAATCCCTTAGGATTCATTGTCTCACCAGCCAAATAGCCAAAAGGAAAAGTACAGGTGTCTCAGTAGAATATATTCATTCCTGCTGGGCAGGACAGTTATACTATCATTTATAATTATTTAAGGAGCAGGAGAATTTTTTTTTTTTATGAGGCAAGGTTTTCTTATGTAGCCTCAGCTGGCTTCAAACTTGTGATCTTCCTGCCTCTCCACATTCCAGTACTGGGATTTCAGGCAAGCATTTCTGTGCTTGGCAGTTCAGATGCGTGCGCCCTGTGCACATGCATGCGGTCAGAAGAGGATGGTGGGTTTGTTGTCCTCCTCTATTGCTCAATTGCCTATTTCCTTGAGATAGGTCTGTTACTGAACCTAGAGCTTGTTCAATTCTTCATTTAAACTGGCTGACCAGTGAGTCCCAGCAATTCTCCTATTTTTGCACCTCTCAGCCCTGGGGTGTGCACAGCCATGCTCAACTGTTTATGTGGGTGCTAAGGATCAAACTCAAGTTCTCATGCTTGCTCAGCAAACTCTTACCCACTGATCCTGTTTATCAGCCCAAGATGATATGGAAATTTGGGGTGTACATGAGAGCATGGACCTTTTCTTGACTCTTGGTTGGGCTGTAACTCAGGAGTTAGGCTACCTAATGTTCACAACCACATAAAAATTCTTCCAGGAAAACTGGGTATGTATCTGTAGAAAGATGAAAATGGATTCTTCTCTCTCTCCATGCACAAGAATTAAGTCCAAATGGATTAAAGACCTTAACATCAGACCTGAAACTCTGAAATTGCTAGAGGAAAAAGTAGGGAAAACCCTTCAACATACTGGTCTTGGCAAAGACTTTCTGAATACAACCCCAATTGCTCAGGCAATAAAACCATAGACTAATCTCTGGGACCTCATGAAATTACAAAGATTTTGTACAGCAAAGGACACAGTGAAAAAAGCAAAGAGGCAACCTACAGAATGGAAAAAAATTCTTTACCAGCTATACATCTGATAGAGGATTAATATCTAGGATATTCAAAGAACTCAAAAAATTAAATAATAAGAAATCAAACAAGCCAATTAAAAAATGGGCTATGGGGGCTGGAGAGATGGCTTAGCGGTTAAGCGCTTGCCTATGAAGCCTAAGAACCCCGGTTCGAGGCTCGGTTCCCCAGGACCCACGTTAGCCAGATGCACAAGGGGGCGCACGCGTCTGGAGTTCGTTTGCAGAGGCTGGAAGCCTGGTGCGCCCATTCTCTCTCTCTCCCTCTATCTGTCTTTCTCTCTGTGTCTGTTGCTCTCAAATAAATAAATAAATAAAAACTTTTTTTTAAAAAATAGGCTATGGAACTAAATAGAGTTCTCAAAAGAAGAAATACAGATGACATTTAAGCATCTGAAAAAATGTTCTATATCTCTAGTCATCAGGGAAATGCAGATGAAAACTACTTTGAGATTCCATCTCACTCACTCACATGATTGGCTACCATCATGAAAACCAATGACCATAAATGCTGGCAAGGATGCGGAAAAAGAGGAACTCCTCTACACTGTTGGTGGGAATGTAATCTGGTCCAGCAATTGTGGAAATCAGTGTGGAGGTTCCTGAGACAGCTAAAAATAGATCTACCATATGACCCAGCTATAGCACTCCTAGGCATATATCCTAAAGACTCATCTCACTACCTTAGAGATACTTGCTCAACCATGTTTATTGCCACTCAATTCACAATAGCTGGGAAATGGAACCAGCCTAGATGTCCCTCAACTGAGGAAGGGAGGGGATACTTAATAGGATGGTATTGTATTATATATAAGTAGGAGAATAGATTAATGGGGGTGAAAAAGCCCAAGTGAGGTCAAGGGAAGAAATTGAGGTAAAGAAAGGTGGAGGGAGGGCTAATCAAAATCTAAGAGGATATAAGTAAATCATATGGAAACCTATGTTTTTGGACAATGGAACACTCAGGAGCAGTAGATTGTTGCTAGAAAATTTTCAGTGCCAGGGGTGAGATACCTTCTAGTGAGTTGTTGGCCAGGGAAGTCCCTGATGCCCCCAACACATTATAGGCCATTGCTGAGGCCCTTGGCTTCCCACCAGGAATAGATGGTAAGACCCTATAGCTGAAGACTCCACATACTTGGGCTGCAAGGCCACTGAGAAATCCCTCTGGAGCTGATCTGAAAACCTCCTCCATGTAGACAAGCTGACAGAAAGCTGGAAAAAGCTACAATGCATGTAGTTCAATGGGAGAAAGATAAATCACCAGGGGAGATACTCAACAGTGGACACTACAAGTCTTAAATTTTGCCAGCCAGGCCAAATAAGCCAATGGGTGCAATAGTGGCATGTCTGTGTGCTGGAAACCAACTGCCCTCTAATTGGGCTGGAGGCCCACTCCATGGGAGGGAATACATCCCTGATACTGAAAACTTAAAATAGGGGTAGTCATGAGCCCTAGGGGTGTAATGTCTGCTGCTGTCTGGCTAAATGTATATACTATGCTTATCAAACTGTCCAGTAAGCACTTCTCTTAATGTTAATACCCACATATTAATGCTACTCTCACTTTTGGTAGAGAACCTTCTCTTTTCAGAAGGCAGTGACCTTGGGATGACTCAGAAGGCATCATGGTGCTGGAAAGAAGTGACAGGAGTGCTCAGTACTGCAATATCTCTATCACACCTTCCAAGACTCAGGGTCTATTGCAGAAGAGATGGTGGAAAGCATGTAAGAACCAAAGGAAGGGTAGGTCTCCTTACAACGTGCTCCCCCAGACACCAAATGACCTGGATATCCATGACCCTGATTTGGGTCTTTTATGGAAAAATACTGAGTGAGGGCTGAGCTGGTCAGTCAAGTTCTCATACAAGGTGTCCAGGCACTTTATTATCTTTAATTAATTGATTAATTAGTTATTTTTTAACTTTTTTGTTGACAACTTCTATAATTATAGATAATAAACCATGATAATTCCCTCTTTTTCACTACTTTCCCCTTCTCAAATCCACTCTCCATCTTACCCCCTCAACTTCTCAGCTACTCTCTTTTATTTTGATGTCATCGTCTTTTCCTCCTATTATGAGGGTCTTGTGTAGGTAGTGCCAGGCACCTTGAGGTCATGGATATCCAGACCATTTTGTGTCTGGAAGCTTGCATTGTCTTCCTTTGGCTCTTACATTCTTCCCACCACCTCTTTAGCAATGGACCCTGAGCCTTGGAAGGTGTGATAGAGATGTCTCAGTGCTGAACACTCCTCTGCCATTTCAGTGGTCACTGCCATCTGAAAAGAGAAGCTTCTCTAACCAAATCTTTATTATATATCTCACACACTATTTGATGATATTCTTAGCTTTTCAGTTGGTGGAAGTTAATGGTCTGTTAAATTAGTGCAACCTGAGAGGTTTTATGTAATAGCCCAAGGATAGTAGGCAGGACACAGAGGCGGGCGATGAGTGGCTATTAAGGAAGGGCTAAAGATAGGCCAGGAGAATTTGGCTCTGGATCTGCAACAAGGACTCCTGCATGTCTGATAAGACCAGTCCCCTGCTGTTTTTCTTTTACAAGCATGTCTTGACTACCCCTCTGCAACTGTAATTCTATATGAATTTCAGAATGAGATTTCCATTAAAAAAAAAAATCAACTTCTGGGCTGGAGAGACAGCTCAGCATTTAAGGTGCTTGCCTGTGAAGCCTAAGGACCCAGGTTTGAGTCCTCAGTACCCATGTAAAATCAGATACACAAGGTGGCACATGTGTCTGGAGTTTATTTGCAGTGGTTAGAGACCCTGGCACGCCCATTTCCTCTCTCTCTCAAATAAATAAATACATAAATAAAGTATTTTTAAAACATCAACTTCCATTAAGAAAATCCTGTAGGGGTGCTGGGGAGACAGCTCAGTTGGTAGAGTGCCTGCCCTGCAAGCACAGCATCTGGGTTTGATCCACAGCACTCCCGATGTGCTGCTGCGGCTGTGTGTGCTTAAGAGCCCAGTGCCGAGGAGGTGGAGACGGGCGAATCCCAGGTCATCCTGGCCAGCCAGACCAGCCTAACTGCTCCAGGCCAGTGAGAGTCCCTGTCTCAAAGTAGGTGGATGGTGCTCCTCAGGATGACACCCAAGACTATCCTCTGACCTCTACATGCATATGCATCCCTTACATGAACACACACATGCACAAACACACACACACACACACACACACACACACACACACACACATGCTCCTGTAGGAATTACTAGATCAAGGGAGAAAAGGCATCTTTATAAAATTGTATTGGCTGGCTCAAAAATAGTGCATGATTTTTTAAATTCAATTTTTATTAACATTTTTCATGATTATAAAAAAAAATTCCCATGGTAATACCGTCCCCCTCCCACTTTCCCCTTTGACATTCTAGTACATGATTTTTACGTTCTTTTATTCTTCTTGTGAATTATGTTTTTCATCACATTTTTCCCCCTCTCTTTCTTTCCTTCTTCCCTTCCTTCCTTCCTTCCTTCCTTCCTTCCTTCCTTCCTTCCTTCCTTCCTTCCTTCCTTCCTTCCTTCCTTCCTTCCTTTCTTTCTTTCTTTCTTTCTTTCTTTCTTTCTTTCTTTCTTTCTTTCTTTCTTTCTTTTCAAGGCAGGGTCTCCGTCCAGCCCAGGCTGACCTGGAATTCACTCTGTATTCTCAGGGTGGCTTCGAACTCACGGCAATCCTCCTACCTCTGCTCCCTAGTGCTGGAATTAAAGGCGTGGGTCACCACACCTGGCTTCTTTTTCTTTTTCCTTTTTGTTTTTGTAGTTAGATTATGGAGATTAGTATTATTCATTCTGGCATTTTCAAGCTCAATTTTTTTATTCACACCCCACTCTAGTTCCCCTTCTCCCTCTTTCCTCCAATTCCCCCCTCCCCTGTATGACATACATCCTTTTGCCCTTCTGATAGCTTATTGCTAATGTGCTGGAAAGCTACTGGTTTATTTTATTTATTTATTTTAAAAAATATTTTATTTTATTTATTTGAGAGAGAGAGAGGCAGGCAGAGAGATTGGCATGTCAGGGCCTTCAGCTGCTGCAGATGAACATCAGACACATGTGCCACCACATGCATCTGGCTTATGTGGGTCCTGGGGAATTGAACCTGGGTTCTTTGGCTTCACAGACTAGTTCCTAAACCACTAAGCCATCTCTCCAGCCCAGGCTACTGCTTAAGTCAAGCCACTTTATGGAAATCTCTTGTAATATTTCAATCTATTGATTTGACTTTTCTAGTTATCTCATGAATATATAAGGCAGTTTTTCTCAACCTTTCAAATATTTATATTTCCTTTTATGAGTTTATTCGGTAGTATGATTTTTCCTCCCTCCTTCCGTCCTTTTTTATAGTGTTCATACACCAGGCATTGCACATACTGTGAAAATGCTATACCACTAAGTTATACTCTTGATTTTTCTTTTTAAAAAGTAAAGATTTTCTATATCTTCTCTACGTCAAAATCTCTTCTCATTGGCACAATACATTTCCCCTCCCCAATGGAACATTCCTGTCTCACAGTGCTTTTCCACATTCTCTTCAACTTACTGCTCTTCTCAATATGCCCTCTGCCTCTGCCTCTGAACTTTCTATTTCTCTGTGTAGAATTGTTCCCTTCCTTCTCTCCCTCTCTCTCCTACTTTACCTTTGTTTGCTAACTTTCTATTTGTTTGCCAGGTTTCAACTCAAAATTTACTGCTGACATGAATCTTCAGTAAAGAGAGGCCTATGCTCCTCCTTCCTTACTTCCTTTGCCCTCTACAGTCTTTATATTGCCCTAATGATACTGAATTCCACATTATAGCTTTGCTTATTTGTGAATAATTCAAATTTTGGTGCTTTTTTTTTTTGAAGTGAGTCTTGCTCTAGCCCAGGCTAACCTGGAATTCGCTATGTAGTCTCAGGGTGGCCTTGAATTCATGGAAATCCTCCTACCTCTGCCTCCCAAGTGCTGGGATTAAAGACATGAGCCACCACACCCAGCTCCAGAGTTGTTTTTTTTTTTTTTTTTAAATGCACAGTTTACCAAACATGATGGCACACACCTTTAACCCCAGAATTTGAGAAGGCAGAGGTAGGAGGATCACTGAATTTGAGCACAGCCCAGAACTACAGAGTGAGTGCCAAGTGCTAGCATTAAAGCTGTGGGCCACCACACCTGGCTTCATTTGCATTTTAAGGGCTTGAGCTAACAACACTCAGAATTTGGATTGGCCTTAAAGAAAGAGAAAAGTAATATTTGGCTGAAATCTGTATGCATACCATATTGTTAGAATAAGTTTCTTAAAAATATACTAGCCTCGTGGTCCTTGGATCACAGGGTGATGGGGTGTAGGGGGCATCCATTCACTTAGATGTCAAGATGCTTTAGTGTCTGGAGGCATAATTCAAATTTTTATTAAGGTGGCACATGCATCTGAAACTTTTTGCAGTGGCTGGAGGCCCTGACACGCCCATTCTCTTTCTCTCTCTCTCTCTCTAATTCTTTCTCTCTCAAGTAAAATAAAAGAAATATTTTTTAAAAGCTGGTATTACTTTTTAACTTATTAAGTATAATCTAGACATTTAGAAAACACATTCTTGAGATTGAGAGAAGCCCAGAATTGCTCCCAAATATCTGGGAAATAATTGTTAGCTGAATGTAAATATACATGAAAGAGAAAGATATAAACTTAAAGTAGTCAACAACAGGGTGAGTTTTCATTGCTACCGTTTGCATTCTGGGAATGAGGTTGGAGAGAATGACAGGGAAGTTTGTGGAGCTATGAGAAAGGACAGGAGCTACTGACTCCAAAATCTGTTTAAAGCCTCTCGCCAGATGAGAATCAGGATTCCAGCACAATTATCCACCTTCGCTGAAGGCCTTTCTCCCTTCCCAGCTGTAAGTGTCAAGTTTCTAACTCGTTCACCAGAAGCCTCCTTTATAGTGAAAGGACATGCCTTAAACCCCTTGTGTAGACCTAGTGGCTCCTGATTTTACTCTATCAGATTATATTATAGAATATCATCCAGGGTACCTCTGGAGCTACCCTGTAATCTCACTAATCACAGAGAGGAGAAAGTGAGAGAGAGAGAGAGAGAGAGAGAGAGAGAGTTTCTTAGCAGCCCTATGTAATGTAACTAATTTATGCCACTAAGATGGCATAAATGGCATATATGGTTATATGACTAATACTAAGAGAATTTCAAATCTCTCTTGAGAAGCCCAAACCCAGACTGTGGAATGTCTTCTTTTTATCCCTGAGCATCTCTTATTCTCTTAACCTCTGTGTTTAAAATCCATGTTAAAAATGTGTTAAGAGGGCTGGAGAGATGGCTTAGTGGTTAAGTGCTTGCCTGTGAAGCCTAAGGACCCGGGTTCGAGGCTCAATTCCCCAGGACCCACGTTAGCCAGATGCACATGGGGGCGCATGCATCTGGAGTTCGTTTGCAGTGGCTGGAGGCCCTGGCATGCCCATTCTCTCTCTGTCTCTATCTGCCTCTTTCTCTCTCTGTCACTTTTGAATAAATAAATAAAGATAATTTTTTAAAAATGTGTTAAGAAACTGCAACTGGGCTGGAGGGATGGCTTAGTACTAAGGTGTTTGCCTACAAAACCAAAAGACAGAGGTTCGATTCCCCAAGACCAATGTTAGCCAGTTGCACAAGGGGGCCATGCATCTGGAGTTTGTCTGCAGTGGCTGGAGGCCCAGGCATGACCATTCTCTCTCTCTCTCTCTCCCACTTTCTCTGTCAAATAAATAAATAAAAATTTTTAAAAATCTGTGACTCTTCTTTGAGAAACCCAACCACATGCTCTGAATGTATCATCCTTTCTGAATGCCTTTCTCTTAACCTCATGCTTAAAATCCACATTGAAATATCTCTTTTAAAAACCCAACCTGAGGGATGGAGAGATGGCTTAGCAGTTAAGATGCTTGCCAGCAAAGCCAAAGGACCCAGGTTTGATTCTCTAGAACCCACGTAAAGCCAGATGCACAAGGTTGCATATGCATCTGGAGTTCGTTTGCAGTGGCTGGAGGCCCTGGCATGCCCATTCTCTCTCTGTCTCTATCTGCCTCTTTCTCTCTCTGTCACTTTTGAATAAATAAATAAAGATAATTTTTTAAAAATGTGTTAAGAAACTGCAACTGGGCTGGAGGGATGGCTTAGTACTAAGGTGTTTGCCTACAAAACCAAAAGACAGAGGTTCGATTCCCCAAGACCAATGTTAGCCAGTTGCACAAGGGGGCCATGCATCTGGAGTTTGTCTGCAGTGGCTGGAGGCCCAGGCATGACCATTCTCTCTCTCTCTCTCTCCCACTTTCTCTGTCAAATAAATAAATAAAAATTTTTAAAAATCTGTGACTCTTCTTTGAGAAACCCAACCACATGCTCTGAATGTATCATCCTTTCTGAATGCCTTTCTCTTAACCTCATGCTTAAAATCCACATTGAAATATCTCTTTTAAAAACCCAACCTGAGGGATGGAGAGATGGCTTAGCAGTTAAGATGCTTGCCAGCAAAGCCAAAGGACCCAGGTTTGATTCTCTAGAACCCACGTAAAGCCAGATGCACAAGGTTGCATATGCATCTGGAGTTCGTTTGCAGTGGCTGGAGGCCCTGGCACCCCCATTCTCTCTCTATCTGCCTCTCTCTCTCTCTCTCTCTCATAAATAAATAAATAAGTAAATAAATAAAATATTTTTTAAAACCCAACCAGAGATCGCAGAAGTGGCTCAACAGTTAAAGGTGCTTGTTTACAAAGCCTAATTGCTTGAGCTCTATTTCCCAGTACCCATGTAGGGCCAGATGCACAAAGTGGCACATGTGTCTGGAGTTCATTTGCAATGGCAGGAGTCCCTGGCACACTTATACTCACTCTTTCTGACTGCCTCTTTCTCTTTCCAAACATATATATATATGTCCCCAAATATATATAAAGAAAAAACCCAACTCCACTTCACACTGGCTTGTCCTATGCCTCAGTCCCTGACACTGATGACAGGAATATCCGATTAGAGTGAAGAGAAATGAGAACCATGGAAGAAAGGGCATCTGCATAATGAAAAATTACAAACACACAAACACACACAAGCGTTCATTTCCAAAGTGGGGTGAGCTATGAAACTCCTTTCTCAAAAGCTATCTGGAGAACTGGGTGTGGTGGTGCATGTCTTTAATCCCAGCACTTGGGAGGCAGCGGTAAGAGGATCACCCTGAGTTTGAGGCCACCCTGATACTACTTAGTGAATTCCAGGTCAGCCTGGGCTAGAGTGAGTCCCTACCTCAGAAAAATAAATAAATAAATAAATAAATAAATAAATAATAAAAAGAAAACAAAAAATAAAAGCTATCTGGAGACTTCCCAGTCAAAGTTGCTTTTTCAGGATGCTCCAGTGGGAAGTATTCAGGCTCAAAAAGAAATAAAATGAAGCAATCTAGAGACTTTAGAATGAGAAGTGGGAGCAGAGTAATAGAACAAAAGCCAGCAATGACTAACATGAAGCTAACAATTTCCAGGCACTGCCTATGTTCCCAGTGCTACATTAACTAATGCTGAGTTATGTTAATACATTACCTCACTTCATCCCCATAAAAATCCAGTGAGGCTGGGCTGGAGAGATGGCTTAATGGTTAAGGTGCTTGCCAGCAAAGCCAAAGGATCCAGGTTTGATTTCCTAGGACCCATGTAAGCCAGATGCACAAGGTGGACCATGCATCAGGAGTTCGTTTATAGTGGCTGGAGGCCTGACATAGCCTCTCTCTCTCTCTCTTTCCAACTCTCTCTGTATCAAATAAATAAAAATAAAATATTATTTAAAAAATCCAATGAGGCAGGAGCTATTACTTCCTCCTCTTTAATGATAAGGAAGTTGAGGCTTAGAAATATGACATCAGGTCATGTTTAAGTGGTTGATTCCAAAGCTAGCTCTCTCCACCCCTTCACTGCCTATGTTGTGCAGCATGCATGTCACAAAGCAGACTGGTTCTATACTTTTTTGTTTTTTTAATTTTTGGTTTTTCTGAGGTAGGGTTCGAGTGGCCTCGAACTCTCTGTGATTCTCCTACCTCTGCCTCCCGAGCGCTGGGATAAAAGGCGTGCGCCACCACGCCAGGCTTTCTGTTTCTATACTTTAAACACTAAAGCCTGAGCCACTACAGGCTGAGAACCCTCAGCACTTGACCTAGCTGTTCTCATACAATTCCTTTTGTCAACAAAATGCAACAGGGTGTCTGTTAGATGCTGTCACTGTATCATTTGCTGGGACATGGAGATGACAAAGCCACCACACCTGACCTAGAAGGTACTATAGCTAGTGGCAACCATGAACAACCTTCACTCATTTAGCTCCTGGACAAACGATCTCTTATCCCCTTTGATGTGAGAGCTGTGTCTTTTCTGTTAACCAGCATCTTCAGCAATTTTCAGCTGATTGATGTTTTCATGTTATAGTGGACAATACTAAGAGTGCCACTCACATGAACACATTGTACGACCTGGCAAAAGTATGTCTAGGGCCATTTCAAACATTGTAAATTCTGTCCTAATCTCAATTCAGAACTGATTGAATATTTTTTTTTCTTTTTTTAAAATTAGACTTTCTGTTTATTTATTTATTTATTGAGAAATAGAAAAAAAGTGGGGAGAGGGAGAGATAGAGAGGGAGGGAGGATGGGCATACCAGGGCCTTCAGATGCTGCAAACTAACTCCAGTTGCATGTGCTCCCTTGTGTGTATGTGTGACATTGCGTGCTTGCATCGCTGTGTGTCTGGCTTACCTGGCACCCTTATGTGGGACCTGGAGATTCAAACATGAGTTCTTAGGCTTCTCAGGCAAGTGCCTTAACTGCTAAGCCATCTCTCAGCCCTTAATAATCTTTAAAAAATATTTTACTTAGGGTTGAAGAGATGGCTTTGCAGTTAAGCCACTTGTCTGAGAAGCCTAAGGATCCAGGTTCAATTCTCCAGTACCCATGTAAGCCAGATGCACATGCTTCTGGAGTTTGCAGTGGCTAGAGGTCCTGGCATACCCATTCTCTTTCTCTCAAATAAATAACAAAATGTTTTTACTTATTTGCAAGCAGATAGATGGGGAGACAGAGAGATGGAGAGAGAGAGAATGGGCCTCCAGCCACTGCAAACTCCAAATACATGCTCCACTTTGGGTACCTGACTTTATGTGGGTTCTGGGGAATCAAACCCTGGTCATTAGACTTTATAGGCACATGTCCTAACCACTGATAAATCTCTCCATCTGATTGAATAAATTTTTATGAAACAAGTCAGCAACTCAGCTTGCAACTTTTTTTTAAGGTAGGGTTTTGCTCTAGCCCTGGCTGACCTGGAATTCACTATGTAGTCTCAGACTGGCCTCAAACTCACGCCCATCCTCCTACCTCTGCCTCTGGAGTGCTGAGATTAGAGATGTGCACCGCCATGCCCAGCTCAAATTGCAATTTTAAAAATCAATAATACTATGCAATTCAAAGATATATTAATTTGACACATATATGAAATGAATGATGATTAAATATTTTAAAATCTTTGTTTTCTGTAATTGATGTGTTATGTTTCTACAAGAACAGAAAACTTTGTGTGCACAGTATAGACATTACTAAAAGCATGGCATGCAATAGTCTTGAATCTGAGCCAAGGTTTCTCAGGCAGTATTCCTTGTCTTTGAGTGGTGTGACAGCATGCACAGTGTAAAGTGCATCTGTTGTGTGGTCAGAGCCAAGGCTGCAATGAGGCCCCAATGCAACCCTGGCAAGAACTACTGGGATTTATAGCATGTCTGATTGTTTCAAACTTTTTGTTTTTATTTTATTTGAGAGAGAGAGAGACAGATATATGTGTATGTGTGTGGAGAGAGAGAGAGTGAGAATGGGTGTGCCAGGGCCTTCAGCTGCTGCAGATGAACTCCAGAAGCATGTGCCACCTTGTGCATCTGGCTTACATGGGTCCTGGGGAATCGAACCTGGGTCCTTTGGTTTTGCAGTGAGCACCTTAACCACTAAGCCATCCCTCTAGCCAAGCATGTTTGATTTTTAAATTAATTTTTGGTCATTGTACATTCAGAAACCTTTTACTGTTGCCAAAGTTTTCATGACCCCCTCATATTCATTTATTTAACCACATATGGGGTTACAACCCACAGCTTAAGGAGCTGTGGTCTGAGGTACCTTTGAAAAGTGACACCTGAATCACTGAGGTCTGAATGGGACAGAGGCAGTCATACCAGCAGCTGAGAGAAAGGCATTTGGATCATAGGGAACAACCAGTCGGTACAGGGATAGATACTAAAGAGACATCCTCGAAGCTGGAGGGTTTGTAGACCTCCTTCTCACACTTGCGTGTATGAAAGCAAGTTCTAAGAATTTTTTGTTTTTGCAATGGCACTTTAACAAGCCTTATTGTTATTTGGTATGTTAGCAATAAGTAATATAGCAATGAATGAAAGAATGTTTCATATTCTGAAACTGCTAAAGGTCTCATATTTTTGCATGCTAACATAAAAACGGATGGAGAACTGGAAGAGGTATCAGATCTCACCTAATTTCCATATTATTTCTGGGGTGCTGGGGAATTGAACCAAGGGTCCTAGTGCCTCATACATACTAGGCAAATACTGAGCTATATCCCCAGCCAACGCCTCATTTTGGATGAGAACATTGAGGCCCCAAAATGAGATAAAAGACTAATGCACATTTGATTTGTGGTGGCAAACCTGACAGTAGAAGTCAAAATGTTAAGTTATGTGTGCCCTGTCCTTAACAGAGTAAGAGTGAAATGTTAGTAACAGGAAAACACTCAAACATTTGTACTATTTATTCTTTCTTTCTTTGAAAGAAAGAGGCAGAGAAAAAGAGAAAATAGGCGCACTGGGGTCTTTATCCCCTGCAAACGATCTCCAGACAAATGCACCTCCTTGTGCATCTGGTTTATTACGGGTATTGGGGAATTGAACTTGGGTCCTTAGGTTTTGCAAGTACCTTATCTGCTAAGCCATCTCTCCAGCTCTGTAGTATTTATTCTGGTAGTGATGTGCCTAACTTTCCTCATTTTGAGTTTCTCTACATTAGCTTTCATCTAGGTTGAAGTTTTTCCAAATTCAGTGTTTGAAAAGAGAATAAACTTGGTCAATTGAGGCTTGTTGACGGTCGTTAGCCGAACGTGGAAACCAGTGTGTGTGAGACTCCCTTTGGCCACCAGGGGGAGCCCAAGACTCCCATAAAGAGCGCATGGTTCGGCTACTCATACACAAGTTCTGCTCAGAAGCCTCACAAAGTTGGCTGACTACCCAGAAGCGGGGCTTGTGACAGGAAGTGGAGGCGGGACTTTGGTTCAAACACCTGTTGTCCACACCAGCACACACGACGGGAACAGAGCCTCTGAAGGAAACTACTTCAGTTAGACCAAGCAGCCTCAGAGGGCCAGTTTGTCCAGTTTTACCAAGGGACAAACCTTTGTATTGGCACCATCTCGCAGCCTTCACAACAATGGAAGTGTGGATTTCGGCCCAGATCAGAAAGATTAAAGCTCTCTGAAAAGATGTGACAACAGTTTAAAATGATGAAGAATGTGGTCAAGGCCACATGAGCCTATTTTCCAACTCCTGGGGTAGCCGACTGAGGGCACACCCCCCTGAAAACAGGAAGCGATCATCCCAGAAGCATTCAAAGGGCACACCCCTTCCCAAGGAGTTGGAGGAACCCTGAGGGCCAGAAATGCATACAAGCATGAAGCCGATGACTAAACCAAGCTGGATGACAGCAGGTTCCAAACCAGGGATGTCAAACTCGTACAAGGGACACTGAAAATGGACCCCATCGCCTAGTGTCTGGGACACTCCTGGGCCAGTTGTTTGTAAGTTCCCGAACTTGAGCCTCGCTGCTCAGTGCCGACGGAGAGTCGACAGAGAAAGGAGCGTAGAAAATGCAGTATTTTTCGCGGACACCAGACACGCATCTCCAAAGACTCTACAAGAAGGAGTGCGTGAAGATGTCACCTTCTTCCTAGCCGCGTTGCTGACGTAAGTTGCTTCATTTCTCCTCGACTTTGCTTTCCAGCGCATAAGCAAAACAAAACCAACACCCCCTGTGGGATTAGTCCGCAAACCTGAAAGGGTGGTGGGCGGAGCTGATAAGGGGCGGGGATAAAAAGCCTCATCCAACAGGTTTTTCCGGTCAGCAAGGGTCCCGCCCCCTCCGGTGTGCTCAGCTCTGATTGGCTCCCGCTGAGGGGGCGTGGCCTGGCCGCGGGGGCGGGGGGGGCGGACGCGGCGTGGCGCGTGGATAACCCGAGCCGGGGAGGTCGCGGGCGCCGGGCCTGTGCGCGCTCTCCGCCATGGCAGGCCGTCCCGGCGCGTCGGCGCTCGTCCTGCTCGCTGCCCTGCTGGCGCCCGCGCTGCTCGTGCCGCCCGTGAGCGGCCGCGGCGGCCGGTACCACGGGGACTGGGACACGGGCCGGCTGCTGCCTCCGCTGCCGCCCCGCGAGGACGCGGCGCGCGTGGCCCGCTTCGTGACGCACGTCAGCGACTGGGGCGCGCTGGCCACCATCTCCACGCTGGAGGCGGTGCGCGGCTGGTCCTTCGCCGACGTCCTGTCGCTCAGCGACGGGCCCCCGGGCGCGGGCAGCGGCGTGCCCTACCTGTACCTGAGCCCGCTGCAGCAGTCCGTGAGCAACCTGCAGGTGAGCCTTCCCTTCTGCGGCGGCTGGAGGCCACCGAGCCGGCCGGTCACACTCGCCCAAGTTGAGCCCAGGCTGTTTTAGAGAGAGGAACTTGAACCCGGCTCACATGACCTGACCTGACTCTCTGCCCCGCACTGGCCGGGCGAGGATCCTAGATGTTGGGCAATTTACCTGGAAGTTCCCACCCGCCCAGGGTTTGAATTCTTTGCCAGGAGCTGGCTTGAATCACCTCGCCCCCGAGTTGTCTTGAATCATCTTGGAGCACGGTGTCTCCGTTTTCAAAGCATAGGTATTGTCGGATAGTGAGGCATTTCGCATACTTGACTTCTTAGGGGTTCTCGTTCTAAACTCTCCTCATTAGTTAATTTTTTTCCACCATCAGTAGGAAGCTAATGCATCATCGTGGACACCCTGCACAGTGGCCTCGGCAGAGGGCTGGACTGGTGGAGGGCTGACTCCTCTCCCTTGCGCCATCCTCTAGGACAGGGCCAAGCTCTGAAGGATCTCCGATGCCCCAGAGGTGTGTTCACAGACTGGCAGCCTGGGAGATAAGAGCCAAACAAGTGCTCAGGGATGGAGCCTGACTTAGTAGAGGGTCGTTGTGGCCGAGCTGGGAAAGCCCAGCATTATTTGGTAAAGCTGAGATGAAAGCGCCTGCTAAATGCCGTGCAGTGTCGTCTCTTCTAGTGCTCTTCAAAGCAGGCTCAATTGACAGTTCCGCTATTCCTAAAGTCAGGAGCCAATCCCAAGTTCTCCTCAGGAGCATCTGCCTTCAGAATACTAGCATCTCTGCTATACATTCTCATGTCTATAATTGTGAGGGATCTAGAGAGCTGTGGGGTCACCCCCGTTGCAGAGGTGACAACACTGAGACTCGAAGGGGTAGGGACTCACCTGTGACCACATGACCATCAGCTAAAGCCCAATGGTTGATGCTTTTTTAAAGAAATAGTAGCAGTTGGCTGGAGAGATGGCTTACCGGTTAAGCATTTGTCTGTGAAGCCTAAGGACCCTGGTTTGAGGCTTGATTCCCCAAGACCCACGTTAGCCAGATACACAGGGGGCGCACACATCTGGAGTTCATTTACAGTGGCTGGAGGCCTTATCGCGCCATTCTCTCTATCTACCTCTTTCTCTCTCTCTGTCACTCTCAAGTAAATAAATAAGTAAAAATAACAACAAAAAATTGATTAAAAAAAAAAAAGAAATAGTAGCAGTGAGGAACTTACTCAGAAGCTCAGGTTTCTACAATGGTAGTGAGAGTGGCCACGTAAGGATTTGACTCCTATTCTACCATTCAACTAGCCAGAGTTGGGCTCCTCACTGATTTTCCTTTTGACCACCAAGTTGCCCTCTGTGTCCACCCAGTGGAGAGGGTACAATGGTTTGGAAGGAGCAAGACCCAGACTTGTGGCCACTTCTTTGTAAAATGCCTTGATGTCTGTCACTGGGAGAAGGTGGTGAGGTAGGGTCCTGTATGGTCTTTTTCTCTGGCATATTTGTGTAGTGAATGTTTGTAGAAGTATGCTACTGGCTGCAGGGCCCAGAAGTAAAATCTTGCCCTTGATTCTTTGCACACAGACTTTTTTTATTGGCCTATCTTCCATCTTGGCTGTCTTGAGATAGGACATTCTCTCCTCTGAGTACTCCCCTTCCACCTACTGAAAATAAGTCAAGTCCCAAAGTCTGTCCTTCATTCTTGTGATCTTTTGAATATTGTGTACATGCTCATGGCTTCACTTGGATTTACTTCCAAGTCTACGTGTATTATTCACCTCTTCTATGTTTCGGCTCTAAGTGCTTCTTGCCATGTCAATTTTACTTAGTTTTCTACACTTCAGATCCAGGGGTCAAAACCAGTTCTTCCTCTTCCTCCTGAAACTAGCCCTGCTTGAACTGCATCTTGCTTAGTGGAATTATTATTTTCTCAGTAAATGTATTTGGAATTCTCGGTGCCTCTCCAAACCCTTTGTTTCCATCCCTGTTCCTTCCTCTTATTTCTACCACACCATCCTTTGGCTAAGTCCTTGTTATTTCATGCCTGAAAGTACTTGAACGTCTGTTCTGCCCGCCAGGTTTACAGCAGCAAAATCCTTGTCATAGCATTGCTCTCCACAAACACTGTGCTACATACATCATACATCCACTGCTGCTGCTCAAGAACCACCCAGTCTTCTTTCTTTTTTGGTTTTCCAAGGTATGGTCTCACTGTAGCCCAGGCTGACCTGGAATTCACTGTGTAGTTTCAGGCTGGCTTCAAACTCACAGCCATCCTCCCCACATGGTGTTTAAAAGCCTGGGTGTAGAATGATGCCAAGAAGCAGAATTTTGAGGGTATTGTTGGAAAGCACTGTTGGAGGTTGGCCTACAGAGTCTAATCTAGGTCCCTTAGTTTAGGTTTGAGCCACCTTCACCCCCCACCCAGATCCTTCCCTCCATCCACTGACTTTATTGCTATTCACTTTCCCTGCTCCATGGGCTCTTCAGTCATCTTCCCTCCTCAACATCTCTTCCCACTTCTGCCCTGGTTTTGAATTACGAGGCTCTTATTCTTTTCTGTAACCCGCCCAGGCTATCCTGATATCTCCTTGTCTCTTACACTTGACTGTGTTTGATAGTTAGACATGCCTGCCTTTGACTTCTCTTTATCTTGGTTTTTGTTGTTTGTTTGTTTTTCGAGGTAGGGTCTCACTGTAGCCCAGGCTGACCTGGAACTCATTAGGTAGTCTCAGGCTGGCCTCCAACTCAGGGTGATCTTCCTACCTCTGCCTCCCAAGTGCTAGGATTAAAAGCATGTGTCACCACACCCGACTTTTACACTAAGTTTTGATTTGATTTTTTGACTTCTTTTTCTTTCTTTTTGTTTTTTTGTTTTTTTTGAGGTAGGGTCTCAGTCTGGCCCAGGCTGACCTAGAATTCGCTATGGAGTCTCAGGGTGGCCTCGAACTAATGGCAATCCTCCTACCTCTCCTCCTGAGTGCTGGGATTAAAGGTGTGTGCCACCATGCCTGGCTCTGATTTTCTGACTTTTCAACTACATCTAAAACTCACAGAATGGAGAAACCTTTACCTAAGCGCCCCCCCCGCCCTTTTGAGGGGATAGCCAGGGGAGGTAGTCCCATCATGCCTTGCCTTGTAATTGGGAGACAACAAAACATTTTGGTTAATTTCAGTGAGTTCTGACTCAGCATTTTTGATGGATCATTGGGAATGGCAATTCTCCACAAAGATGCTTGGGATTTAAAGAGCTAGATAGTTTGTGAAAACAGTGTGAATTTTGCAGTTATATGTGAAAAAGGCCTTTATGAGTAGGAAAAGATTGTTTTTTTGTTGTTTTTTTTTTTGCTCAGTGTTCAGAATCTGAGGCAAGAATTCTCTTGTTATGGGAACAGGAACAAGTAACTTCTCCAGTTCTGAGATCACATGACAATTTCTGCTACCATGAGATAACCAAACATCATGACTCAGCTACTTTCTTGCTTATTCTGTAGTTTGAGCAACTGTGATGTTTTTATGCACTTGTTTATTAGGGTGTACCCCCATAGATACTTCTGTGAGGGCTCTCCCCAGGCCTGCTGTTGGGTGGTCTGTACTTATAATCTCTCTAATGAATATGGAAAATTCCAGATTTGAGACAAAGCTATGATAAAACAATTCTTATACGATCATTAATCTTAACTATCACCCTACCACATGTATACTTTGTGTGGGGGAGGTCAGGATCAGTTTCTATCTGAGTGTTTTTCCCCACTGGGAAGTGGTGTTTTAACAGTTCAGTTTTGTGGGAAAATGATGCAGCTCAGGGGACACTATGTATGTAACTTGTGAGATTTATCCCCTCTCCAGAAACCATTTTTCACATAAAAGGACCTTAATTTCTCCCTGCAGGAAAATCCACAAGCCACGCTGACCATGTCTTTGGCACAGACTGAATTCTGCAGGAAAAATGAATTTGATCCTCAGAGTCCCCTGTGTGTCCACACAATACTGTCAGGAACTGTGACCAAGGTAAAAAGTTACCCCATGAAAGGATGGTTTCAGAAGAACATGATCATGTTAATAATGAAAGAAGTGATCCTTACAGATAAACTGCAGTTGACTTGTGAGTGAGATACACAATTAGAATGTGTTTTAATATAAAAACTAATTTCATGAAACTAAAGGTTCTAATCAATACCTGTCATGAAGGTGTTGCTAATTGGCAAATGACTGTTTTCTACAGCCGAACAGATAAAACAATTATAAAAGTTGTGTATACAATTACTGTTGCTGAGGAGCATCTGCCCAGCCAGAGGCACTGCTCTCCATCATGGTTTTCATTGTACCGCAGCATATCTGAGCTCCTTGTCTGCATGTTTCTGTGATGCTTTAGAACAAGTAGGCCAACAGGAGGAATATCCATTACTAAAAACTGGAAGGCGGCTTGGGGGATGACTGAGTAGATAAGGCGCTTGCTGCTGAAGCCTGAGTCCCTGTGTTCAGAGCCCCAGAACCCCCTTAAAAGCCAGAAGCTGTGGCAGGCTTCAGGAATCACAGCATACTAACAGCAAGATGGGAGGCAGAGACAGGAGACTTTCTCACAAGTTTGTAGACTCACTAGCCTGGCAAGTGCAGCAGTGAACAACATGAGGGAGTGACAAAGACAGACGGACTGAAATGAAGTAGGAGGCAAGGACCAATGCCGTGAGTTCGAGGCCACCCTAAGACTACTTAGTGAATTCCAGGTCAGCCTGAGCTAGAGAGAGACCCCACTTCGGACAACAAAAAAACAAACAAACAAGATCACAGGTGGGACAGTGGACAAGGTGCCATGGGCATTCATTTGATGCTTTCTGACCTTGTCAGTCATGAATCACAGGTGAAGTTGGATTCATGGTCTGAAAATTGTCCGTGGGTCTATCTCTGTGGTTGAGTGTCTTTAACTGGAAGGAGGAAGGAGAGAACTCTCGGGCTCCACTGGGCTATTTTTCACCCTTCATGCCAGTATGCTATGTGCAGGTGGTAGGGTAAGCGTTATGGTCTACAGCTCAGGCATGGGTCATTTTATTATAGTGCCCTGTGACGTTATTCTGATAAATCGGAATTACTGATGAACAGTGAAAATTGATGTGACAGTTTCTTACTTTATTCTGTGTGTTTGTAATTGCCAACCTCGAACTCATCATTGCTGTCTGCATTCTTCAAGCTCCTTTTAGCCTTGGTTCTTAAGACCAGGATTTACAACTAAATAAACTCTCAGGATCTGTAGAATGTTGGAACCACTTGTTTTTAACAAATGAGAAACCAAAATGATGTTGCAATGAGAATGTTGACTTTATGTTTGTTCTTTAGGTGAATGAAACAGAAGTGGACTTTGCAAAGAACTCATTATTCATTCGACACCCTGAGATGAAATCTTGGCCTTCAAGCCATAACTGGTTCTTTGCTAAGTTAAATATAACCAATATCTGGGTCGTGGACTACTTTGGTGGGCCAAAAATAGTGACCCCTGAAGAATATTTTAATGTCACACTTCAGTAAGTATTGTGCATCTTTACCTTTCCAGTGTTGCAGTTCTTAGTGGTCCTTAGCCTTCCAAGCCAAGATAGTTAATCACTTCATATGCCAATGATCCTTTTGGGCAAGCTATGACCCCTCTCAAAAGAATATTTTAGGATTACAAAGGAAACCCTCTATCTTGAAATATATTTATAAAAATTTTAAAGGTGTGATATGGAATTGGTAAACTTTTAGATTCACATTAAATAATATAAGATCAAACCGTCCATGGTGACACACACCTTTAATCCTAACACTCAGGAGGCAGAGGGAGGATTGCTATGAGTTCAAGGCCACCCTGAGACTACATAGTGAATTCCAGGTCATCCTGAGCTAGAGTGAGGCCCTACCTCCAAAAACCAAAATAAGTAAGTAAATAAAAATAATATAAGAGGGCTGGAGAGATGGCTTAGCGGTTAAGCGCCTGCCTGTGAAGCCTAAGGACCCTGGTTCAAGGCTCGGTTCCCCAGGTCCCACGTTAGCCAGATGCACAAGGGGGCGCACACGTCTGGAGTTCGTTTGCAGAGGCTGGAAGCCCTGGCGCGCCCATTCTCTCTCTCTCTCCCTCTATCTGTCTTTCTCTCTGTGTCTGTCGCTCATAAATAAAAAATGACCAAAAAAAAAAAATTAAAAAAAAAATATATAAGATCTAGTAATGACATGCCTGTAATCTTAGCACTTAGGGGGTAGAGGCAGAATCAGGAGTTCAAGGTCATCTTTAGCTACATTGTGAGCTCAAGGCCAGGTTGGATTATATGAAATCCTGTCAGGGAAAAAAATAAAGGAAAAAAATGTAGGAATAAATCTGTAACCTTACTTTCAAAGTAGTAAAGACTGGAGACAATATTTTCAGACATCTGTACAAGCACAGCTATAACGTGACTTGAAGGGTTCTGTGATTTCTTTATTGCTACTGGAAATAGTCACAGATACATATCACCAGTGTGGTTTGTTGCCTAAAGTCACCATTGCAGGGAATGGTAAATTTCAGTGCTCAATTAAAAAAACAAATCCAAGTTCACAGACCTCCCCTGAGCTCTGCTTGCAGGTCTGGCTATCAGGTTGAGACTCCATTTAAGGCTGTGTGTGTTGGGCCCTAGACAGACACTAGAGATGGCATGTCCTTCTCAGAGTCTGACTTGGTGCTCTAGACTAGGGCTGTTCCACATCTGAGTGTGAACCAGTGACCTTTTAGTCATCGGCCCTCAGAGCTGTGAGAGCCCTTGGGGAGATGTGGTGTAATCCACAGGGATGCACATGCTGAGGGATGATGCAGCTGAGACCAAGAGGCCAGGAGAGAGAATGGAGGAGAAAGGGGTTAAGGACGCAGCTCAGTGATACAGCACTTGCCTGGTATGTGCTAGGCCCTGGGCTTGGGTTTCAATTCTAATACTGCAAAAACAAACCCAATTACTAAGGGGGGAACATAGTTCAGCAACAGAGTGCTTGCCTAGCAAGGTCAAGGCCCTGGGTTCAATCTTTAGCATGATAAGAAAAGCTGGGCAGCAGAAGATGGCTTAGCAATTAAGGCATTTGCCTTCAAAGCCAAAGGACCCTGGCTTGATTCCCCAGGTCCCATGTAAGCCAGATGCACAAGGAGGTGCATGCTTCTGGAGTTTTTTTTTTTTTTTGCAGTGGCTGGAGGCCCTGGCACGCCCATTCTTTCTCTTTCAAATAAATAAATAAAATATTTTTTTAAAAAAAAAAGGAAATGAAAAGCTTATGGAGAAGTATTGCCATCTGCAGATGGACAGGGGCAGAAAGAAGGGATGACCAGGGAGCTGGAGAGATGGCTTAACAGTTCAGGCTCATGCCTATGAAGTCTAAGGACCCAGGTTTGATTCCCCAGTACCCACATAAGCAAGATGTACAAAGTGATGCTTGGGTCTGAGTTTATTTGCAGTGGCTACTTCTCTCTCAAGTAAATAAAAGATATTAAGAAGGGGGTGATCAGATCTGGAGTGAGGTTAGGGTTCAGAGGAAGGGGTACACGGGCCTAGCAGGAGGTGATGAGGACAGTAACAACTGGAGGCAGAGTCTGTGCAGCAAGGATTTCTGCCAGTGCTGGCTGGCTGCTTCACGTGTGTTCACTCTTCCCTCCGCACCCTGCGAGGTAGGTGCTGTTTGCTCCTTTGTAAAATGCCACACTCGGGCAGAATGTAAGGAACTTGCTTAGCGTTTTCCAGCCAGGAAGTGCTGGGATTCAAGCTCCAGTCCGAGCCTCAGAGCCCTCCTCCAGCTCCTCACCATGTGCTGCAGCAGGGGGCGGGGAGGGGGGGTCCTCTCCAGGGTCATTGTTAATGCTGTTCCTGTCTGCAGTGATCCACAGCTCTGTGAGGATCTGGGTGATGGGATTAAATGAGGTCCTGTGTCATGGCTCACTTTGGAAGTCAGATTCATGGCATTCAGGGTCGTCTTTCTCTAGTCTGGGTTAAACTGTGCACTCTCCACTCTGACTTCCATTTTGTTATTGGCAAAGCTCAGGGTCATTTTATGTTTTTTTTGTTTTTTTTTTTTTTAATTTTTATTCTAGGTAGGCCTGAGGACATTGCTCAGCCCACAGCAGGCAGGTGTTGAGGATGCGGCTGCTGGTGGGTGGGCTGACTGAGGCAGGCTCTCAACTCGTCTTAAGAGTGAGGAATCGGGCAGCCCTGGCATTGATTTTGCTCCGGGGGTGCCTGAGAGGCATGAGCCACTGACCCTCCCCTGGGCTGCAGGAGCATCCTCCTGATAGGACTGTGGAGGTTGCAATTGCATGGTCCACATTACCCAGGAGGGTGACAGGAAAAATGACATGCTGCTCTGTGAGGTTCAAATTTACCTTCATGGGACATCACAGTCTCTGAAGTGCAGTTATCTCTGTGTAAATAACGTGCCCAGGGCAGTGCTTACTTTAATAGCAAGGAAAATTATTTCCCCGTGTCTCCACACTGAGCGAGCCACACAAGGGCTCCCATGCTGTTATGCAGACGAGTACGGGTTTTTTTGCTGCTCAGAGATGAGATGGAACATTTTTTCCTGGTCCCAAGGGGAGGACCAAAGGCCCGAGTACAGGCTTCTACCTCTGACACAGTAATAGGAGAGGAGGTGCTTGAAAGCCGCCCTGTCACCAGGTGCCTTTGATCACTAACTGCGATTTCAGAGTCTGGGAGTGGGACTGCCCTTCCCCCAGCCTCCCACTCTCATCTGCTGCCAAAACCGTGCCAGTTCGGGGAGTGGACAGTAATACTCGTGAAGGCCAGGGTCTACACATTCTTTGGGAGCCACTTATGTGGGGGCTTCCCAGAGCTCCCTCAAATTGGAAGATACTATTTTCCTAAATAGCACAGAGCTCTCGGCATGTGGCAGCTGTTGCACTCCATTGACATCTCAAGGAAGAATGGATGTAGGCACTGCTGGTCAGGGCTGACCTGAGACCTCACTGAGTACCGTGTCTCACTGGGCCGTCGGCCACATGAAACACATGTGCAAATGTGAATGGAACTTGGAATGTTTAAACGACTTCATGATGTGTTTGCTGTCACCCTTTGAGTTGGCAGTTGTAAGAATAAGGATTGCCTCCTTCACCATGAAGTCTGAATGGCAGAGAGTGTGTGCAAGGCCTTCTTTGTCACTGCTGGCACACCCAAGTTATTTCCTACAAAGAGGCAGAGAAAGAACTTTACCTGGGCGTCTTTATTTTATCCAGGCATGGATTTCTTATTTATTTATTTATTTAAAAGAGAGGAAGAGAAAAGGAAACAGTGAGAGATAATGGGCACACCAGGGCCTTCAGCTACTGTAAAGGAACTCCAGATGCATGTGCCACTTTGTGCATCTGGCTAACGTGGGACCTGGGGAATTGAACCTGGGTTCTTTGGCTTTGCAGGCAAATGCCTTAACTGCTAAGCCATCCCTCTAGACTCTAGGCATGGATTTCTTTCTTTCTTTTTTTTTATTTTTAATTTATTTATTTGAGAGCGACAGACACAGAGAGAAAGACAGATAGAGGGAGAGAGAGAGAATGGGCGCCCCAGGGCTACCAGCCTCTGCAAACAAACTCCAGATGCGTGTGCCCCCTTGTGCATCTGGCTAACGTGGGACCTGGGGAACCAAGCCTCGAACCGGGGTCCTTAGGCTTGGGCATGGATTTCTTGATTGATGGTGGCTGTGGTTACAACAGGAAGGAGGGGACAAGGTCATCCCCCAGCTGGGCTCAGTATCATTAGGGCTTAGCCAGTCACTGCTGTTTGCAACTGCTTTTACCATTGAAGCCTTCAGAAATTTTTAGTGAGATAAAGACAGTGATCATAGCATTTGATTTATTAGCTTTGCAGTAGCATTAGCTAAAGTGTCAGAATTTCTGGGTATGTTGGTTTATGCCTTAATCCCACTGTTTGGGAGGTTGAGGTAAGGTTGAGGTTGAGTTGGAGGGCAGTCTGGGATACAGAGTGAGTTCTAAGTTGGTCTCTGCCAGAATGAGACCCTTCCTCAAGAAAAAAACAAAGTCAAAATGTCGTAATTGTACATGGAGAGGGGAGGTAATTACTAAGATGAGGATTCCTAGTCCCTGCCCTGTATCTGTTGAAATCAGAACTCAGGAATCTGCATTTTAATGCACTGAAGCAGTACTCCAAAGTATTTAAAATTAACACAAAATTAAACATCTGGATTACAAGTTTATTTAGTCCTTCTCTACCATGAATAAACTTTTAAGATTTGTCAACCCAGCTAATGGATTCTTCTCTCCCCATTCTAGGTGAAGGAGAATGTGGTGAGTCGAACCTCACAAGTGAAGTTCATTAGAATGGCTTATACATGCCTAAAGGGCTTGAGTTTTTTCTCCAGAAGTTTCCAAGAGTCTTAGCCAGCTTTCTGTCACGTGTTGGTTGATTTATTTGCTTGCTTGTTTACAGAATAACATTGGTCCTATGTTGGATTTTTTTGGGGAAGATAATGGTTGCTGGACTTTGAAAAATACATTTTGAAGCTATTTTTGTATATAAATGCTGATCATAATCAAAGAAGTTTGGTTTCATCATTCCAAGTGGTTTTCCACTGGTGCTGTCCAAGGAACAGGTGCCAGATTTCGACTGCCCATTGGCGCTGGTGGTACTTCAGTACAAGTTCTTTATTTTTGGCAGCCAATTTGCTGGGAGGCTGTCTGCCCCCAGCTCCCTCCTGAGTAAGCCTGTGCAGAGAGGGGCCTGTGCGTCTCAGCGGTGGAACTTCCTATTCACGTCCACTTGGGTATGACAGTCTGGTCTATTGCTGAACCAACATAGAGCATACTTTTAAAAATATACAACTTAACGTTCTAAAGTCATGTTACTTACAACCAAAGAAGTCCAAAAACCTTTTCTTGGGTTTGATTTCCTATCTAAGTGGATACAGTATAAGGATTCTCCCACTCTCCTTCAGTACACACACGCACACATGTGCACACACACACATAGAAAAACAGAGAGCACAAAAATGAGAATGAGAACATATCTTAGCAGAGTACTTAGTTGCCTAGCGTGCATAAGGTCCTGGGCTTGATCCTCAGCATGCAAACAAAAAAGAATTACTTTCATTTGCCTGAAAATGGGTTTGCATAAAAGGGGAATTTTGTATATTTTTGTTTGCTTTGGTTTATTTTATTTTATTTTTTTGAGGTAGTGTCTCACTCTATCCCAGGTGGACCTGGAATTCACTAGGTATTCTCAGGGTGCCCTCAAACTCACAGCAATCCTCCTACCTCTGCCTTCCTAGTGCTGGGATTGCAGGTGTGCACTAACATGCCCAGCTGATACTCTTTTTTTAAGCAGAGTCAACTCAGGCACCAACCAGTCAGGGCCCAAATTCCTCTCCCAAACCAGCGCTCTCAACCATGACTGATGCCTCCACCAGCTGCTTTACATCTGTAGTGCCCGGATCAGGTCACCTGAGGAGAGACGACATGGCACTGAAAGTCACACTTCTTCAGAGGAAGAGGTGCTGTTTAGCTTGTTTGCCTGTGTCCGTGATTTCAGAGGGTGACATGAGATGTTAGAATCAAGCCACCAACTCCTTAAATAGCAGAAGAAAAGTGAAATGTGAGTCATCATGTTTGAAAACTAGAAGATGAACTTAACAGAAATCCAGCAACTTCCCCTTAAGAAAAATGACTTAAGCAGTGTGATATACCCATTTAAAGCATTCATAATTAAAGGCCATAAAAAACAAGGTGTGTCGGTCATACCTTTTTAGACGCGGATTTGATAATGTCTCGCAGGGCCCCACTCACCACTGTTTGAAACAGTGTTCTTGTTTGAGCATGCTCTTAAGTCAGTCACTGGCTATTCCCAGACATACCACTCTGTGCCCTTGGCAGAGAGTTCACCGTGTCTGAACCTAGCCTTTGTCTCAGGTCCTTGGGTGCCAGTGCACTGTAGAATTGGGTTGAGGATATCTGCATGGCTTTCTCCCTTTGTCTACTTACTGTGCGTTCTGTTTGTCACCATACAGAAAGTGTCCCTGTTCAGGTTGGACCCAATTTTCCTACAAGGGGAAGCCAGCCAGTTCTTAACAGTAGGTGTGACAGATTCCTTTATAATTCAGTGTGTGGAATGTCACTACTGTCACAGTTTGAATGGCCACCAGGGGGCACCATAGACTACCTTTTGGGCTGATTCTGGTTTCTGTGTTCATCTCATTCTTTAAATGGTTTAGACTGTGTAGTCTAGTTGTCCTCAAACTTGTGATCACTCCTGCCTCAGTTTCCTAGGTGCTGGTATTAAAGCATGTTCCACCGTGGTGGGCTCAATCGTGACTTCTTATATAGCCAAGCAAATCTAGCTTTTAAAAATGCCAGGGATGTGGCCTCACTGGTCATGCTGGCATAGAGGCAGCCTTGCATGGGCCGGAGGGCAGGCAGAGGACTGGTCTCATGCTGTGGGTTTCAAGGCTTTACCACTCCTGCTTCATGGGCTTTCCCTCAGACTTCGGGACCTGCACTTCACTGCTGAAGAAGAGGGGATAAGTACTGGCCTTAAAGAGAGGAGATACTCTTTTTTAAAAAAATATTTTTATATAAAGTTATGAAATTTGCAGAAAAAATGGATGGACCTGGAAAGGGTTATACTAAGTGAGGTAACCCAGGCCCAGAAAGCCAAGGACCACATGTGTTCTCATATGTGGATCCTAGCTACAGATGATTGGGCTTCTGCGTGAGAAGGAAAATACTTACTAGCAGAGGCCAGTAAGTTAAAAAGGAGACATAAAGGGAAGAGAAAGGAAGGGAGGAGGGTACATAATAGGCTGATGTTGTATATATGTAAGTACAATGATTGAGATGGGGAGGTAATATGATGGACAATGGAATTTCAAAGGGGAAAGTGGTGGGGGATGAGGGAAGGAATTACCATGGGATATTTTTTTATAATCATGGAAAATGCTAATAAAAATTTTAAAAATATTTTTATTTACCTATTTGAAAGAGGAAGAGAATGGGTGTGCCAAGGCCTCCCGCCACTGCAAACAAACTTCAGATGCATGTTCCACTTTGTGCACCTGGCTTTATGTGGGCTTTGGGGAATTGAACCTGGGTCCTTTGGCTTTTACAGGCAAGCGCCTTGACAGCTGAGCCATGTTTCCAGCCCAGAGATTGAGGTATTCTTGAGCGCTGTGGCCCAGAGATCAGGCAACCGATCCAAGGTGGGATGGAAGTACAAAGCTATGGCCCAGGCCCTGAAGCTGCAGAGCCCAGGTGGCTGCATTGGGCAGGTCTTGCCCTGGCCATCGCTCTGCTATGCTGGACAAGGCCTTGTTCTCACCAAACCGTGCCCGGCAGTGTTTTCTAGACAGGTTCAAAGTCCTTGCAGGTTAGGCATGCGGCGGCTGGGGGAGCTCCATTTTGAAGTGAGGCAGGGTTCAGTGGAGCAAGTGCAAACATCTGACAAGTTTGTCAATGTCATGTCCCCTTCTTAGTGTCTGGATGTGGATTGGTCAGTGTTCTGTGTATTTTTTTCCTAGTCTTCAAAGGGTCCTTTGTTTGTTTTTTGAGGCAGCATCTCACTCTAGCAGAGGCTTACCTGGAACTCACAGTCTGTACAGCAGGCTGGCCTCAAACCGACAGTGATGGTCCTACCCCGGCCTCCTGAGTGCTGGGGGTGCAGGCGTGCGGCGGGGGCCCCAGCCTGAACAAACGCTCCGTAACTCACCTAAGAAGACAAATTATAGCTTAAGTTCTTGGTAGATTGAAGGGGTTATGAATCATTGTTAAGACATCAAATTCTGCGTAGGATTTTTCCTTTGTATTATAACATAGGTCTTTGTGAATAACATGTTGAAATGAGTTTAAAATTTAAAAATTAGCCTGATTACTAATATTTCACGTTTGCTACTCTTTTTTGTTTTGTTTTTTTGAGGTAGGATCTCACACTAGCCCAGTCTGACCTAGAATTCACTATGTAGTCTAAGGGTGGCCTCGAACTCAAGGCGATCCTCCTACCTCTACCTCCTGAGTGCTGGGATTAAAGGTGTGCGCCACCACACCTGGCTACTCTTTAAAATTTATTTAAAAGTTTTTACATGTGTGTGTTTGTGTGTGTATGTGTGTGGGCATTCATGCACACGTCTGCCTGTGGAGGCTAGCAGTCAACATCCGGTATCTTCCCCAATTGCTCTGCCTTGTTTTTTGTTTTACTTTTTAAAAACATTTATTTACCCGTGCACGTGTGTGTATGTGTGCACATGTATCATGCAAGTACCACTTTGCATCTGACTTTACATGGGTGCTGGGGAATTGAACTCACGCCAACAGGCTGTGCAAACAAGTGCCTTTAACTGCTAAGCCATTTCTCTAGCCCTCTGGCTTATTTTTTGAGACAGAATTATTCACTGAACCCCTAACTCACTGATTTTGTTAGACTAGCTAGCCAGCTTGGCCTGTAGATGTCTGTCTCTGCCTCCCCAGTGCTGGGATTATAGGCACACCCTGTCATACCCAGCTTTTTTTAAAAAAATCTTTTTAAAAGTTATTTATTTATGAGAGAGAGAGAGTGGGTAAGCCAGGACCTCTAGCCACTGCAAACGAACTCCAGATGCATGCAGCATCTTGTACATCTGGCTTACCTGGGTACTGGGGTGTTGAACCTGGGTCCTTAGGCTCCACAGGCAAGCGTCTTAACCACTAAGTCATCTCTCCAGCTCATGCCCAGCTTTTTATTTTTTATTTGAGAGTGACAAAAAGAGAAGGAGGCAGATTGATAGAGAGAATGGGCAGGCCAGGGCCTCCAGCCACTGCAAACGAACTCCAGTTGCATGCGCCCCCTTGTGCATCTGTCATGCCCAGCTTTTTATGTGGGTGCTGGGGACATGAATTCAGGACCTCCTGCTTGCATGGTAAGCACTTTACTGACTGAGCCATATCTCCAGTCTTTTTTCCAGTCTATGATGAAGTGTTCAAGTAAGGTCATGCCGCATATTGAGTATCACAGTTCTTCCACTTTATCGTAAGTTAATTATGTTCCTACAAATCGTTCTCAAGGGTGACTTCGAATGGTGCAGCCTTCTCCCTCATATCCACACACCCAGGCTACAAGGCACCAACTGTCTGTACTAGGACTCTTGCTAGCAAAACCTAAGCCAAAGGAATTTAAATAAAAAGGAGGGTCTCTGCGAGTGAACTCCTCTTCGGTCTTCATTTCTTGCCTCTGCTCTTCTGTGTTGGTTTTAATGGCAGCAGAATTCTAACACAGAGGACACATGCTTCTTAGCGAGGCTCTGGGCACATCCAAATGAGCCCTCTGTCTGGGAGTGGGATGCCTTTGTTGATGGAGCCTGCATCCTGTGTCTGGACACGGGATGCTTCATTGGCTAAGCCTGCATCGTCTGTCCCTCTTGGAGTCGGGGGTTCAGCTCAGTGCCATCAGAACCATGGGGATTTGCATAATTGTGAGGAGAACTCCTGAAGAGACAGTAAGTTAACTGAGGGATACAGACTGAGCAGGCGATTACCACTCACCCTAGTTTCTTAACACTGAGATTACCTCCAATGAGAGAAAAATCTTTGTATCTATTTTCTGGATTTCTTTTAAGCTCCTCACATTCCCTGAAGTGTACTTCTCAAGCCAGAAGCTGCTGGTAAATTGCCTTAGCAGCTTATATCAATTAACAGTACTGCCGTCAGGGTGTTACAGAACTTCCTCTGTGCTGAGCTTGAGAGGTAAAAATACTATTGTTATTTTTAACTGGCATTTTTTAGGTTAACAGTAATCTTGAACGCTTAAAAGTATTTTACAGTTTGTGTGTGTGTGTGTGAACTGTCAGTTCATGTGCTTTGCCAATTTTTCCTTTGGGAATGCTTTTAATTTACTTTTTGGTAGCTCTAGGGCTTGAACCCAAAGCCTTACTCATGCCAAGCACACACTCTACTGCTAAGCTACATCCCCAGCCCCTTGGGGTCATTTTAAAAAATTGATTTTTGTGAGCTCTATATATTTATTAAACCCTTCAGTGATTAAATTTGTTGTTAGTATTTGGTTAAAACATTTTCCTTTTTGTTATTTTGTTTAAAATCTATAGGTTTTACAGTTCACTAGAGAAAATTTATATACTGTAATATTTTCTCATTTATTTTTCTTCAATTTTTTTTCTTTCAGAAATTTGGTAAATATCAGTTAGGTTTATTTCCATTTTCATGGCTTAAGTTTTTGTTTTTTGCTTTTTGAGGTAGGGTCTCACTCTAGCCCAGACTGGCCTGGAATTCACTATGTAGTCTCAGGCTAGCCTCGAACTCACAGTGATCCTCCTACCACTGCTTCTCGAGTGCTGGGATTGAAGGTGTATGCAGCCATGCTGGGCAATCATGACTTAATTGAATGGGTATGCCAGGACCTCTCGCCACTGCTAATGAACTCCAGATGCATGCAGCACTTTGTGCATCTGGCTTATGTGGGTACTGGGGAGTTGAGCCTGGGTCCTTAGGCTCCACAGGCAAACGTCTTAACCACTAAGCCATCTCTCCAACTCATGTCCAGCTTTTTATTTTTATTTTATTTTTTTTTTATTTGAGAGTGACAAAGAGAAGGAGGCAGATAGATAGAGAGAATGGGCATGCCAGGGCCTCCAGCCACTGCAAACGAACTCCAGATGCATGCCCCACCTGGTGCATCTGTCATTTCTTTCTTAATGTCAAACACAAGTTACACTCAGCTCTTTTACTCTGGTTTGGAGCCCAAGTCTAAACATAGGTCTCTCAACAACAGGGACAAACCCTGAGTTAGTAGTCAGTCCTTCCTTGAGCTGCTTGACCAGCCTTCTGGACAGTCTAGTTTATAGATCACTCGCTTCAGCCCTCACCTGGAGACTGGAATTGGCTCCCAAAATGATTTTGTTGATAGTCTCATTGTCTCAAACACCCATTAGCTAGTCTTTAGCCCTCCACCACAAAGCCTTAGCTGGCTTTCTCATTCCTCAGAGTACATCTGGCTCCAGCTGGTCTGAGCTGGTTATGTCCCAAGCATTTCTAGACTCTTCTGTTTTGTGCTCTTTTCTCTGCCAGGCATCTCCCCACCTCCTCATCCACATCTTAGTAGCAACGTGGTCCTTGAAGGCAGAGTCTGTGGCTGATTGATTTGTTGCTGCAGCCCCATGACACCAGGTGTTAACTCTGCCATTGCAATAACCCCTCAATGACAGTTTAACAAACAACTTCCTTGTGGACCTTCTACTTAGAAGTTTAATGAAAATAATGGAAAATGAAAGCTGAACCTTCAGTTTACTGTGTAACTCAGAATAGTTAATTTTAGGGCTAGAGAGGTGGTTCAGCAGTTAAGGCGTTTGCCTGCAAAGCCCAATGGCCCAGGTTCGATTCCCCAGTACCTATGTAAAGCCAGATGCACAAGGTGTCACATGTGTTTGGAGTTCATTTGCAGTGGTGCTATGTCCTGTGCCCATTCTTTCTCAACTTGCAAATAAATTTTAAGGCTGGAGAGATGGCTTGGTGGTTAGCTCACATGTCTGCTAAGATTAAAGACACAGATTCGATTCCCCAGAACCCATGTAAGCCAGATGCACAAGGTGGCACATGTGTCTTTTGTTCATTGCAGTGGCTAGAGGCCCTGGTGTGCCCATTCTCTCTTTCTCTCTCTCCCATTCTTTCTCTCAAATAAATAAATTAAAAAAAAAAAAAAAAAGAACTTCAGGGAAGGCTCATTTAAACCAAGACTTGAGACTGTGTGGCAGTCTAGAATTCAGGCTCCTGTGAGGAACAACACCTCCATTACAGGCTTTGGTGGAGGTGTTTGACTGGTGGATACTAAGCAGGCCTACTGCCGATAAAGAAACAGGATTTGTAGTGAAATGTCTTTGATTTTCAAGTGTGGTAGGCGACCTCTCTGTTCCCAGGACCTGTGCCCCAAAATGCTTGAGGAATAATGGCAGAGCAGCTTGACCGAGGCCATCTCATTCCTGAGAACTGACACAGAACACGGCATACGTGCCTGTCAGTCAATGCGCACTCCATGTCTTAATGAGCAAGGATCACCTGTTTGTGGCCCATGGCCCATGGCCCATGGCCCATGGGCTCACCCATGACTTGCTTTGCACAGGCTTCGCTAACGGAATACCATAGGCAGGATCATTGATGCACAGAAGCATATTTCTCACCACGGTAGAGATTTGGAAGCCCTATCTAACATTGGAACTGGAACCCATCTCTTATGCTGGTGCCTTTATCCCCGTGCACAGAGCCCTAGAGAAGGTAGAGGAAAGAGGGAAGGGAATCTTGGGCAGTGGGGAGGAAAGGCCCTAACTAAGTTCTTAGAGCCAAGGCCATAGAATAGCTAAGCGGGAAGTAGCTGAGGTTAGAAACACAGGCTGGGCTGTAAGTCCTGCCCCGGTTGTGCACAGACTGCATGTGGCCCTGGGCGCATGTACTTCTCTGAGCCTGTGGGTGCATCTGTAAGGAGCGACACTTCACAGGACAGAACACATATTAGCAAAAATGTTCACTGATCGCTTTGCATAGTGCCTGATGCGACAATGGCTATCGTCTGTTGTTAGGGCCAGTAGAAAAGTGAGTTATAAAGCCCTACGTCCACCAGGGACATCTTCTCTATGAGCCTTTGAAATATGGTCTTGAAGTAGGGCCAATTTCATTTCAAAACCACGCCTGCGGGCTTGGCCATAGTGCTGCCTGGGTTCACGTGCTAGCTCCATGCTTGGGCAGCTGCTGCACCTTGGACGAGTGCCCGCCTCTGGGCACACTGAGTTTTATCAGTAAGTTGGAGAGAATAATAGTACCATCCTCCTTGATTTGTAGAAAGAATTCAAGTTCTTTGGGAGACAGGCAGAATTGTGGGTTCCTGATCAGCCTGGTCTACATGGTGATAACCCATCTCAAAAAAAAATCAAGTTAGCATACAAAAGCACATAGAACACTACCTGATTATTCAACACTCAATAAATACTAGCTACTTTTCTTTCCTTTGCTTCTAATATCAACTGATAACTTATACATTGAGTTTTCTCAAAAATAAGTTATGATTATCAAGTGTTTGATTTTATTTAAAATGTCCATTTTATCTAACCCTGGTGACCAAGGATAGGCGGGACTAGGTGATTGTTCTCAGTTCGTGAAGAGGCACAGATGATGGGCTTGAACCATTCACACAGTTCTTCAGCAGGTCCTCTAACTGATGCAAGAATGCCACCCTAGATGTCCCTGTGCAACCTTTGAAGGAATGTTTTGTGTCTTGTTTTAAAGATGTAGGGTACAGAAGTAGTAAGGGCTATTTATTAGAAGGCACTGGGTTTCAAAAGGCAACATAGTACTGAGAAGAAGTGACAGAGGAGTGCTCAACACTGAAACATCTCTATCACACCTTCCAAGGCTCAGGGTTCATGGCTGAAGAGGTGGCAGAAAAAATGTAAGAGCCAAAGGAAGGGTAGGACTGCTTACAGTGCAACTGCCCAGATAAAATTGGCCTTGATAACCATGACTTCGCAGTGCCTAGCAGTACCTTTACAAGACCCTCCTAATAGGAGAAAAAGATGATCACATCAAATTAAAAGAGAGACTAATGGAGAGAGGAAGGGGATATGATGGAGAGTGGAGTTGTGAAGGGAAACGTGGGGAAGGGGAGGGAAATATCATGGTTTGTTGTCTGTAAGTATAGAAGTTGTCAATAAAAAGAAATCACTGAGTTTTCAGAGGTAGTATTCTGACATCTCTGCGAGCAGGTACTATTGAACTCTGAAGCCAGACCACGTGTTCAAATCCCAACTCAGCCACTTAGTGAGAGTCCTCAGGCCAGCGCTCCTCAGGACTAAGTCGAGGGTAGACATGGTCATTATCATTTAGTATCCATGAAGGCACGGAATGACCCGAAGCCATTGCACAGATGTGCTGATAAGAGGGCTGGAAAGATGGCTTAGTGGTTAAGGCACTTGCCTGTGAAGCCTAAGGACCCGGTTTGATTCCCCAGAACCCACGTAAGCCAGGTGCACTTGGTGGTGCATGCGACTGGAGTTTGCAGTGGCTGGAGGCTCTGGCCCATTCTCTCCCTCTCTCTCATAAATAAGAAAATAACTCTCTCTCTCATAGACAAACAGGCCATAGAGAAAGCATGGAATCAAGCTGTTTCTAAGAAGTAACAACGGGGTAAAAATTCCAACCGTCGTGTGTACATTGAAGACGCCCTTCTTCACTTGTGTCCTGTGGAAACAGATCTTTTGCTCTCGGAACGAGTCTGGGATGTTGGGATCAGACCAGGAGAGAGGTTCCAGCCACTAGGCCCAGGGCAGGAGCCCCCTGGGAGCTGCAGTTTGACAAGACGGCCGCTAGAGGTCGCTGTGGAGCCGCATTAAAGCCCTATCTGAAATTGCGTCCTGCTCCCCGACTTTGTCCTCTAATTCCCTCTAAGGTGGAGGTCATTCTGCTGGGCTGTCACGGGTCCCTGGACAGCACTCCTCCGAGTTGGTCCCCTTCAGGATCGTTCTTAAAACAAGCCTTTGCTGGGCTGACCTGTTTGGGAGGCCCCGCAGGGGCCAGACTTGGGCCCATGGAGGACTCCGAAGTTGCCTCCACCCTGGACGGGACGACGTCAAGCCATTTTTTAGTCTTTCCCTTTTGGCTTACGTGGGTCCTGGGGAATCGAACCTGGGTGCTTTGGATTTGCAGGCAAGTGCCTTAACCGCTAAGCCATTTCTCCAGTTCAAGATTTTTCCTTTTGGGAATGACTGAAACGTGATCTGCGCGAAATCCCGCATCTCTGGCACAGGGGGGATGGGCAGAACCCCTAAGGCCAGGATCTGCCTCTCAGCCCGGGATGGATGCTTGCTCTGGAGGTCCGCGTGGCCCGCACTGTGATACAGCCCAGGGGAGGCCCGCCGAGCTGCGGGAAGGTGGCAGCTGGGGGTCTGAAAGGGCATTACAGAGTCAGAAAGAATTATGCTCAATACAGGTTCTGATTGCAAGACACCTTGTGAAGACCCTCTTCATATTATAGCGAAGGCCATCGAGGCCCATCAAGGGAAGAAAGTGATTTTTCCAAGGCCACACAGCGAGTGAAGGGCAAAGCCGAGACCGGATCCCGGGCTGGAGCATTCCCCGCACAGCAGCTGTGGGCGGCGGCAGGCTTCGGGGACCACGCTTGGGGAGACTCGGGGCTGGGCTAAAAACGAAGCCTGGCAGAGACGAGCTCCTTGTTAAGAAAATCCACTCTGCGCATGTTGCAAAGTGCTCCTCAGACGCCCTGGGGTCTCAGGTCTGAGGCTTTCTCATTTCAGACAATGACTTTGTGTTTGCTTAGGTGTCCCCGAGCTGACTTTAGATGGCTTTTGAGGCTAAACTCATCACAGAAGCAGGAACTGCCTGCTCATAGCGAACAGGAGGCAGGCTCCTTGAGTTCGGACTTCGTGCTCAGGAAGAATGAAAGAGAGAAAGCGCTCTGGGAATGGTTCTACCTCTCTATAGCATCGCCTATCACCTCCTATCAGCATCGCCTGCTCCTCTCTGTCTCCCACCCTCTCCACGGAGACCATGATCCCCCTCTTCATTCCCGGCTTCTATCTCTCCTAGATTTTGGCCAGAGCTTTCGTTGCCAAACATTTAACACCCCTTTGGCATCCCTTCCCCAGACAATATTGGTGGTTATCACTTCATTGAACAATGTGAAGGGAGCCAGCATTTCCCAACACCTTGTGTTTATAGACATGCAACATACATCACTTTATTGGTTCCTTTCCTCCAGCAATAAATTGGGCCTGGGCAGCCAATGTGGGAAGAGACTCGGATATCACAGCAGTTACTTTTGCTTTGGTGAAACAAAGCACATGGCCAGAAGCAGCTTAAGAAAGTATAGGATTTATTTTAGCTTACAATCTGGACAGGACGTGTTATCATGGGGTGTGCAGATGTTGAGGGGCATGGCAGAAGCAAACGGCAGGCCATCACGTCCCCATAGCCGCAGGGAGAGAGCAGAGAAGGTGAGCTCTGACCACACAGTGGAGCTGGACTAATAAATCTCAAGGCCCACCCCCAGGGACACACCTCCTCCAGGAAGGCAGCACCTATCAAAGGATCCACCAACTGGGGTCAAGTTCGAGGCTTAATCACAAACATATGAGTCTATGAGGAACATTTTGTGCTCAGCTCACCACATATACTTAGGAACTGGCTCAGAAACCTCCATCCAGTTAGTAGGTGCTGGGGGTTGGAATTTGAACCTGGATCTTCCTATCCTATCTGAAAGCTCGTGTTTTCTACTACAAGTACCCGGAAAAGTTGAGTTCCGATCTTGATCTGGCCACTTGCCAGCTCTGTGACACTGGGAAAGTTTTTAGTTGTCTTCGCTATAAAAATGGAAAGTTTACATCAGTAATGACTGTTTTACTGAGTCACCTAAGAAATCAAAATGACATATGTGAAAATGGTATGTGAGTGTTAGATGCCCTCATGAAGCAGGAAAGTCTTCCTCCAGTGGGAAGTGCTGGGCTATCAAAGCAGTTTAGTAAGCTAGCATCCATCATATCCCCTTTCAAAATATTTTATTTTTATTTATTTATTAAAGAGAAAGAAATAGGCAGAGAGAGAGAGAAAATGGGCACACCAGGGACTCTAGCCACTGAAAATGAACTCCAGACACATGCAACACCTTGCGTATCTGGCTTACGTGGGTCCCAGGGAATCGAACCTGGGTCCTTAGGCTTTGCGGGCTAGTGCTTTAATCATGAAGTCATCTCTCCAGCTCATAATATCCCTTATAGTGCCTAACTTATCCGTGCTTAGCTGAGTTTTTCTTTTACCTTTTATTTTGACTTTTATACCTTTGTGTAGTTTATTTATTTTTCTAGTGTGTTTGGACATAGGCATGCTTTTTTTCCTCTTTAATATCTCACTAAGAAAAAAAAAACACCAGGTAGAAGAGGTGGCAGAAAACATGTAAGAGCCAAAGGAAGGGTAGGACTCCTTGCAACGTGCTCCTCCAGACACAAAATGGCCTGGATATCCATGACCTCACAGTGCCTGACACTACCTACACAAGACCATCATAATAGGAAGAAAAGATCATGACATCAAAATAAAAGAGAGGCTGATTGAGACGGAGAATGGGTATGATGGAGAGTGGAGTTGTAAAGGGGAAAGTCTGAGAAGGGAGGGAATTACTATGGGTTATTGTCTGTAATTATGGAAGTTGTAACAAAAAATTTTTAAAAAACCACCAGGGCTTGAGAGATGGTTAGTGGGTAAGGCATTTGCCTGCCAAGCCAAAGGACCCAGGTTTGATTCTTCAGGACCCATATAAGCCAGACACACAGGGTGGCACATGCATCTCGTTCGTTTACAGTGGCTGAAGGCTCTAGTGTGCCCTTTCTCTCAAATGAATACAATAAATAAATTTTTTATAAAAAGAAAAAAAACACCAAAATTCTGTGGCTTGGTGTTCTCTTTCTTTAAAAATTTATTTATTTATTTATTTATTTATTTATTTATTTATTTATTTATTTATTTATTCATGAGAGAGAGAGAACGGGAGAGAGAGGTAATGGGTGCACACGGGCCTCTAGCCACTGCAAACAAACTCCAGATGCATGTGCCACCTTGTGCATCTGGCTTACATGGGTACTGGGGAATTAAACCTGGGTCCTCAGGCTTCACAGGCAAGGGCCTCAACCACTAAGTCATCTCTCTAGCCCCAAATATATATATATATTGTTTGTTTTGTTATTTTGAGGTAGGGTCTCACTCTAGGCCAGGCTGACCTGGAATTCACTATGTAATCTCAGGGTGATCCTCTTACCTCTGCCTCCCGAGTGCTGGGACTAAAGGCATGTACCACCATGCTCTGCCCAGCAAGCCCTTTCTTAGCAGACCCCTCCAGTGGGTACAGAAGAGGACCATTGTGGCTGGGGAAGCCGGTAGGAGGCCATTGACAAGGAGCTGCAGACCTGCTCAGGAACCTGAGAGTCGTCCCTGATCAATGGTTAGAAGGAAAATGACGTCATGCCTATAAGGAAGTAAATGTGCCGGTGGTGGTGGCTCACGCCAGTAGGAATTTGCTGAAGAGGCAGAGCAGGAGGATCAGGAAGTAAATGTTTCCAAGCACAAGTGAGCTGGGAGAGAACCTTGAGCCCAGAACAGCGGCCAGCAACCAACACCTTGACTTCAGCCCTACAAGTACCTGAGCAGAGAGTCACCATTCTGCTCTACATCGCTGTGAGATTACAGATCTGTGGTGTTTTGAAGTGCTGTTTTTGATAATCTGTTATGTGGTGAGTGAAAGCTACTACAGTTTCCAAAAGTCCTGATGCAGAAGTTAGAGTCCTTTGGTTGCCAGCAACAGAAACCAGGCCTGGGTAACAAGCAAAACACAATTTCCTAGAGCAGTGTCCACAGGCTCCACACTAGCCGGAGCACGGGCTGCTCCTGGGGTGGAGCCAAGTGGGATGGTAAGGAAGGAATGTTTCCCGGCCTTGTTTCACTCTTAGATCATGTGTATTTATTTACTTGTTTATAGACAGAATCTCAGGTGGCCCAGGCTAGCCTTGAACTTACTATGTAGCTGAGGATGACCTTGAACTTATGATCCTCCTACCTCTGCCTCCCAAGTGTTGGAATTACCACCATACTTGGCCACTCTTAAGATTTAAATCTCTTGCCATTCGTGATGGCATACTTCCATAGGAAGTCACTGAAAGGCAGAAGGATGAGGAGTTTGAAGTCAGCCTGGGAAGACAAGGAAAAAAAAAGATTTAAATTCTAGAGAGATAGCAGTCTACTTAGGTTCCCTGACAAGTTCATCAAGACCGTAACAAGATGGAGAACAGTCAGATCATGAGTGTGGAGATCTAACTGTGGGACTGCACATGCTGCTTTGATGCTTTCTTCTCCACTATGGTGACAATGGCCAAAAAGGTCTGAAACTCTGGCCATATTTGGGTGATGCATTGGCCTTTGGGTAGTGGATGGGGGAAAAAATCCATTATGTCTCTTATAATACCCTGTTTGTTGGGACTCAGAGCACCTCAGATGAAGTCTTGACTCTGACACTAGCTAGTTCTAAGATCTTTGGCAAAGCAGTTTAATTCTTGAGTCTTGGTTCTCTTTTGCAAAACAAGGGGTTAGATTAGATCATTCCCAATGCCATCTAACTGGACCTTCTGTGACTAGAATAAACCCTTCACACCAAGGTATCAAAACTGATAAGGCTTGTATACTTTTCAGGATCTTTGTATTACTGAGAGGACATAAACTATTAGTCTGTACTGTGCTGGCAAGGCTTAACCCGCTGGGGTGGTATTGTGAGCCCTTAAGAATAGTGTTGCTGGCGGAGCGGTGGCACCTGCCTTTATTCTAGCATTTGAGAGGCAGAGGTAAGAGGATCACTGTGAGGTCAAGGCCACTCCAAGACGACATAGTGGATTCCAGCCTGGGCTAGAGCAAGATCCCACTTTGAAAATGAAAACGAAACAAATTAAAAAATGTTCCAAAAGGGCTGGAGAGATGGCTTAGCGGTTAAGCGCCTGCCTGTGAAGCCTAAGGACCCCGGTTCGAGGCTCGGTTCCCCAGGTCCCACGTTAGCCAGATGCACAAGGGGGCGCACGCGTCTGGAGTTCGTTTGCAGAGGCTGGAAGCCCTGGCGTGCCCATTCTCTCTCTCCCTCTATCTGTCTTTCTCTCTGTGTCTGTCGCTCTCAAATAAATAAATAAATAAAAATTAAAAAAAAAATGTTCCAAAAGACTGTAAGAGCCAAAGATAGGGGAAGAGTAGTTTGTAGTATTGCCTTCCAGACACAAAGTGGCCGTGGTATTCATGACCTGCATAATTGGAGGGAAAAATGATGACATCAATTTAAGTTTTTTTAAACTTTTATTTTTATTTATTTATTTGAGAGTGATAGAGAAAGAAAGAGGGAGAGAGAGAGAGAGAGAGAGAGAGAGAGAGAGAGAATATGGGTGCACTAGAGCCTCCAGCCACTGCAAATAAACTGCAGATGCATGCGCCACCTTATGCATCTGGCTTACGTGGGTCCTGGGGAATCAAGCCAAGAACCAGGGTCCTTCAGCTTCATAGGCAAGAGCTTAACTGCTAAGCCATCTCTCCAGCTCCATGACATAAGATTAGACGATCGACTACTTGGAAATAAGGGATTCAGTGGAGGGGGGACTCAGGAGGGAGAAAGAGAGGGTGGTGGGAGGGGACCATGATCATGGTATATTGTCTACACAGAGGTTGTCCATTAAAAACTTAAAAAGAATAATATCAGGCTGGAGAGATGGCTTAGTGGTTAAGGTGCATGACTGCAAAGCTTAAGGACCCAGGTCCCCTGTAAGCCAGATGCACATGGTGGTACATGTGTCTGGAGTTCGTTTGCAGTGGCTAGAGACCCTGACATACCCATTCTCTCTCTCTCTCTCTCTCTCCCTCTCTCTGTATCTAATAAATAAATAAAAATAAATCTTTTTATTATTTATTATTTTTTATTTTATTAACATTTTCCATGCTTATAAAAAAATATCCCATGGTAATTCCCTCCCCCCCCACACTTTCCCTTTGAAATTCCATTCTCCATCATATTACCTCCCCATCTCAATCATTGTACTTACATATATACAATAGCAACCTATTAAGTACCTTCCTCCCTTCCTTTCTCTTCCCTTTATGTCTCCTTTTTAACTTACTGGCCTCTGCTAGTAAGTATTTTCCTTCTCACGCAGAAGCCCAATCATCTGTAGCTAGGATCCACATATGAGAGAGAACATGTGGTGCTTGGCTTTCTGGGCCTGGGTTACCTCACTTAGTATAATCCTTTCCAGGTCCATCCATTTTTCTGCAAATTTCATAACTTCATTTTTCTTTACCACTGAGTAGAACTCCATTGTATAAATGTGCCACATCTTCATTATCCACTCATCAAAAATAAATCTTAAAAAGAAGGAATAATATTGCTCCCACAGTGAATTTCAAGCTTCCAATAAATTTTAAACTGGCTTAAATTCTTAAAAATTTAACATTTGGCTCTCATGGCTGATATAAACTAGCTTCAGCACACTGCCAATTTTAACTGAAAGAATGACTCTCTAGGTATATATTTTAACATGCTAGTGTTTGGAAGGTATGAGCCAGGATGTGTTTTAGGAAACAGGAACTCTTCTTGGCACCACTGAAATCTCACTTACAGGCTGTCATCCCAGGGACCAAGTTGAAAGCCAACCTAATTCTACTTAGAGAAAGTCCAACAACTATTGATCACTTCCTTAGCCTCTAGTCCTAGATACAGACTCTGCCTCTGCCCCAGCTTTGACCAGCCATAAGAAAGGAATCTGTGTGGGAGGCAGCGGGGAGCCTTGCTTGGCCCAGATTTGGCTTCCTAGAAAGCAGGTATCATGTGGGACAGACATTGAGGGATGCTGGGCCCTTTAACCTGCCCCTGCTGTCACCCCTTAACTCTAACTGGGATCGTGCCCCTCCGCTATTCAGTAAATTTTGAGTGAGTACCTCCTATGTGTCCGGCACCACACGCAGCTCTGCATATTCAAGTCGCCTAAGACAAGGCTTCGAATCCTAGGGGGTAAACTTCCCAGTGGGTCAGGACTGATCCAATCTTTTTCTTCACCCATCCATCCATCCATCCATGCCTCTTTCTCTTCTCTTAAATAGCACCTACATGCTAGACACTCTAGATGACAACATAAGTCCCACTCCACCCGTGGACAGCTTGGGGTATCATCACTGAACATGCATGTAAACAGACTGCCAAGGCGGGAAAGTGACTGATGTTTTAGGAGGAGCACGGAGAGACATAGAAAGCACATAGCCAGCTTGTCTTGGCAGGATGGCCAAGGCTTCACAGTGAAGTCATTTTTGTGCTCAACTTAAAAATAAATTCCTCTGGTAGAGAAAAGACATCAGGCAGAAGGATGGATACTTAGGGAGCAAGGCTTGTGGGGTGTCACAAAGGAGAGCCCAATATACAGATTCAATGAGATAGCTGGGATCGTACAGGCTCTGGAAGCCCTCTCTCTTAGCCCCTTGGGGGTAGTGCTTGGTGAGGGAAGCAGCTTGCACTGGGTCCTCTGCTGCTTGCCAGTCCCTGGTGGTTGACCAAGAATGAGGGACAGAGGCCTGCATCCATGCACTGGATCCTCGGGGGCTGGAAAATGGCTCTCCAGCAGAGGGGCCTTGTGAGGGCTGCTTCTGGAAACCAGAGGACTGAAGCCAGTCCCTCCCGGTGACCTGAATGTGATGACCAGGAGCCAGGGCACTGTGAGGCTGCTGCTCTGGCTAACACCGCCTCCGTGAAAGGGCTGCCACAGTTGAAGAGTTGTGGGGAGAGGCAGAGCACGAGCGTGAACCCCGGGGAAGGGGCTGTGGGAAGAACCGGCAGCTCCTTCGAGCACCTCTCATGGTGTCATCGGTAAAGCCAGCCTGCTGGATTCCGGTGACCACCGAGCGAAAGAGGGTGATCCTACCTCTGCCCCTCAAGTACTGGGATTAAAGATGTGCACCACCAAGCTTGGCTCTAAAATTCATTATTTTTATTTTTATTTTTTGGTTTTTCGAGGTAGGGTTTCACTCTAGTCCAGGCTGACCTGGAATTCTCTATGTAGTCTCAGGGTGGCCTCGAACTCACAGCAATCCTCCTACCTCTGCCTCCTGAGTGCTGGGATTAAAGGCGTGCGCCACCACACCCGGCTTAAAACTCATTATTTTCAGTGCGCATTTCAATAGCTTTTCTCGTATTCATTATGTTGTATACCACCATGTAGTCCTAGAACATTTTTATCATCCCTCATGCCATTCCAATTAACAGTTAATCCAACTGCCTGCTCTCCCCTTCCCTTGGCAACCACTAATCTACTTTCTATCTCTAAGGATTTGCCAATTCTGGATATTTTATATAAATGGACTCCAACAGTCTGTGGCCTTTTGGGTCTGGTTTCTTTTACTCAGCCTAATGTTTTCAAGGAGAATCCGTGCTTGAAACAGTAGCATGGAGTGGTTCTTCATTTCATTTTACGGCTGTTATATTCTGTTGTCTGAACACACCACAGATGCTTATCCATTCCTCAGTTGTGGTAAATTGCTTCCAGTTTGGGGCCATTATAAATGAGGTTGCCTCGAATTGTTGTGTACAAGTTTCTGTATAAGCATATGTTTTCAATTCCTGTGGGTATACACTAAGAAGGAAAATTGCTAGGTCATATGGTAACTCTGTTTAACTTTTTTTAGAATTAAAAAAATTTTCGTCTGTGTGGTGGGGAGGAGGCATGGTATGTGTGTGAATGTGGGGGTGCACATGCCATGGTGCTTGTGGAAGTTAGGGGGCAACTTTGAGTTGCAGTTGTTGCCTTCTACCTTGTTTGAGGCGGAGTTTCTTGTTTGCCACGCTAGCTGGCCAATGGGCTTTGGGATTCTCCTGTCTCCAGCTCCCTTCTTGTCATAGACACCCTGACATTGCACAGTCTCATGTTATGTATAGATGGCTGCATATGGGTTCTGAGGTCTGAAATTTGATTGCCAGGCCCACCACAGCTTCGGGCTGTTATATGGAGTCTTGGGATTGAACTCAGGTCCTCTGGCTTGAGTGGCAGACACTTTATCCACTGAGCCATCTTCCTAGGCCCATCAACAGTGTTTTAAGCTTTGCTTTAGGAGCTTGGAAGACTGCTCAGTGGTTAAGGATCCTTGCTTGCAAAGCCTGCTGGCCTGGGTTCAATTCCCAAGCCACGCAGGTAAGCTGCATGAAAAAGTGGTGCAAGTGTCTGGTATTGGTTCGAAGCAGCAGCAGCAAGAGACCCAGGTGTTCCACTCCCTGCACGTGTGCAAACAGATGAAACAAAAAACTCTTCTATAGAGCTCTTACAATTTTTGATTATGTCTATTCTAGGTGTTTTTTTGTTTGTTTTGAGACAGGATCAATATGTTGCCCGAGATGTCCTTAAATTCACTATTAGTCCAGGCTAATCTCAAACTTGCAATGGTTCTGCCTCAGTCGCCTGAGTGCTGGGATTATAGGCGTGCACCACCACACCAGGCTTTTAACCCTTTTGTTATGGTAAATGACTCCAAGGTTTAGGTGTTGGAAACGAAAAATATTTTTGGCCTAGATGTGGTGATCCATGCTTATAATCCTAGTACTTGGGAAGCTGAAACTGGAGGATTGAAAGTTCAAGGCAGCCTAGACTGCATAGTGTTTTCAAGACTATGTGAGCTATAGTATTTCATACTATTTTATGATCTCAGTTGAAGCCAAGTTCAGACCCGCAACCTCAGTTCTAAGCCAGGCCTTTGCTCTTTAGACCAGGAAGCTGAAGTCTACCTCGGCCATTCAGCAATATGTGGAACAGAGATGTCACTAAGACCCTAGTTGCCTATCTCTACATGTATCCTGTGACTCTGGGGTGCTGTCATTTTATCAATATCTATCAGCCTTGGTAAAGGGCAAACGTTCTTCCTTGCATTGGGGACTTGTATTTGACCACAGTCAGACTTCACCAATCAAAACAAGAATTGGATTAAAATGAGACAGAATTTGAAAAGAAAGATATCCAGGTTCATCAGTGGTGTAACCACTGGTAGGTTGCCCATTCCATGACAAATAACTTGCCACCATGATCACGCAAGCAGCCCAAATTTAACTCAATGAATTAAAAAAAGACATGGGGCTGGAGAGATGGCTTAGCAGTTAAGCGCTTGCCTGTGAAGCCTAAGGACCCCAGTTTGAGGCTTGATTCCCCAGGACCCACGTTATCCAGATGCACAAAGGTGCACATGCATCTGGAGTTTGTTTGCAGTGGCTGGAAGCCCTGGTGGGCCCATTCTCTCTCTCTCTCTCTCTCTCTCTCTCTCTCTCTCTCTCTCTGCCTCTTTCTCTGTCTGTCACTCTCAAATAAAAAAAAATTAAAAAAGTTTTAAAAAACTTTAAAAAATGGACATGAAAGTAAGAGGAGAATTAATGAGGAAAAAGTGTGCTAATGGGAAGGGGTGGAGATAAGAGGGTAACTGGGAGAAATTAGTTGAAAATATGTTATATACATGTATGAAAATGTCAAAAATGGAAATAAAATTTTAAAAAGCACCATAAGACCATGGTTAAACGGGAGTGGGGAGAGCAAAATTCACACAGTTGGACAGATACAGATACTCACACCCTGAACCCTCGAACCTCCAGCGCTTCCTGCCTGTGAACCAAAAGGGGGAGTGCTAGTGTCTTGGCACAGTGAGCAGGTCCCCCACTTCCTGGGCAGGCAGCAGCAGAACAAAGGGGTAGAGAGCCCTGCAGTGCCTCCCGTTCTCCTGTCCTCCCAGCCACAGCTGCCCGGACTCTGCCCCTGCCGCTGGGCACCCTCAGCCGGGAGAGGCGATGAAGCGCAAGGCTCTTGTGATCGTGGCCATCCTGCAGGGGCACTTCCCAAGCTCAGGTAAGGCTGGGGTCTCCACACCAGGAAGGCTTAGGGGCTCTTTATGTGCCTGCGGTGTAGCAGAGGGGAGGGGAGGAGCTGGTGTCTCCTTTGAACCCTGTCTTCCCAAAACCAGTTGACTTGGTGGGCAGGGTGTGGCCTGGCCCCATGTGGTCACCTCCTCTCTGACAGATAACCTGGTCATCGGTCGCGAGCCAGCAGTTTTATACAACAGCCACTCAGAGTATAGGATACTTTTCCCCCTGTGATAAAAGAAAAGAAGAAAGTCTATGGAGGGGGAAGATGGGGGGAAAGGAAGCAAAAGAGTGACCAAGGCAGGCTAGCTCAGAGAAATGGCATGCAACCGTTGCCAGAGACGACCAGAAAATGTCTGCTAGGCTGTGCTTTGCACTGTGTCTTCTAGATACTGCGTCTTCTTCTTGACCCCTTTGCTGGTACCACCATCCTGTTCCTTTTCTTCTACACTTATATATACAGAACATCCCCCTGTTAGTCAGAGAGGGTCATGGCCTGTGGACCTTGCTGGCCTGAACCACTTTACAGGGCCCAGGACTAAGCAGGGTTCATGAAGAAGGGAAGTGGCATGTATAGGAAGCCACTGGTTTGCAGCCTTTTGTAGAGTGGTTTTTGCTATCTCCTGGCTAGAACCATCTGTGACTAAGCTTACCCTGTCATGCTGACCCCACACCATGGCCAATAGCTGCCCTATGACACACCATCCCTGGCTCAGTGACGCACTCACACCCCTAACCATGGGCATTTCTCTATCTGAGAAAGAAAGCCAGAGATGCTGACGGAAAGTAGGGAGCCAGCAGAGGAGTGTGCCTCGTTAGGTCACCACCATGAGTAACAAGCAACCCAGAAAGAACTTATGCTTACTGTCATTGTGAGCCACAAGCACCTGGCTTTTTAAAAACATTCTTTATTTATTTACAAGGAGAGAGAGAGAGAGAATGAATGGGCATGCCAGGGCCTCTAGCCACTGCAAACAAACTCCATATGCATGTGCCACTTTGTACATCTGGCTTTACATGGTACTGGGGAATTGAACCTGGGTCATTAGGCTTTGTAGGCAAGTGCCTTAACTGCTGCGCCATCTCTCCAGCCCAGCACCTGGCCTGTTTTATTTATTATTATTTTTTTTGCATGCTGTCCCCTCCGTTATGTTTCCCAGCCCAGATCGCTCAGGTCCTGATGGTTTTGCAAACAATGGGACAAGCTATGTTTGAATGTAGAGAAACAGGGAAGGTCACTGTGAACATTCTCCCTTCACGTTACCTCTTGCTTCAGGGTGGGCTTGTGGAGTGAAGGCCAGGAGGGAGGCGAGGCCCCAGGCACCTCTGTTTCCACCCGGCAGCGTGCTGGTGACCGGGGTTCTAATCGCGGGGTTTTCTGTGCGATCACAGCGCTGTTCCCAGAAGGCCTGGTGAGGCTGGAGCACTCCGCACTGGTGGTGTGGGGAAGAGGCTCTTCAGCACGCCTGGGGGGACACCTCTTCCTCATGCATGGGCACAAAACCCCTCACAGCCTGGCAGTTCAGAGGCTTCAGACGAGAAGCCACAGAGGCCCCTGAGCGCTCCAGACATGGGGTCCCAGGCTCCAGAGACCCTCAGACCTGCTGGCTTCATGTGCAGCGGGGCAATGGGGTTAGAAAGAAGCTGCTGGCATGATGGTGGCGGCCAAGAGCAGCAACCAAAACCCCACCCCGAGCTCGGGAGGCCTGCGCGCACTTCCCCCCAAATCAAGTCCCCGGACAGAACTTCAGGCCGATGGGCTTTTCACTTTTCTTTCTTTCTTTCTTTTCTTTTTCTTTCTTCCTTTTGTTTCTGACTTTTCATTTTTCAATGCCACTTGCTTGGCCTCTGTGGAGACTGAAGTGTTAGATAGTTTTAGACAAAGCCAAAAGGCAAACTTTTTTCAAATGTCCTAGCTCAGAAATGAGATCAGGCAAGAGGAGACTTTGAGGCGCCTCTAACAGAGGGCCCCAGTGCACCAGGTTGCCTGCAAAGACCTCCTTCACTTTCCCCTCTGGAAAGATCACCAACCCGCACCAGGTCTTCCTCATTATCTTGTTCAGCTAGGTGACCCAGCTTCCGACATTGACTGTCTATTAGTCTTTTCCCATTTGCATTGTCTTTGGAAAAGCTTAGAGATGCAGGTCCAAGCCAGTGTTGAACTAGCCTGTTCACAGAATGTACGAGACCAGCCCGAGGGCCGTTGGCGGAAGACACTAAGATGGCGTGTCTATGGCGCGACGCACTTCCCGCTGCAGACCCGGGCCAGAAACGTGCTCAGGCGTCAGGGGAGATTTTGCTGTCCGGTGAGGAAACGTGCCCCTAACAAGAAGTTTCAGAGATGTGAACGGCTCTGCTCTCTGGAAGGCAGATGGACATGATTGAGTCAGGCTAATCAGTGTTTCCTAGCTGTGCATCCTTGGGCAACATACAGGACCTCCCTGGCCTGCTTTGCCTCTAAAATTAGAGTACTAACACTTCCCTTATGGAGGTGTAAAATTGAGACATGAATTTTATATATATATATGTATGTATGTATGTATGTATGTATGTATGTATGTATTGCAAACCGAAAAGCCAGAGATGGAGACCTATGGGCTGATCCTTGTTCCGTGGTTTTGGAAGCTCAAGTGGCCATTTTCATGCCCCTTTCAATTTCTGAGCACACCTACACTATGTTGCCCCGTTGTGGCTTCCAGGAGCAAACGTGGATCAAAGCTTGGGATGGACATAGATTTAGCATTATGTTCACCATTTTATTTTATTTTTTTTGAGGTAGGGTTTTATTTTGTACTAGGCTGACCTGGAATTCACTACGTAGTCTCAGGGTGGCCTTGAACTTATGGTGGTGCTCCTACCTCTGCCTCCCCAGTGCTGGGATTAGAGGCATGCGCCACCTCACCTGGCTTTATTTATTATTTTTTAAGCACATTGTAGGCAAGTATTCCCCTAATATGAAAACATACCTGAAAAAAAAGGTACCATGTGGGCTGGAAAGATAGTTTAGCACCTGGGTCCTTTGGCTTTGTAGGCACCTAAGCCATTAAGCCATCTCTCCAGCCTCATCTGCTTAACTTTGTCTTTAAAAATACATTAAAATGTCCAATATGGTAATTTGGCTGATGTTTTTCCCTTGAGGTGCTATTATTGAATTTTTTTTTTATTTGTGAGGGGAAAGAGAGAGGACAGAGAGAGAAGGGGGGAAGAGAATGTGAATGGCCACACTAGGGCTCTGGCCACTGCAAACAAACTCCAGATGGATGCACCACTTTTCACAGCTAGCTTTATGTGGGAACTGGGGAATTGAACCTGGGCCACAGGGTTTACAAGCAAGCATGTTTAACCTCTGAGCTATATGACCTCAGCCCCTATTTTCTATCATGGCTGTATATTAACAAGAAATAAAGTCATTTTGTCATTTTTTTTTTAAAAAAAGATAGTTTAGCGATTAAGGCACTTGGCAGAAAAACCAAAGGATCCATGTTTGATTCCCCAGCACCCACATAAAACCAGATGCACAAGCTGTCCATGCATCTGGAGTTCATTTCTTGTCCATTCTCTCTCTTTATTTGCACCCCTCTCTCAAACAAATAAATAAAATATTAAAACAAAACAAGTACTATAAATAGCGAAGGGACTCAAAATAAACCTGGCAAATACGGCGAAAGGAGCTACTCAGGTCGGCTGGTGTGGGTGTGCGATGATGTATTTAAACACAGGTATCTTCAACACTAAATCTTGGCTGAAGCTAAATGCTTTGTGGATGGCATTTGTTTGTTTCGACCTCCAGTAACCAGCTGTTTTCTACCTTGGCCCTTCTCTGATTCACTGGCCTAGAGACCACATCTGTTGCCACTAAAGGCCGTCTACAAACAGCCCTAGAACTCTGGCTTAAGTGTATAACCATGGCTCTGTTTAATTTGCTTTTGTTCTTTAAAAAAAAATAAAATTTAATTTTCATTGAATATACACATTTACTTTCAAAAGTTACCCAACCACATGTCTTGTGTTCAATTTAGAAGGTTCTGAGCACCAGAGAGAATGGTCTCAGATTAGACCATGCCATGTGATTTGGGAATCCTTTTCCTCTTGTCTTTGTGCCTATGGGTCAATTAACTGATTAAGTAAGTTGGAGGTTAAGAATAAATGTCTTAATTCTGATTGGGCCAAAGCTAGTTCTTACTTACATTAAGTGATGATTGATTTAATCAACTTGAAGAATATCCAGGTAATTTGGCTAAAAAATAATTAAACCAGTCATGTGACCTGTTAATTGAAACAAAATGGTCATTTGACTTCTTATTGTTGATAGCCATGCCTTTTGGCTCCCAGAACAACTAAGTTCCCGGAGGAAGGAGATGGTCGCTCTGGCTCTCAGTCCTGTCCCAAGTGCTGAGCACAGTACCTAGAAGAGAGTCCATGTTCGTTAAGTGTCGACGGCATTTGTTGAATGAATTAAAAAGCAGGTGAGGGAAATCTAGATGTTTCCACACAGTTAAGTTAATTTTAATGGTTTATTTGAGGGAGTCTATTGGATTGGCATTATTTGGACTTTTCCTCTAGATAATTTAGTATCAGGGAACTTTAAAAACAAAACTAAACAAAAAAATAGGGAGTTAAATTGGCAAAGATAAATAGAATGATTAGATGTAAGTTATAAAGTCAATTTAAGATCCTAAAACTATTAAATTGTTTTTTGTTTGACTATATGAAATTCTACTATTTATTTATTTGTTTGTTTTTATTGGGTTTTTGAGCTACTGGGGATTAAAATCAGGGCCATGCATGCTAAGCAAGACCTCTACCACTGAGGTACATCCTCAGCACTCTTGTTTTTTTTTTTTTTTCTTGAGATAAGATCTAAGTTGTCCAAGCTGGCCTTGAACTTTCAATCCTCTTGCCTCAGCCTCCCAAGTAACTAGGATTACAGTTATACCAGGCACAAGTATTTGTTTATTTTATTCTTTTGGTTTTTTGAGGTAGGGTCTCACTCTGGTCCAGGCTGACCTGGAATTCACTATATAGTCACAGGGTAGCCTCGAACTCAGGCAATCCTCATACCTCTGCCTCCCGAGTACTGGACTTAAAGGTGAGCTCCACCACACCTGGCTGTTTGTTTATTTTAGATCTACAGAAAAAGGTAATGTCCTATGACACAACTAAAATTATATCTCAAAAATAGACAAGAAGACATTCAATTTTCTACTTAATCTTTAACACTAGGGGAAAATAGGAAATAATATTATTACCAATGAAGATCATTATCTAATGAAAGTTATCAAGAAGAAATAGAAGATTATGTGAATTATAGTATAAATCAGTGTAGCAGAAGATGTAATTATTGAAGTCCATTTTGATATAGGCTATTAAATTAGTTCCAGGAAGTTATGACTTTTCTCCTCTTAACTTGAGATATTTTAGTAAAAATACAAATTTATTGAAGGAAATTAATTTTTATTTATTTATTTTTAAAATTTTTTAAAAAAATATTTTATTTTTATTTACTTATTTGAGAGAGAGATACAGAAATAGGCAGGTAGAGAGAGAGAGAGAGAGAATGGGCACGACAGGGCCTCCAGCCACTGCAAACGAACTCCTGATGCGAGCGCCCTCTTGTGCATCTGGCTTACATGGGTCCTAGGGAATCAAACCTGGGTTCTTTGGCTTTGCAGGCAAGCACCTTAACCGTTAAGCCATCTCTCCAGCCCAATTTTTATTTTTTTTAAAACTGTCTATCTCATTAAGTTTTCATCTTGTTTATATCCCATTCTGACATTTGTACTAGTATATGCATTATATTGCTTTCATTATTAAAATATTAAAAAATAATGTTTCATTGGTAACATTGTTTTTCATGCTTGGACTTTGCTATTATTTTGCATATATATGTGTCCAATTTTCTTCACTATTTTCTTGTTTTTGGCCATTCAGTTTACTTTTATTGCTTTTAACAACTAATAGCTAATTCTCAGGAAAATCTTCTCTCTCTCTTTCTCTCTCTCTCTCTCTCTTTTTTCCTGAGGTAGGGTCTCACTCTAGCCCAGGCTGACATGGAATTCACTATGTAGTCTCAGGGTGGCCTTGAATTCTCCACGATCCTCCTACCTCTGCCTCCCAAGTGCTGGGATTAAAGGTTTGTGCCACGACGTCTTACAGGAAAATCTTTATATATGTAGCACTCTTTAATTCCTTAGACAATTTTAGGACTGACAATTAAAACCTGAAATAAAAGAACATTGCAGAGGAGACTCTAGACTCCCATTGAAAACAATCCTATTGAGAAAGAAAGTGGTTTTCTCTGAGTGTCTACCTGCAAATGTGTGTGTGTCTTCTGGAACACACCATACGGTGGGGGTAAGGGAGACCATGAACCCACAAGATCTGGTTCTAAGTCAGGCTTCTCCACAGCCTTTGTCCCACTGCAAGTTGCCCACCTCAGGCTCGCTCAGTAAGGAGGTGGCAAGGGCGCCTTCCTCAAGCAGGCTGTTGTGGGGTGGGGGAGATGCTGCTCAGAAATGCCTGGGCTCATGGGCTGGAGAGATGGCTTAGTGGTTAAGCACTTGCCTGTGAAGCCTAAGGACCCCGGTCCGAGGCTCGGTTCCCCAGGTCCCACGTTAGCCAGATGCACAAGGGGGCGCACCCGTCTGGAGTTCGTTTGCAGAGGCTGGAAGCCTTGGCGCGCCCATTCTCTCTCTCTCCCTCTATCTGTCTTTCTCTCTGTGTCTGTCGCTCTCAAATAAATAAAAATTAAAAAAAAAAAAAAAGAAATGCCTGGGCTCAGGGTGTTTAGCAAGTGGTAGTCATTACCCTGTGTGCCTCTGCTCCCCAATCTTCTGGAAAGAATGTCGTTTTTTCCAATGCAGGAACACCACACTAGCATGCTTTCTTGCCTTTGGTCTCTCACTAAGTTGCAGCCTAAACTTGAGCAGACATTTCTCTCTTTAGTTTTCTCATGTGTGAGATGGGAAAAGACAGGAAGGTTAGACATCCCTTTTGGCTTCAAAATGAATTTTCCATGGCCTTGAAATTACAAAGCTTTTAAGAACACTTACAAAAAAAGAATGCCTAAGTGTAGAGAGATTGCTAAGTGGTTAAGGCACTTGCCTGAAAAACCTAAGGACTCTGGTTCAAATACTTAATCTAACACCCCACATTATTGGTATTGGCTTTCAGAATTTAGGAAGTAAATTGTTTTTCTTCCCCACTGCTCCAAATGCTTCTTTTGATCTGGACTCCTACCTTGTTGCACTGTTTTAAACTTGCTAGAGGGGGCTCTGTTGTGAAGATTCCAGCATTTTATGGCTTCTCCCTGGCCTTGCCTATGGTTGCAAATTTATTGAGGACCAAGCAGGAGCCGGTTGTGAGAAAGCAAATGGCTGCTGAGAGCAGCTGAATCGCCGTGGTGGAAATGTGAGGTTTCCACCGTCCACTTGGCTTGCCTGTTATGATTTGTGTACTCAGCAACTAATTTTCAGACTCAAGGGGAAAAAATAAATAGAAAGCACCAGAGCACCAGGGCAGGCAGGATCTTTGCTCGTTCCTGACCACCACTCTTATGTAGCACTCTGTGTTTACAGAGTGCTCCCCAAGACCTTCAGATGCCCGATCTCATGGCTATCCTGTGGTCTGTAGCTGAGAAAGGAGTAGAATTCTCTCTCTTTTTTTTTTTTTTTTTTGACGTTAAATGATAGAAATGTATTCCCTTTATTCCCTTATAGTTCTGAAGGCTGGAAATGCAAAATCAAGGTGGTGGGAGAGTCATACTCTTTGAGGGTCCTTGGAGAGGATCCACTGTTGCAATCCAATAGTCTCTGATGATTATGGGCATAAGGTCACAGTCACAGGAAAAAGGGATTAAGAGTTGAACATACCTTTTAAAGAATACAATTCAACCCATCCAAACCATCACGTTGATGAGGCCAAACAGGGTCTCAGGTTCTCTGTTTCTTCTGCTTCTGCCTCCCTCTTTCTCTCTCTCTCTCTCTCTCTCTCTCTCTCTTGCATATCCTTCACGTTTTATAGAATTCTCTTTTTTATAAATGAAGGAAAGGCCCTTAAATAATTTTTAAAATTGAGTTTTGGTGTAGAGAACCAAAGCCAGGGCCTTGCACTTGCTAGGCAAATGCTCATCCACTGAGTAAAATCCCCAACCCCTAGCAAAGGCCTTTCAAAATTGGTGATTTGCCCATGTGGGGCTAAGTCTCAAGCACACTTCCTCGGGTCCTCAGTTCAGGGCAACCAGTCATGTCCAATTTTATCACTGGGTCCACTTGCACTTGCTTATTCTGAGCTCCTAAGAAGGCGGACGCTCACAGCAAAATGTACCCAGTGTTGCAGAGCCAGATATGCAAATTTCTGCCCCTCATAGAGCAGTCACTCCAAGCGGAAGTGAAAGAGGAATGGGGAGAAGGAATGCTCTGGCATTTCAGTAGGGACATTTGTGTAAGCAACAGACTGTGGGGCTATAGATGTGTTGGCCAAGCTGTGAAGGTAGAGGAGACAGCCTCGCTCAGAATGCATACCAACACCGACATCACCATGTAGGGTTAAACAAACCCCCAGTGCTGTCCTGCATGCATAGTCATGCAAACCTATATTTATTTTTAAATTAATTTTTATATTTGTATGTGTGTGTGTGTGAGAGAGAGAGAGAAAGAGAAACAGACAATATGGGTGTGCATGTGCCAGGGCCTCTTGCTACTGCAAACAAACACCAGACTCATATACACCTTTGTGCATCTGGCTTTATGTGGATGCTGAGGAATCGAATCTAGGCCAGCAGACTTTGCAAACAAATGTCTTTAACCGCTGAGCCATCTCCCCTGCCCCTATACTTTCAATAGTTTTCCATCATGCATGCAAGTTGTACTGGCTACAAGATAAAACATGACTGACAGCCCTCAGTTAGACCTGCTTACTTGCCAAGTGGGCTGAAAGTGATGGTGGGGAGCTGGAGAGAGGAGATGCCGTAGAGGAGAGAGCCGAGATGATGGCCTGGGGTAGGAAGTGTAAGTAGCAAGCTGCTGTCGTAGGACGCTGACTCGGGGAACAGCCTGCTGCCAGCCACTGAGCCGAGTGGACCAGTCACAGAATAACGTGAGCTCATCCTTGTGCTCTGGTGAGCTCACACGTGCCCACACCCCACTGTGCATGTGTGCATGACATGGTGCTGCTATGGCCCGTGTGTTCTGGCGTGGGCATGTGCCGCTGTGTCTGTGTTACACAGACATGCTTACCTGTGTGCTGATGGAGGAGTGTTGGCATTTGCAAGTGTGTGTTTGTGTGTGCACCAGTGAGTGGCCTTGTGTGTATGGTATGTGTTATTAAAGTGGAGTTTGGTGGCAGAGGAACGGTTGTGTTGAAGGAAAGACATACATTGCATGAGTTCAGAGCTGGTCATCACAGTAGGCGAACATCACGGAGCACATTCCAAGGATTCGGCAGAGAAAGACAACAAAGAAACTTCTGTCCTCTGTCCAAACTAGAATCTTGGTGAGTGACTGTTTTTTGTTTTTTTTTTTGTCTTCTTTCTCAAAGTAGGATCTCACTCTAGCCCAGGCTGACCTGGAATGACTTCAGTATGTAGTCTCAGGCTGGCCTGGAACTTACAGCGATCTTTCTACCTCTTGAGTGCTGGGATTAAAGGCATGCGCCCCCACGCCGGGAGGGAGTACCTTCTTTAGAGGCGCATGGCTCCTCGGTTTGGCCTGGTTTCACTCCCTTCCGAACACCCCCCACCATCACCACCAAGAAAGCCTGGCATCTTTCCTTCTTTGCTTCTTTCCCTCTCTTTGATTCCCAAGACATAAAGACTCTAGGTCTGGGAAGATTGCTTAATGGTTAAGGCACTTGCCTGTAAAGCCAAAGGACCCAGGTTTGATTCCCCAGCACCCACGTAAGCCAGATGCACAAGGTGGCGCATGTGTCTGGAGCTTGTTTGCAGTGGCGGGAGGCCCTGGTGTGCCCATTCTCTCTCCCTCTTTCTACCTGCCCCCCCCAATAAATAATTTTTTAAAAAATCCTCAAAACAATGCTAGCTCTACCCTACCACTACCTACGGAAAGGCTGTCTTCTCCTAACACTACTTCCAGCTATGTGGGGATCTCCCAGACTCACAATTGTCATTGCTGATCTGCATTAAAATAGCAAAATAAAGTGGAAAATTATTTTCTCAGAACTCAAGTTTAAAAACTCAACACAAGTAGTATTCCTTTATTGTGAGCCCTTCTCGGCACTGAGGCCCAGTATACAGTTTCAGTAACACTAACTGATCAGCAGAAAATGTTACCAGTACTTCAACTTCTAACCAGTTCCTCCAGTAGTAGTCATGGCTAAAATAGTCAAAATGCATTTGATATTTTTTCTTTCTTGCAAGCAATTCAACAAGATGGCCCCCACTACTTTGGCCATCAAGATAGTTGATATAACCAGATATTTTAAATATCTGATAATTTAAGCCATCTGGCTGGCTAACTCCTCTTATTGATGAGTAAATATTCACCAAGTGCCTCTCCTGGGCCCCAAGTCAAGCAAATAATTTTGAAGTGGATTGGCCCACTCATCCCATCAAGCAGGCCCATGTCTTGGAGATGGGGAGATGGACATTGAATTACTGAAATCCAGCAAGCAAAATAAAGCTTTTTCTTTTTCTTTTTCTTTTTTTGGTCCCGGAAATCATGCTCTCAGGTTTTACAAAAGAGTCTGAATGTGCCTTCAGACACACTTCTTTATGGTCTGGCCTAATTTTCATCATTTTTTAGAAACCTGTGCTAATTTCCATGCTGAGTTTAGAGGCAAAGGAAGCATGTGTGGATTGGATACCACCCAGGACTGTTTTGAGTTGGACTGGAGAGCTTCAGAAATTCCTCCTTTGATTTCTCAGAGCAGAGAGAAATCTTTGTCTTTTCTCTCACTTAACTATGAGCGCTTCAAAGTGCGGACCTATATAAAATACACAAATGCTTGCTGGACAAAATGAATCTTGTCCGTTCTCTTTGGGCTTCGGTGGGAACAATAAAGATTGAGCTACAAAAGGTTGGCAAAGAGGATTATTCTTTTTTCTTTCTATTAAGCATAGAAGCTTCAAAAGAACGGCCCAGAAAGTCAAATAATTGTATCCACCACTGTTCACCCATCCATCTCCCTGCTGACCTGTCCTGTGAAATCCCCTTGAAAATCTTGGCCAGCTCTCACCTGCCCATGGCAAATGCTGCTTTGTTAAATGTTCCCATCCGTAATTCCACGAGAAAGACTGTGTGTTAAAGCACTCTGTCCATTTCAATGGGGCACCTCATCAGGGAATAGCTCTTTTGGGGGTATGTGTGTGTGTGTGTGGGGTGCCTCTAATTTCCAAAGCTATATAGTTTCATGTTGGACAGAAAGCTACTTAGAGACTAGAAATGGGTTGTAAATAGAATCAGATCACAAATACATGAGGGGGTCAAGAGAGAGGAAGGGGAGGAAGATTTAGGAAGCAGGTTTTTGATCTTTGTGGCAATTTCTTGATTTCATTGCTTTGTACAACACATCGTGAGTTTGTAGCTATGACTTTGGATATGAAGTTTTAGACTTGAAGCTTATCTAATTGTTTGGTTTCAGGCTTCCTCAGAACATTCTCGTCAGTTTAAAGAGCACAAAATGGCTCCCAGGTGTCACGGGCCAAGGAAAGGATTGGACTATTAGAGGATTTTTAAGTTTTCTAGCAGCAGTCAAGCCTGGAGCAGTTTCAGTTGAAAATAAAGCAGAAATGGGCAATCATCTAAGATTTAGTGGGGAATGACCACCAAAAGGAAGATAGTTTGAAATTGCTGGGTCAGAAAAGAGTTCAGTGTGCTTAGTTCTGGGCGCTGTTCCTAAAGAATCCTTTCAATCCCAAAGTATTTCTCCACATGTTTGGCCCTCCTGGGTCATTCATTCCTACAGTTAAGAAAACAAAACAAACAGACCAAAAAACCCCTCAGACAGCTGTCAACACTGCTAAGGAATCTTCCTCAGAAAACCCCAGCTTCTTCTACAGGCCATCTTCCATTGTCCATAGATTGCTTTCGCCTGGTGGAACCATAGGCTCTGCTGGCCCGTCCGTGTAGAGAACCACAGGTGAGGATGGTCCTTGTGCCTCCTTGATCCCCGTGGGCTGCGTGCGCCCCTGCAGCTGCTCCCCGTGGGCTGTGCTCGTGCAGCTTTTCCAAGAAGCAGAAGTCAGAATTCCACCCAGAATCCTGTCAGGAACAAAGCAGGCAGGTGTTCAGGCCAGAAGAAAGCTAGAAAGCTGCACACACACACAGACACCCCTTTTACATACATACATGCTCAATAAAAGTTCATAGAGGAAATAAGAAACCCAGTTTCTTATATTAATATACCTAGGTGCGGGAAATGATGTATGATAGGTAAATTATACATAAAAAGGGAAAAGAAAATATCCGCTAAATTGTAGGAATCTTCACTCACTAGATGAGACCCTTGGAAAGTTTTCGGCAAGAGAATGTTATCATGAATAATACTTCGGAAAAACTGTAGTGAATTTTTTGCATTTGTATTTTCCAATTTAGTTATTTTCATGTGTGAGAGTTTTTGTTTTTGTTGTTGTTTGTTTGTTTGTTTGTTTTTGAGGTAGGGTCTCACTCTAGTGCAGGCTGACCTGAAATTCTCCATGTAATCTCAGGGTGGCCTTGAATTTGTGGCGATCCTGCTACCTCTGCCTCCCGAGTGCTGGGATTAAAGGTGTGTGCCACTACGCCCGGCACAAGGCTTTTCTTTATGGGTTTTCTATGAAGTCTCTTCTCCCTGAGGCTCCCACTTCCCTGCCTTGGTACCTTCTGAATGACAAATAGGTACAGATAAATGCCCCGTTGTGCCAACAAATCAATGGCATACCTGATTTGTTGCTGAGATTGTCATTAAATCAGTGACCTCTGACCCCAGGGTCTGGGAGCCAAATTCCATTTTTGTTTTTAATTTAATTTTTAAAATTATATATATATATATATATGTATATATATATATGTATATATATATATAATATTTTATTTCTTTGAGACACAGAGAAGACAGAGAGACAGAATGGGTGCATCAAGGCCTTCAACTACTGCAAACGAACTCCAGATGCATGCACCACCTTGTGCATCTGTCTTTACGTGGATCCTGGGGAATTGAACCTGGGTCCTTTGGCTTTGCAGGCAAGTACCTTAACTGCTAAGCCATCTCTCCAGCCCTTAATTTATTTTTTTTGGCATGTGTGTAGTATGTATGGTATGTGAGTGGTGTGCGTGTGTGTGTGTGTGTGTGTGTGTGTACGTGCATGCACCCCATGCACCCCCATGCGGAGGCCAGAGGAGAATGTCAGGTGTCCTCCTCTATGGCTCTTCCACATCATTTCCTTGAGACGGAGTCTCTCACTGAGCCTTGAGCTGCTTTCGGTCAGGCTGGCTGACAGCAAGCCCTAGCCATTTTCTCATCTCTGTCCCCTCTCCCAGGCCCGGGTTACAGGCGTCCATGGCCATACCCAGCTTCTAACATGGGTGCTAGGGGTCAAACTCAAGCCATCGTAGGCTCTGATGCTTGTGTGGCAAGTACTGTTGCCCACTGAGCCCCAAAACTCACTTCTGTCAGTGACAGCTTGTCCTGTTGTACCAGCTAGTTGGGGAAAAAAGACTAGAACAAGTAATTTCTCTCGATGAAAAGGGCACATTTTAAGAATACACTTTATAAGCCTGTTGTGGTATAGTATGTGTCTGTAAACCCAGCACTCAGAAGATGGAAAATTAGGAGTTCAAGACCAGGCTTCCCTACATATTGAGGGGCTACATGAGGCCTTGTCTTGAACAATTTTTACACTTTTAATTTTTTTGAAGGTGGTGGCTGGAGTTACTGCCCAGCTTATTGCCCTACTGCAGTGCAGTGCAAGAAACTATTTTTCTAAAACAAAACAAAACAAAACAACAAGAAACCTGAGCTGAGTGTGGTGGCACACACCTTCAACCCAGCATTCGGGAGGCAGAAGTAAATGGATTACCATGAGCTCGAGGCCACTCTGAGACTGCATGGTGAATTCCGTATTTGTTTGTTTGTTTTTCGAGTTTATGTTTGGAGCATGTACTATGCTGGGTGCGGGGCTGCACCGTGGTGAGTCCCACATTTTCCTCTCAGCATTCACATTTTGAGCAGAGAAAAAAACTGTCGGGGTGGCTATAGCAGTTAAAATGCTTGCTGGGGAGGGGCTTGTTTATTTTTATTTTATTTTTGGTGGTGTTTACAGGCATTAAACAGGGCAATGAATCCGATGGCATTTTCACTGACATCCTGTTTTTCAAGAAGGGAAGGACCTCAGGTCCATACAAGCCAAGCAACAGGAACCCCAGCAGGCAGCCTGCCCCTCCCCATCCCTACCTTGAACCTCATTTTATTTCATTTTGGTTTTTTGAGGTAGGGGTTTCACTCTAGCCCAGGCTGACCTGGAATTCTCTATGCAGTCTCAGGGTGGCCTGGAACTCACAGCAATCCTCCTACTTCTGCCTCCTGAGTGCTGAGATTAAAGGCGTGCGCCACCACGCTCGGCAACAGGATTTATTTTTTTAAAAATATTTTATTTATTTACTAGCTCTGCCTCCCCAGTGATGGGATTAAAGGCGTGCGCCACCACGCTTGGCTGAACCTTACTTTAGCTTGGTGAGGGGCACAGATGGCCCTGTAGGAGCCCAGATGACATTGGCCGTGGACTCTGAAGGAGAACTTGAGTTTGTTTGCCCCGTGGAGAAAGGAGTGAGAGAAGTGCAGATACAGTGGAGGGAGCAGGATGCGCACCTCTGGAACCCTGTGGCTCTGGGCACCCCTTCCCCGACCTGAAGGAGGTTTTTTTGGGTGAAGAGGCTCAGACACCTCTCACCCAGTACGGATCCCACCGCTGCTCTAGACAGGATCCTGACCTTCACATGGGCCACCCTTGCCTCACGAAGCAAATGTGTCCAGCAGGGGCACAGGGACAATATTCTGTCAGGATGGTAGAGCTGTCCCGAGGGAGCTTCCACTCATCTTGGAAACACTGGTGTAAGCTCAGGGAAGGAGGGTTTGTGTGCCGCTGCTGAGCCGCAGACTCTCAACTTTCTGTCCACAGACGCACGCGCATCCCCAGGGCTGGACAGGCAGGCGCGGTTAGGCAACGCCGTGCAAACCGGCGTCTGCCCTCCTGCACGTTCGTGTTTCCCCCGAGCACGCGTTAAGTAGTTTGCAGAGTCCAGTTTGAGAAAGGCTCAGACGAGGGCTCTGTGAAGTGGCTCCAAAGGTAAAAGTTCTGAGGGGCAAGGCCCGGGGAGGTGGGGCTGGAAGGGATTTTCAGGGGAGAAGGACCTGGGATGGGAAACCACGATATCCGGGGCACAAGGAGCAGCAGGAGCAGCGGCTGCAGGGATGGCCTCCTGAATTCCGCTTCTCCACGAGGTCCTTGGCCAATGGCTGAATTCACAATCTGCCAGCTCTTGTTTCTGGTAACCCTGAAGCACCTCAGACATACTGTTCTCTAGAATTCCCAGGTGTGGCAAAGTTGCAAACAGTGCTGGCAGCTAGCTTGATAATAAATACTCTTTTTATTAAAGATTTATTTTTTATTTTTATCCATTATTATTATTATTATTATTTTCAAGGTAGGGTTTCACTGTAGCCCAAGCTGATCTGGAATTCACTACGGAGTTTCAGGGTGGCCTCAAATTCATGGCCATCCTCTTGCCTCTGCCTCCTGAGTCCTGGGATTAAAGGTGTGCACCACCATGCCTGGCTTTTAAAAATATTTTATTTTTTTTCTATTTATTTATTTGAAAGAGAGAGAACAAATGGGTATGCCAGGGCCTCTATCCACTGCAAATGACCTTCAGACATATGTGCCACCTCGTGCATCTGGCTTTTGTGGGTCCTGGGGAATTGAACCTGGGTCCTTTGGCTTTGCAGACAAGTGCCTTAACCACTAAGCAATTCCTAAAGCCCTAAAGATTTATTTATTTATTTATTTATTTTTATTAGAGGCAGAGAGAGGGAAGAGGGGAGACAGAGTGAGAATGGGCGTGCCAGGGCCTCTAGCTATTGCAAATAAACTCCAGACGTATGCGCCACCACATGCATTTGGCTTGCGTGGGACTTGGAGAATTGTACCTGGGTCCTTAGGCTTTGTAGGGATGTGCCTTAACTGCTAAGCCATCTCTCCAGCCCAATAAATGCTCTTTTAATCAATTTCTCTTTCCTGCATCACTTCCTCATCTTCCCACTGTCCTCAACCCATTTTCTCTTAACACAATATCGCAGACTGGGTAAATTACGAAGAAAAGAGGTTATGTGAGCTCTTGGCTCTGGCCCAAGGATGAAATATATATCTAGTGATGGCTTTCTTGCTGCCAGAATCCCAGGGTAGACCAGAGCATCTCAGGGTAGGAAAGAGCACACATGTGTGTGGTCCAGCCTCTTTCCCGCTTTCTCTGAAGCTACCAATATTCAATCAGGTTCCACCTTGATGACTTTATCTCATCCTAATCCCTTCCCATGGCTTCATCTTTATATAAGCATAGTCAGATAGGTTTCCAACATTTTGTTGTTGTTGTTTTTCATTTATTTTTCTCACTGTAGCCCAGGCTGACCTGGAATTCACTATGTAGTCTCAAGGTGGCCTTGAACTCACAGTGACCCTCTTACCTCTGTCTCCCATGTGCTGGGATTACAGGTGTGAGCCAGTTTCCACTCTCTTAATACTTCACAATGGGGATTAAGTTTCCATCTGTGGTGTCACATCTGTGGGCATGTCTCAGTGTGCAAGTATCTCTGTTTATAAAGACATCAGTATTATCAGGTTAGGACGATTCCTACTAGCCTCATCTAACTTGATCATCTGCACACAGATGTGATTTCACAGGAGTGACTTCACCCAACTTAACCCATGTTTCCTGGTAACATTTTTTAAACAAACTGCGTGTATTCTAATCTGTGTCTTAACGTCTGTTTCTAGAACTCAAACTGAGGTTCTTTTAGAGACATTACCTCAGGGATACAGAGAGGTGGTGCAACTTCCCTAGCACCATGTGACACTCCCCCCCACCCCAGAAATCCAGGATTTGAGTCAACATTTAAATTTCTTGCTTATGTATTTCTCAGCCTGTCTGAAGACTACTGCAGTTTCTTTGTTTTGAGTGCTGGTTCCCACAATGATGTGGCTCAATAGGAACAGAGAAGAGGCAAGTTCACGTGTCATGTGTACACAGGGGTCTCTGTCACTGTGCATCAGTGAGGGAAGAACATTTGCAGCTTAGTGGTCCTGCAGCCCCTACTGACGTGACCAGCAGAGATGCAGCGCGCGGTCTCCGGAGGAGGGGTAATTGCTAGTCGGAGAGAGGGAGCCTCTTCTCTCGGAAGCACCGGGGTTGCCCTTTAGAAAAAACATCACCAGCACTTTCTGCAGTCTCGAAATGAGTCTGCGTGGTAATTCGAGCAGTGGGACTTGTTCTGGTTTTTAGACATGCAACCGTTTCAGAACCTCCTTTCCCCATTGCCACGGCGCCATCTTGACCCATGAAGCAGTGAACTAGCAGAGGGACCCCAACAGGCGAGGTGTGCAGCTGGGGCTGTCACCCCCTGCCTTCGTGGTCTCCTGGGCTGGGAAGGGAAGCACCAATGAGGTGGGTTTCCAGGTCACAGCTGCCAGGCTGCACCTGTGTGGTGGGTGGCCCCAGTTTGATCTGAGTCAAAAAGCGCTGCAAAGATGCTTTCTGTGGGAAGATACACTGGAAGTTTGCTTTTGACCTCTGTAGCCATCAGCAAGTATTTGAGGGCATGGATTAGGGCACAGCTCCCACTTGTGAGAAGACAATGTGACGGTAGTACTTTCTCTGGAGTGAGATCTGTTTGCTTACAAAGCAAGGGTACAGGCCAGGACTAGGGATAACTGATTTTCTCTGCTATGGCTGGAAGATGAAGAGAGAGAGAGAGAAGTGGGAGAGGAATGGGGAAGGACTGGAGAGGGAAGAGAAGAGAGGAGGGAGGGAAGGAGAGAGGAGAGGAGAGTGAATTGAAGAGGAAATGGAAAGGGAGGAAGGGACTAGAGAGGTGCATTAAAGGCACAAGACAGGAAAGCACGCGTATTTCCATGACTCTTCTTTTGTCAGCAAGCAGTGTTTCATGGGGTTTTGTGAGAGCAGGATCTGTTTTTATTCTGCCACTATACCACAGCCCCTCTGCTGCAGGAGGGGCCTGTGTACTCACCGTCTGTACCACTCAGCTCATGGCTATGAGCAGCGTTTCTGGAACCAAACAGCACTGCTATCAGGACTTCTCTGTCCTTGGGGCAAGTAAAAAACTGTCGATCTGTTGTTAATAGCTGCATAAAAATCTTCCTCAAAGGGTTTTGTGAGGAGCTGACTTTATAGTGCATGAAAAGGCGTTGGCTTTGGTGGCTAGCACACAGCACTTAATACATGCCAGCTCCTAAGATCAGCATAGCTGCTATCGCTGAGTGCTGACGTCACCAAACATGTCTCATATCACTTACAAACTTTTCAGGTAACTATGTTTTGCTTTATCAACTGGAAGACTCTTGAGACAAGAAAACTGATGTTTTATTTCTCTATTCCCTGTATGTCCTGTTGCAGTCAGGTTCGTATTGCTGGTAGAAATCACCCAACCAAGAGCAGCTTGTGGGAAAAAGAGGTTTATTTTGGCTTACAGGCTTGAGAGGAAGCTCCACGATGGCAGGGGAAAATGATGGCATGAGCAGAGGAGGGTGGACATCACCCCCTGGCCAACATAAGGTGGACAACAGGTACAGGAGAGTGTGCCCAACACTGGCATGGGGAAACTGGCTATAATACCCATTAGCTCACCATCAAGAACACACTGCCTCCGGGAGGCGTTAATTCCGAAACCTCCATCAGCTGGGAATCTAGCATTCTGGGCACCTAAGTTTATAGGGGACACATGAATCAAACCACCACATGTCCCAAATCTATCTCAAATGAGAGCCTAGAGAGTAAGCGATAATCAGTACACTCTTGCTGCAAAAGACCAGATGGTAAATCTTGAAGGCTTTATCGGCCATATGGTCTCTGTCCCTGCTATGTGACTCTGCCGCCACAGCACCAAATCAACCACACAGAGATGCAAACAAATGAGAACACAAATGTTCCTACAAAACTCTATTCACACAGCCAGGCAGCTGCCCACACTTCTGACCCGTGGGCTATGCTTTTCCCACACTGGACAAGGGCAATGGGGAGAGAAGTCAGATGCCTGGTGTCCGTGCCCACCTCCTCTCACTGCTGGTGTTCCTTGTGCATTGGCCACCCCTTTGCCCCCCTCTGCTTGTTCCCATCACATAGCTACAGGGAGGCACTTGAGGGACCCTCCTTAGGTGGCCGTGCAGCTGGTGTAGGTGGTTGGCTTCCGTAATACTGATAGCACAGGAGTTGGAGCTTCCAGCCCACATAATATACATTTGTCAGGGGAGCATCTACAAGGCACAGAGCTCTTTCCCTAATGTGAAATGGAAAACCAAGTGTGATTCAGCTGGTCTAAGTGATAAAAGCATTCGTTATTATTCTCTGACTTGCTCTGTTTATAGAGAGTTTAGTCATAGGTATTTTTATTTTCAGGAGCTTACAGCTCACTTATCTTCAAAATAGCTGTGCTCCGCATAACAGGGAGGAGGCGATTATGAGAAACCATGTGTGCTAGAATGGTTGCTTATTATCAGTGAGACCTAAAAAACAACACATATGTGTTATGTAGTCACCTCTATGATTCACGACTGGTTTTAATCAAAGTCAAGCTTTTCATGATCTTTGAAATTGTATTTGATTCTTGAAAGAATCCAGTATCCTGTCAAGAATAGATGCAAACAGACCAGAATCAAAAAGCAATCTTGCACGCCTTTAATCCTATCACTCAGGAGGCAGAGGTAGGAAGATCCCTTACGGCCAGCCTGAGACTGCATGGTGAATTCTAGGTCAGCCTGGGCTAGAGCGAGACCCTACCTCAAAAAACCTAAAAAAGGGGCTGGAGTGATGGCTCAGCAGTTAAGGCACTTGCCTGCAAAGCCTAATGACCCAAGTTCAATTCCCTCCTACCCATGGAAAACCAGATACACAAAGTGGTGCATGAATGTGAAGTTATTTGCAATGGCTAGAGGCCCTGGCATTCTCTCTCTCTGTCTCTCTTCTTGCAAATAAATTTTTTTCTTTTTGGTTTTCTGAGGCAGAGTCTCATTCTAACCCAGACTGACCTGGAATTCACTATGGAGTCTCAGGATGGCCTTGAACTCACAGGAATCCTCCTACCTCTGCCTCCCGAGTGCTGGCATTAAAGGCATGCGCCATCATGCCAGGCACAAGTAAATAAAAAATATATATATATTTTTAAAAGACACATTTGTTCAGCATCATGATCAGACTATTACATTTAGCAATCAACAGCATGGGTGGAAAAAAAAAAGTCTACATTAAAACCATTTATTGGAATGCTTTACACTTTCCACAGAACAGAAACTAAAATAACCTGTTATACAATTAGTCATAGATACAGTCTTTGAGTTTTTGTTTTTGTTTTTTTTCCCCCATACACGTGAGTATTGTCTAAAACATGTCTTCTTTGTAGCGGCTAGGCCCTGCCACCACTGGGCTTGGCTGAGTTCACAAATCTGTTGTAACCTGTAGCTTCCCTGTCACTTCTCTGGCTCTCCTCTCCTACTAAGCTTTGATTCCTGGCAGTAATTAAAATCTTCTGCCACTGCCATAGCTACTGCTGCTGCTTGAACCGCCATAGCCACCTTGGTTTCGTGGTTTGGCAAAGTATTGCCCCCCCCATAAGGGCCAGAGCTTCTGCCTCCAAAATTTCTTCCCTTCATGGGTCCAAAATTTGAACAGTGATTGTTGTAATTGCCAAAGTCATTGTAGCTTCCACCACCTCCAAAATTGCTTCCATCATTACCAAATCCATTATAGCCATCCCCACTGCCACCATATCCTCCACCTCTGCTGCTGTCACCAAAGCCACCACAACCACTGAAGTTCCCTCCACGACCAAAATTGTCATTTCCACCAAAACCACCTCCACAGCCACCACCGATGTTTCCAGAGCCACTTCAACCTCTTTGGCTGGACGAAGCACTCGCCATCTCTTGCTTTGACAGGGCTTGCCTTGCTTCCCAGCTGTGGCCATTCACAGTATGGTATTTGTGTAGGACAACCTCATCAACAGTCATGGTCATCAAAGGTCCCAAAAGCAAAGCCCCTTTTCTTCACACTGCCTCTGTCTGACATCATTTCTTTCGCTTCGATTTTTCCATACCGTTCAAAATAATCTCATAGGTGATGCTCTTCAGTGTCTTCTTTAATGCCTCCCACAAAGATCTTTTTCACAGTTAGGTGGACTTCTTCTCTTGACACAGCCCTCTTTGGTTCCACAATTCTCCCATCCCCCTTGTGTGGCCTTGCATTCATGGCTGCGTCCACCTCCTAGTGGCCTAGGAAACAAACCCAGAGCCTCTGGAGCACTTGGTGTTTGGATCTCGCCTGACCACACAGTCAGTGAGTGTTCCCCATTGCTCAAAATGGCTCCTCCGACTCATCTGTCCTTTCGAAGCTCGGCCCTGCAATGAAGAGCTTCCGCACCTGTTCCGGCTCCTTAGGAGACTTGGACTTACATGACTGCGGTGACAGGAGAGGGTTCAGCAAGGGTTCAGTTCCTTGGCCGCATCCACAGGCAGAAAGCTAAAAGTATTTTTAAAAAGGCAATCTGGAGCCGGGCATGGTGGCGCACACCTTTAATCCCAGCACTCGGGAGGCAGAGGTAGGAGGATTGCCGTGAGTTCGAGGCAACCCTGAGACTCCATAGTGAATTCCAGGTCAGCCTCAGCTAGAGTGGGACCCTACCTCAAAACAAACAAACAAACAAACAAAAGGCAATCTGGGGTTGGGACGATGGCTTAGCAGCTAAACATACTTGCTTGCAAAACCTGTTGGCCTAGGCTGGATTCCTCAGTACCCATGTAAAGCTAGGTCCACAATGAGGTGCATGTGTCTGGAGTTTGCAGTAGCAGGTGACCCTAGTGTGCCTATATGCCTCTCTATTTTCCTTCCCTCCCTTCCTTCCTTCCTTCCTTCCTTCCTTCCTTCCTTCCTTCCTTCCTTCCTTCCTTCCTTCCTTTCTTTCTTTCTTTCTTTCTTTCTTTCTCTCTCTCTCTCTCTCTCTCTCTCACATACACACACACATAAATAAATAAATAAATAAATTAATTAATTAATTAATTAGTGGCTGGAGAGATAGATTAGCAGTTAAGGCACTTGCTTGCAAAGCCAAAAGACCCAGGTTCAATTCCCCACTATTCACATAAGACAGATGCACAAGATGGCACATGCATCTGGGGTTCATTTGCAGCCACTGGAGGCCCTGGCACACCCATTCATTTTCTCTCTCTCTCCCTCCCTCTCTCTCTTTCTTTCTCTTTCAAATAAATAAATAAAAATAAAAATATTTTAAAAGCAACCTGAGCCTGGATAAAAATGACAAGAATTACTATAGAACCCTAAAGCATTGGGTAGTCCTAGATGCTCCTACTTGGAAGACGGGAAGTTACATAATGCTGACTTCCTCATCATTCCAAACAGTCTCATCTTAATGGGGTGAATTGTCCCCTTGGAAGCAATAATCTCCTTTGGATCCTGAGTAAAATAAATTGGGCTCAATGATTCTGTTTATGACGCGGAGCATATTTCTCCAGTGGAGCATAAGAAATAGAATATCACCCAAGAGGAACTTCACAGGCAGTGGTCATAATGAAACCCCTTTGTCCCATGGAGGAGGAAGCCTGTGTGTGTGATCATCACCAGGTGAGCACTCAGACCATGTCTGAGTTGTGCTGAGCTCTATTCAGTAACTTACCTCATGAAAAATCCACAGCCCGTGGGAGACGTGGAGGCGCAGGTAGCTTTCACTGATGTATGAGCAGGCCATCTACTCAAGAATGGTGATCAGCAGTGTTGGAATTTGAATTCTACTTGTCTGAATTCAAATCCAAGTTCTCCCTCTGCTCAGTTACATGGGGCTATTCACATGTCTGTGCACAGCCTGGAAGAAAACCATGCAACGGGGGAGTAACCTTATAGGAAACCTAACATTTGCAGCTGAGCTTCCATTATTACACATCATTTTCATTGTCTGACTGCTTTCCTCTTAGAAGTTACATTTTTCCACTCCTGGTTTTAACCCAAAGAAACATGATATAAATTCCATAAGCTACTCTTTAATAAGGTCAGCTAGAAAACAAACATATACAGGGCCCACTGCCCGGCCTAATAGGGTGTGGACACCTCAGTCCTGTCTAGATGTGCTCAGCTTAACCCTAGCAACAATTTCCTAGGGATAAGATAGCTACTTTTTCTGATACTTGGTTCATCTCTGGTTGAGTCAAGTCCTTCTCAACTTAATGCTTGGAGTGGGGGCTTCTCAACCTCAGCACATCGACATTTGGGATCTTAGGGTTTGTCCTGGGTGCATTTAAGGATGTTTAGCAACATCTTTGACCTCTACCCTCTAAATGCCAACAGTGTACCCAATTTGTGACAAGCTTAAATGTCTTTAGACTGCATAAAAAAAATGTCCCCTGGGGGAAGAAAATCCACCATGGACTGAGACCCAGTGAGATGGAGTTCTGATCTCCATTATAACTGATCAATCACTGGGTGGTGATTAGCCCACAATGGGCAATATAGCCTCATCATGTGTGGTCATCGAATTGACCAGAAAGCTGCAACTGATCCACTACTAAGTGCTTTCCCAGAATTAATTGAGATTTTGGGGTACCACGTGAGCACTGATTTGGAGCAGTTCTCTTCACAATGGTAGCCATAAACCATGGCCAGCAGCCACTTGAGTTTGGGTGCCCCCACTTGGCAAGTGCCTCCTCTGTCTTCCATCTGATTTTTTTTTTTCTGAATGGTGGGGTTGAGGGAGGTCAGTTTCGTCAGAAGGTGAAAGCGAATAGGTATATGAGGCAATTGGCACTAACTTAAAATTCTGGCTTTATCACCATCTTGTTATATGTGACCTTGAATCAGTTCGTTGGCCATCTTCTTCATAAAATGAAGATAGCTCCGTGTACTTTGAAGTGTTGTTGAGAGATTAAAGATAATTAATCTTTGTTTGGAGGGAGGCACTTGTAGCTCTGTAAAGAAATGTTTTCTATTAGTATAAATTGAGAAAGAGTGACTGACTAAATAGATAGGTGCCCACATCTACCTGTGTCTGGTCTCCTGATGATCCTCTGAGCAAGCTCCCTGAAGGCCAGCCCCACCTGGCCTCACCACCCTGTCTCTGCTCCTATGACTTTAATGGAACCCAAGTATTACAGAACAGAAGTTTGGGAAGGTCTGGGTTCATGTAGAAGGATGTTTAGGCATTACTTACTTTGGCAACTGATTTGACCTGGAGTGTTAAAAACAAGCAAAGCCTGCAGGCTGCATTGGTCAACAGGAAGGCAGTTCTCCATCCTTGCAGTTAGCAGGGGCTGCGGCCTTGGTGGGTGCTGGAGGGGAGGTAGAGGACAGGAAGGGCAGTGAAAGCTATATAGCCTGGGGCACCCACTGCTCATTGTGATAGCATCAATAGGAGGAAACTGGGAGAAAGGGCCCAGACCCCTAGCAAACTATCTGGCTAATATCCCAAGGCAAAGCCATGAAGGGGATATCATTTTGCTGTCCTCTCCACCCCCCACTTCTGCATCATGTAATCTATGCTTGGTCCAAGACTTTGAAGGGTCCCTGGCCTGAGTCTTCTAGTTCACTAGCCCTGAACAAGGATGTGATGGGATGGCAAGGCTGGTGGCTGAGCCAAAAATGCTATGAGTGGAATTTAGGCCACACTTGGGGCCAGATGGCCCTTGGTTTGTTCCTGTTGAAAGTTTGTGATTCTAGATCTGCTCTCAATCCAGTGTTCTCTGCTAGGCAAACTGCCTCTCTCAGTCCTGGATCATATTTTTACTTCTCCCGCTTCCAAATCAAATGCCAACCACATCTGTGGTCTTGTTTATTTACTGCTGCTCCTAAAAGTAGTGATTTACCACTAAGTGATTTACCCCTGCCATGCAAAGAAAATGAGAGCTAAACAAACAGGGCCTGGAAGTTAGCAAGTCCCCTGCATTGATATTCTCTGGGTTGGGATAAGTGCACTTAATTTGTAACTATTCTTTTTACTTAACCAGCCATGACCATCCTTTCTCTCTCTTTTTTTTTTTCAAGGTAGGGTCTCACTCTAGTTCAGACTGACCTGGAACTCACTATGTAGTCTCAGGGTGGCCTCGAACTCATGGTGATTCTCCTACATCTGCCTCCCAAGGGCTGGAATTAAAGGTGTGCGCCACCACGCCCGGCTATGACCATCCTTTCTTGTTAAGGATTTCTAGGCATCAGTTTTAGTGCCTATCAAGGGCCATGATTTATTTTTAGCTCTGACTATTTATTGCTGGACATTTAGGCGGCTTCGCATTTTAAGGTGTCATGAATAACGTTTCATGGACATTTCAGACATTTCCTGTACATGTGCGCGTGACCACATTTGTGGTCATCTCCTTGGAGCAAACTCCTGCCGGCTGTCTCTCCCCCGGCCCCACGGCTTCTTGTGGCTTCGTTGGCCAAAACTTTGCATTGTCCACCTCCTCTATGAAGTTTCCTAAACGTCCAGCCCATTTCCACCACGTGGAGATCACATCACAGTGCAGGTCACCTACCTTGCCCACTCCCCAGCTGACAGAGCTAATGCCCACTTCAGGAACTCTTTCAGCTTCAGACATCTAACAAACTGGGTTCCCACTTAGACGTGCTGTCTTACTTGACAGTGTGTCTCTGGTGATGCTTTCTCCCTCTCAGCCTTCACCCACCTCACTGCCTGCCCCAGAGGCCCTGCTCATCAACAACTGTAAGCCCAGCCCATCTGAAAACTAGTTTTTCCCCCTAGGTTCATTCTTCCTACTTCCCCCATTCACTTCATAGAAAGCCAGATGCACCACAGGAGGGAGCAGGCTTCAAGGCCAGACTGAAACAAACCTTTGTGGCTCCAGGCCTTGGTGGAAAGCCATTGCTTTCAGCAGCCCCGTAGCCAGGCAAGTTCAGGCAGTCACCCTGGGAGCAGAGGGGCCACGGGGCTCTAGAGATTCTGGCACAGCGCCAGCAGAACCAACCATGCAGGAGTCAGGAAGCTGGAGCTTCCTCCCCGTTATCCAGCCCAGCCTCCCTTGCAACATCTCCATCGCTCACCAGCATCTTCCAACGGAACGAATGCAGACTTCTGAGACCACTTTGGTGATGAGCAAGTTGCTATGGAACCACTTCCTGCTTCAGTCCATGATTCTTGCCGTTTAAAAGGAATAACTTCATTAATGCTAATCATACATTTACTTATTCAACAAACCAATCAAGTATCTGTGATGTCACAAGGGTATCCATGTGCTTTGGGGAGAAAATGTCCCAGATCTCAGAGAGCTAATATTTTAAAGATGAAGTAGAAGAAAGAAGGAGGAGGAGGAGAAGAAGAAGAGGAAGAAGAAGAAAAAGGTCAATAAGTAAATACACAGAAAGTGTAAAAACATACTAAGAAGAAAAATAACACAAGGATGGTGTGGCTGAGTGTGGGGTGGTGGTAGGTATGTGGGGGTGCCCTTGCTGAGGCAGTAACAGAGTACCAGAAGGGAACATGTGAGCAAGCCAGGGGGCACATGGGAGAAGGTGAGGGACGGCAGTGGGCACATTCCTGGAACAAAATGCAAAACAGAGCTTCCCGCCACAAGCACAGAGTCTGTGATCTTCTCTAATCCAGACAGAAATCCAGGGATATGGGCATAATGCTGCAGTGTAAGATAAATGAGAGAAGTGCACCACGGTACCTCTGAATGACGCTGTCCACTAGCCAGTCACCCAACCCGTGTGCCAGTCTGATTCCCACAGCAGTGCCCGAAGGCGGCTGGGCCAGCCCTGCAGATCCTTATCTTCAGAGAAAGTTATAGAACATGCACTCTGAAATTGCGTGACTCATCTTGGTCCTGGGGCTGTGACATGTCATTGGATGCTTTGGGTCCTGTTTTAGTCTATGGAGGGCTTTGGTGGGGAGGGTCAGTAAGGTCCCTTCTAGCCTCAAAGCTCGGTCATTTTGGAAGTGACAGGCAAGAAATAAACATGGAGCACTGATGTTGTAGCCTAAACCAGATCGTGGTCCACTTCTTCCTCTGCCTGTCCGTCCCTCCCCGAAACGCCTGATGAAACCCTGAGCATCAGATCTACTGCCTTCAGAAAAGGAGAAAGCTATGAGAGAGCAATGAAAGGAGAAAGAGGAAGAAAATTCACCAATAACAAAGCCCCCAGCAATTCAATGCCTTGGTTCCGAAGCCAGATCCTCAAGGTTCAGCTCCCCATTCTGTACTGGCAACTGTGCAAGCTTGGACAGGCTACCCTCTGCTAAGCCTCAGCACTCCATCTGCAAAATGGGTACAGCCTCACACGTGGAGGTAAAGATCCAAGCACATGGTACGTGCTGGCCTCACCTTCGCCTGGCTCAGGGAGAGCTCAGGCCAAGGAACAGCTGCTTGTGCTGTGGTGTCTCTGTGAAGCAGAAAGGGGCAATCCGCCCCCCAAACTGTTCCCTGCACACCATGGGTCCTGCTCCTTCACATGAATAGCACTCTGGGGTCCCTGGATAAGGCAGGTGCGAGCTCTGCCTCCCTCCCCAACACTGGCCAAGGAGTCTTTGCCAGATGGATCTCAGTGGTTTCCCACCTCCTACCAAGGGCCAACTGCCAGTTCTGAAAGGCGATTTGGGGAGGTGTCCCCCGCCTGGGGCTGACGGGGGCTGGGGAGAAAAGTCCCCCTCCTGCTGCACTAGTGGTTCCACAGCTTTCAGCCTGTTGTTTTCTTTCTTTCTTTCTTTCTTCTTCCCCCACACCCCCTCTGTGCAGATTAAGCTTCTGAAATTTCTAAGTGATGCTTACCTTTATGTGTGAAAGCAGTGGAAAATGTTGGACCACAGAAATTGGTATCAGCCAATGGGAGAATGACAGAGGCAAGGGCTCTTGTTTTGCTTGGTGCTACAAGGGTTAATCCTGTCACCACCTTCTGACCTAGCTCACCTCCCCTGCCTCTCCTAGTCCTCTACGTGTATGCGTGTATGCGCTGAGCATGTCAGAATACTGATATATTAGAATAATAAGACACTCTTCATGGTATATGCTTCTAGAACTTCCCCCTAGATTTAAAAGTGTGTGGTAAAATACATACAACATAAAACTTACCACCTTGGGCTGGGGAAATGGCTTCGTGGTTAAAGGCACTTGCTTATAAAGCCTTCCAGGCCGGGGTTCAATTTCCCAGTATGCACATAAAGCCAGATGCAGTATGTGGAGCATGCATACGGAGTTTGTTTGCAGAGGGAAGAGACCCTAGCATGCCCTCTCAAATAAATAAAAATATGTTTTTAAATTTATTATTTCTTTTAAAAAAATTTTTGTTATTTATTTATTTATTTGAGAGTGACAGACAGAGAAAGAAAGAGGCAGAGAGAGATAGAGAGAGAGAGAATGGGTACAACAGGGCCTCCAACCACTGCAAATGAACCCCAGACATGTGCGCCCCCTTGTGCATCTGGCTAACGTGGGTCCTGGGGAATCGAGCCTTGAACTGGGGTCCTTAGGCTTCACAGGCAAGCACTTAACCACTAAGCCATCTCTCTCCAGCCTTAAATTAACTATTTCTAAGTATACCATTTAGTAGGGTTAAGGACATTCATATCATTGAGGAACTTTCTCTAGAATCTTTTCCTATCATAAATTCTAAATTTTACTAAATTCTAGTGTCCGAGTCCCTCCTCCTGCCAGCCCCCAGAAAACGCTATTCTACTTTGTCTCCATGACTTGTTTTTGTTTCTATTTTTCAAGGAAAGGTCTCACTCCAGCCCACAATGATCTGGAATTCACTATACAGTTTAGGCTGGCCTTGAACTCACAGCAATCCTGCCCCACAAGTGCTGGGATTAAAAGTGTGCTCTATCACACCCAGTTTGTCTCCATGACTTTTGACTTCTCTATGCCTGAGATAAATGGAATCATGCAGTTTTGTCTTTTGTGACTTTTTTTTTTTCATTTAGTATAATGTCCTTAAGGGTCATCCTTATAACATGTTGTTGGAATTTCCTGTTTTTCTTTTCTTGTTTTATCAAGGTAGGGTCTCACTCTAGTCCAAACTGACCTGAAACTCACTGTATAGTCTTAAGCTAGCCTTGAACTCACAGTGGTCCTTCTATCTGGGCCACCTGGCTGCTGAAATTGAAGGTGTGCACTACCACACCTGGTAGAATTTTCCTTTTTAAAAAATGTTTTTATTTCTTTATTTGCAAGGAAAGAGAGAGAGGGAGAGAAGGAAAAAGAAAGCAAGTGAGTCAGTAATTGAGGAGAGAGAAAATGAAGGGGCACTCCAGGGCCTCTTGCTGCTGCAAACAAACTTCAGAACCATGCACCCAGGCCAACAGATCAGGCTTTGCAAGCAAGTTCCTTAACTGCTGAGCCATCTCTGCAGCCCAGAATTTCATTTTTTCTTTCCTTTCTTTCTTTTTTGTAGTTTTTCAAGATACGGTTTCATTCAAGCCCAAGCTGACCTGGAATTCACTCTATAGTCTCAGGGTAGCCTTGAACTCACAGCTATCCTCCTACCTTGGCCTCCCAAATGCTAGGACTAAAGGTGTGCACCACCACGTCTGGCTCAGAATTTCCTTTTTATTTTTTATTTATCCATCTTGAGAGAGAGAGGCAGATACAGAGAATGAGCACACCAGGGCATCCAGCCACTGCAAACTTCACACACATGCGCCACCATGTGCATCTGGTTTACATGGGTACTGGTGAATTGAACCTGGGTCTTTAGGCTTTGGAGGCAAGTGCCTTAACTGTTAAGCCATCTCTCCAGCCCAGAATTTCCTTTTTTAGAAAGACTGAATAATAGTCCATTGTATGCATGGGCCACATTTGGCTTGCCATTCATTCATTCATGGATTCCAGGGCTGTTCCCACTTTTTAGGTATTGTAAGAGATGTGCTCTGAGCATGAGTATGTACATGACTCTTCTCCGTTCTCCTGGATGTCTACTTCTAAGCTGGGTCACATGATGTCTGACTTTACTCTAGTAGAACCACCAAACTGTCTTCTGCAGCAAATGCACCATTTTACATTTCTGGCAACAGCTAAGGTCTGTCCACATCCTCACAACACTTGCATCTGATTTTTGATTGTAATCATTCTCATGGGGCGTTACTTGATCTCATTTTTTTTTTAAGGAGAAAGAAATGCCAAAAATGAAGATTTCAAAAATTATAAACAGAATAAGATATCCTACTTTAAATGGAACATATTAACAAATGGATACTTTTTTTGCCTTCATTTTATTTATTTGTTCATTTATTAACAGATTATACTCTTTTATCCACTCTCTCCTGTTCCCATTCCCTGGGGCCTACCTCTGAAGGGTTATGGGATTCACTGTGGGGTCCTGAAGGCCTCAGTCAGTCCCAGTGGGATTAGTGGGGGGACTGTGCCTCTGGATATTCTCACCCACCTGTGGTTCTTACAATCTTTCTGCCCCTCTTCTGCAATGTTCCTTGAGCCATGGCAGGCCCGTTGGCAGTCTGATGTAGTGTTGAGGTCTCTGTAGCCTCTGGATTTCTGCTTTGATAGGTTTTGGTTGATCACCATGTCTGTCACCGTCACCCTGGAGCTGGTTGTCAGGTTAGCAGTAGGAGCAGCGTTCTTGGTGCCACTTCCACTGCACGTTCTCCTGGACCCTGGCAGATGTGGAAGAGGTGGCAAGTGTCATGCTGGGCAGTCAGTTATTTTCTTGTCTTATCGGTGGATCTCAACTCCTCTGTTTTCTCTGTCATCTTTGAATTAAAGCAGATTGTCCAACTGAGAATGACGGCAGCTTGGGCTAAAGGGGATATGCAAGGTTATTTGAGAGATTTTTGCTGTGCAAGCCCACTCTTCTTCTCCAGAGAGCAGTGGGGGCTTCTCTCTGGAGTATGAGTTTCCCGATCATGGGATTCTGACTTGGTTTCCAGTACCAGATACGAGTTCTCTCCCACTGAGCGGGCCTCATGTCCAACCAGAGAACGAATAGTTGGTTATCTATAGAGGCTGGTGCCACAAATGGACACTTTTCACACACATAAAAATGCAGTAACTGCTTATGTAAGTTCTTTCCAAAAAAAAAAAAAAAAAATCCAAAGAGGCTATGGAGGCCGTTGTGAACATATCAGTGGGAAAGCACTTGCTATCAGTCTGATGAGCTGAGTTCAAATCCCCAGAACCATCGTAAGGCCGGACATTTAGCCTAAGTGTCTGTAGTCCCATGCTCCCTGGTGAAAAAGGAGGCAGAGCAGGAGAATCCGGAAGCTTTTGGGCCCCAAACTCAGTGTACACAGTGGTGAATAAGAACAAGAGACGCTTTGCCACACACCCACAAGAAAGAATGAAGAAAATGCTCAACGGCGGGTAGGAAGAAAGAAGAAAAAGATAAAAAGAACCGGAGAAGAAGAAAAAAAAAATCAAGTAAAATGGGGCACGGTGGCAGATAGATGGTGTTTTGAGAACAGCGGCCAGACGATCGTCTTGGACGTGTGCTCAGCTCACAGGGCTTCTGGGCTGCGGAGAAGAGCAAGCCGCGGGGCCTCACCGCCAACCAGAAGGTGATGGATTTAGCCGCTCAGCTGGGTCTGCGGCGGGCAACAGAGGACCAGCCTCGTCGCTGGCCTGGCTGCCCCCCAGTATCCCTGCTCATCTGGGTCAGAGGCCAAACTGGGTGGCATTCAATGCTGGGTTTCTTGCATTTTTAAAACTGCTTTTGAAGGAGCAAATGCCCTGCAGCCCTTTCACGTTGGGGAGGCCGCCTGTGGGAAAGGGGGGAGGGGGCGGAGCAGGGGGAGCCCCTGCCCGGGGCCTTTGTCTCACGAGGCCGCAGCTCTTGCCCCTTGGGAACTCCCGGGCCAGGAAGACCCCAGCCTTCCTTGGGGCACCAGTCCTGTCACACTGTCCCCATCTCAGGAAAGAGATCCGGTCCTCTTGCTGGGATCAGCCACTCTGGGCTTGGGTCTCCAAGTCTCTAACACCCCTTCTTTTGTCCCCCTGGGTACCCACAGCCTCCACGTGAGCAGCAGCATTTTACCTCACACCCCTGAACTTCATGGAATTCCACTCCCAAACGCAATGAATAGAAGGAACACTGCAGAGAGCCGACTAAATAGGGCATTGCTGGCATCTCAATGGAGTGCCACGCACTCACAAAGCAGGCAGGAAATCTTTAATTAACACCGTCCACAGGCACAAAGCTCCCGTCACGTTTCATCCTATTTGAATAAATATTTTCAAAGACAGCGATGTGGGAGCACTTTTTCTTCTCCGTTTGGGAGCACTAATTTAACACCATATGTATTTTAAACGGCCATACAAAAGCGCAAACTCCCTAATCAGAGAATAGGGGAGAAATTCTTCCAAGAGCTCTCCTTTCTGTCTTTCATTTTTCTTACACAGAACACAGCCCTCTTGGGAAAATCCTGCCCCAGATTTTGATTAGTCTTTTGTAGGCTATAGGGAGTTAAAAATCTCATGAACCCATTATGTGTGTCTCCGCTCTGCCTTTCAAGCCGCCTCTCCACGAGGTGTAGGCTGATGAAACGCTGGGAAGCAGCCGCCCCAGCTACCAGGAGGGGCCGGTCACCAGCCCAGCAAGCCGCCCCCAGAAATACCGTCCTTGACTTGTCAACACTGCCGAACTACCAGGGAAACACTCATGTTTGTGGCGTTAAAAATGGGCATGCACAGGCAGAAAGGGAAACATTGACTTTGTTCCAGCGAACTTTTAGTTTTTCTGGAAACATTATGTTGGGCTGGAGAGATGGCTTAGTGGTTAAGGCACTTGCCTTCAAACCTAAGGACCCAGGTTCAATTCCCCAGAATTCACGTAAGCCAGAGGCACAAGGTGGCACATACATCTGGAGTTCGTTAGCAGAGCCTAGAGGGCCTGATGTGCCCATTCTCTCTCTTAAATAAGTACATCAATAAAATATTTAAAACTACTTTAAAAACATTATGTCAACTGACCCAAGATTCTCTACTCAATCAACTTCAATTAGGCTTGTGCATATTCTCCTAGGGCCATCCGTGTGCTTTGTAAAATCTAGGGCTCCCTGGTAAGTCAATTTAGCAAGACACCCCACCCTCACCCTCAATACCTGAGCACCCTCAATATCTGATGAGGTCCTCATCCTCCGTCTTCAACAAGGATCACTGAATAATTTCTCTCAAAGCCATTTTAGCAATGAAATTTAATGTTTGTGAGCATGTATGCTGCTGGCAGCGATATCCTGATGGTCACTTTACAAAATGTACTCATTATTACCCCTTTTGTGCCCAGCTGAGATAAGTGACTGTCACTTCCACTTGACAGGTAGGGAAACTGAGGTGTTAGAAGACTGAGCGGGGTCCTTAAGGGAACGTGGTGAGGAAGTAACATGGGCTGGGCACCTGCACCTCCTAATAGCTACTTGGGTACTCATTTTGTGTGGCATACAGCCCATCTGTTTGAGCCCCTAGATAAGGGCAGCAGGTAAGGCTGCTGGAGGGGCCTAAGGTCTGCATATGGCACAGTTTGGCCCAGGAGCGCCCACCTGCAGGAAGAGCTGCTGGCCTTCCCCTCATTCACACCAAGTAGGGGGCCGATGCCAATGGCCGGTGTTAGCCCGTTCATGAGGGTGGGTGGGGCATTTCTATGCTGACCCTCTCAGCAGACCCTCTCAGCAAATCAGAGAGAAAAAAAAAATGTGGTAGCAGAGACCAACCTCCTAGTGAGGGCAACAGACCTGTGTGCCCTTGGCAGTATGCCCACATCACATCCGAGTCTCTTGTTGGCTCTGTTGGGATGTTGGGACATCTGACTTCCAGTCCTAGTCATTTAATTTTATTTTTCACTCTATACTTTTTCATACATGGTTTCAGCTCCTCCCCAGAACCTGCCCCCACCAAAGCTGTCCCATCCCAGGTTTGCTGTGACACTCAGGGAGGGTAAGTGACGGGCCAATGTCCCACAGCCAGAGTGCTTTGCGCTGGCTTCACGGCCGCTTCCTAGCTGTGAGTTGTCCCTTGTCCCCGCTGAACTCCGTTTCTCATTTGAAAATGAGGGTATTGGCATGAGAGGCGAGCAAGTTTCTTTATCTTGCTGTGTTGAAAACGTGTTCCTTTCCATTGGCTTTTCGGGGCTGCTCTGTGCTCTACCCTAACACCGTCTGTACTTGCTGTGTCTGGGGAACAGAGCTGAGGTCATGGGCCCCCTTGGGGACTGGTGGTATTTCCTAGGCTGGGTCAGAGGCGCAATGTGGACAAGAGCACGACACAGAAGTAAGCTTCTGGAAGGCAGCTGACGTGATCTTATGCTCCCCTCTCTCCCCAACCCTTTAGTCATGTTTTTTCTAGTTAGTGACCTGATCAAGCTTCTTGTGGGGTTCATGATATATCTTTTTTGAGGCAAGCCCAACAGACTGCCTTTTTTTTTTTTTTTTAGAACAAAACAGGTGTATTTCTATGGACTACCTGATACAGAAGATAGTGTGGTATGGATAATATGAATGACAAATAATACAAATATATTTTATTTGAAATAAAAAATGTTTACACAGCTTTCACTTGCAAACAAACTCTTGCTTGGCTGGATTACTGAGCAAAAACAAAGCTGAAGCAAAACACCCTTCTGTTTTGACATACATTTGGAGACAAGTAGGAAGACACTACTTGTTTTTTAAAAAGCTGACCTCCCCTAAGGCCTGGTCAGAGAAGTGTAAACACTGTAAATGAATCCACCATTACCAGCTGTCATATCATATCCATGTTACCTGTGCATCCGGAGATCACACACACACCTGCCCATACACCTGGGAAGGGTCGCTCTATCACAGTTACATCTGAGTTCTTGGCAGGCAGGACTGTCAGAGGAAGAGTAATCTGGAATGAGTTTTGCATCCTCTTTATTCTCTTCAGTGACAGGCTACAGTAGAAAGATACTTTTTGAGAGTTTTCCTTTTCACTTTAGTTCGTTTCAGTTTTTATGATTTACATAGTTGTTTGATTCATCTGCCTAAAGAATAAGCCCGCAAAGAAGTACTAAAGCACAAGACACCTATTTTTCCTTCAAAATCTGCATTTTTCGAGTTTTATATTCTGTCCACAGTGTGTCAACAGTTCTTGAATATGAAGCAGAAACACAAGTGGGCAGAGCTCTTCGGAGCTGCAGGGGTGCGTAACCAGAGCGCAGTGGCTCTAGGTGGGAAGGAGACACGGGGAAGGAGAGAAAGCAAATGCTCGTGTGCACAGAATGTGGTTCAAGTCTTTGGATTTAAAAATAAGTTCCTCCAGAGAAGCTGGCTATTACAGTTTCCAGGAAACTTCTGTGTCTCTCAAAATGGACCTGAAAGTTCCAATCCAGACTTTTGAAACGACAGTTACGAGATGCTACAAAATATATAGTAGAATGGATCAAAGCAGTCAGAGGTCCTTCATGGGTGCTTAGAGACCCAGACAGCCTCCCTGGGGCTGCTGCTTCCTTTGTAGCAGCTGGGCTTCTCCAATTGTTGAGTCCCTCCTTCCAACTCTTAAGAGTCAGCGGTGGACCAGCCACAGGGACTATGCTTCTGGAGAGAGCCAGAGCTGAAGAAGGATGTGGACAGGGCAGGGGAGGGAGGCATTGACCCACTGTGTCTGGGAGACACTCCGAGAGGAGAGAAGCTCACCAACTGCCTTCTGGCCAGCAATGAGGAATCAAGTGGGGAAGACCAGCCTCCTTCGTTTGTTTGTTTGATGTGATTTAAGACAGGGTCTCCTTCTGTAGCCAGGGCTGGCCTGAGATTCAGTATATAGCCCAGACTGGCCTCAAACTCATGGTGATCCTCCTGCTTCAACCTTCTAAGTGCTGGGATGACAGGAGTAAGCCACCATGCTCAGCCTTCTTGTTGACCTTCAGTGCCTGCAGGGGCTCGGCATTTTACAAGCACAGGGGAGAACTGAGGGGCCTAAAAGGATGAGGCCATTGAGACCCAGAGATGGTACAGTCCCCCAGGGTGGAGATGGGGGAGGAGGGGGGTGAAGCGGCTCTGTGTTCATGATCATCCTTTGCAGCCCCCTGATAAAGCCCTAATTCGTCCCTTGTCAGTTCAGAGAGTTAACCTTCTCCAAGAGCTGTTCAGATGGAGAAAGGAAGGGACATGTTTCCAGGAAGTCTGGATTAGACAGGGAAGGGAAGGGGCGGGTTCCTAGGCAGGAATATCAGCTAGAGAAAGACACAGACAGGCCCTACTTGAATGGAGGCTTGGAGTCCCATCTCTGCCTGCCCTGTGCCTAAGTGTCCCCTATAAAATTAGGGTAATAGGAAGACCTGGCCAATGTCCACACATCTGAATGGACTGATGAATGTAGTCTCGCAACCCATTACTTTCCTGGGGAAAACTGAGACCATAGTGCCTTCTGATCTATTTGGAATATGATGAATCCATCAATTTCCTAATCCCCCAATGCTTACTACTGCCTCACACTTCTTATATCCATGCTTGTCAAGAAACTTACAGTCCAAAAAAGAAAAACAATCTTTTACACAAAATGATCAGAGCAGTCATTCCGAATTTTTCTCTTGGCATCAACCCACATGACAAACAGCTCCAAAATACCTGTTGCCAACGTGCTTCTGCAAAATCTCACCCTCACCTTATTTCCAAGTCAAAAAAGCTAAATGAGTTAAAATGGCTTCTAAGCATTGACATCACTTTAATGCTTTTAAATAGAAATAAGATGTTTCCAAGTTTTGTGTACTCACTACTATAAATAACAATTTTCTTTCAACACCTCCTATTGCTGAACAGTTGAGAACCAATATGCCAAGAATTAGGCTGAAGACAGCTCTGGAATTATGTTCTCTGTCCGCCTCATCTCACATGTGGAAACTAACTGTATATTTGTTTTTTTTTTTTTAATATTTCAAGAATGTTTAAAAAAGCCAAGAAATCACAGACAGCCACAGAATAAATGACTGGATAATTTCAAAAGCAAAATTATAAAAATACTTCCAGATTTTTATAGCAAATGTCTCTATTTTATGTGGACTGAGCATGTGTCTTCACATTTTTCTAATGTGGGGTGGGCCTGACACCTAAGATGTCACTTAAACCATCCTCTGAAATGTGCCTGACTGTCTTTAAACTCATTTGAGGAAGACACCCTGCAGGAGACCTTTCCTACTGGCTGCAGGTAGTTTAAGAAATTTCAGCAAAATTTTTTATAGCTTAATGAGCTCTTGTGATGGCTTTTTAGCTGGCTGTGCATAAGGAGGGCACCTGGCTGCTGGGGCACAGGGCAGGGGGAAAGAGATGGTCCTTGCAGTGGTTTGAATTAGGTGCCCCCCATAAACCCATGTGTTCTGAACGCTAGATTCCCAGCTGGTGGCAATTTAGAAATTAGAGCCTCGCTGGAGGAGGCGTGTTTTGGGGGCAGGTTTATGGGCTAGGGCGTTAAGTGGCAATGATCCAGCTGGTACTGTTTGTGGATTCTGAACAGCTTTGGGCACCAAGCTACATGTTTCAGTTTGATGGCAAGATGACAAGAGGGAAGTAGAAAAAAGGTCTCCATAGTCAAGAAGGCTGACCCCAAATTAGAAAGGCAAGATTTGTCACCATGAAAGAGTGAAGAAAGCACTCATGCTAAGATGATTCCAGGGATCTCAGTGCACCTGAGGTACAGGAAGTAGCCTTGACCCATAGGGAGAATGCTGACAGACCAGAGGGAGGGGCCTTCTGCGTGCTGGGTCCAAAGCCGTACAAGTATGAAGAGAGCATGGGAGTAGACATGGCAGCTGACATGGGTAGAAGACGGGCTAACCAAAGTATGTGGCCCTGAAGCCATATGGTGGGGGAGAGGGAGGTTTTCAGCCTGATGTAAAATCAAACCTGAGCCCCTGGGTGGTTTGTGAGCTGGGGGAGGCATGACCACCATCAAGCTTAACTGCAGTGATAGAAACCGAAGTGTCATATCGTGTAATTGCCAACGCCATGGGGTCGCAACGTTATAAGCACAGGAACTAGATAAGCAGGTGTCTGGGGGCCTTCAAGCTAATCTAGACTGGCCTCTTTTTCTTTTTAGCCTAGTTTTCATTTCTAATTAATACCACCTCTTCCCCCCCAACCTTACAAAGAGTAGACATTTAGTTTAGAAAATTCTGAAAATAAAACTGGGTATAGTACTTATTACAGACATAATAGCAGTACTTGGGAGGCTGAGGCAGGTGGATTGCTAGGAGTTCAAGGCCAGTCTGTGCTATATAGTGAGTTCCAGGCCAGCATGGACTATAAGATAAGACCCTGTCTCCAAAAAACATTAGGGGTTGGAAAGATGGCTCAGTAAGCAACGTGCTTGCTGAGCAGCCACTAGGACCTGAGCTCAGATTCTCAGAACCCATTAGAGCCAGATGCAGTGGCACGTGTCCATAACCTCAAAGCTCTTATGGCAAGATGGGTGACAGAGACAAGAGAATCCCTGGAAACTTGCAGGTCAGCTAGCCTGTCATATACAGAATCAAACAAGAGGCCCTGTCTCAAACATGGTGTAAGGCAAGGACTGACTCAGTGTTGTCCTCTGACCTCCATATGCACACTGGGGCATATCTGTGTTTGGGGCACGCGTGCGCGCACACCCTCCCCCCTCCCCCCCCACACACACACACAGAGAGAGAGAGAGAGAGAGAGAGAGAGAGACAGAGAATAAAAACAAACAAACAAAAAACACCCAGAAAATTCAGGAAATATTGAAAAGACTGCAGAAACAAGCAAGCGCAATTCATCCGTCTCCCCAGAGTAACCTCTGCTACCAGAGTCACCAACTTTGTTCCAGGGTCCATTTTTATACATTAGCTTCTGTACATGGTTGGACCTAAGCTGTATAAATAACCCAACCAACCATTAACCATATGGGCATGAATATTTTTAGAATCAGGATGGCTTTAGCCTTTTTCAGTAACTAGGATCTCACTGCATTTCTAGGTGTGATTTACCTTCTTGCAGTAGGTATCATATTAAAAATGTTTTTCCATCTCTGAAGTAATCTATGCTTAACTAAAAAATATGCACAAGGGGCTGGGAAATGACCCAGTAGACAAAGTGTTCATTGTTCAAGCTGAAGGACTTGAGTTTGATCCCCAGACACCAGATAAAATAAAAACTAAAAACTAAAAAAAAAAAACAAAAAACAAAAAACTAAAAGCCGGGCATGGTGGTGCATGCCTTTAATCCCAGCACTTGGGAGGCAGAGGTAGGAGGATCACTGTGAGTTCAAGGCTATCCTGAGACTACATAGAGAATTCCAGGTCAGCCTGAGCTGAAGTGAGACCCTACCTCAAAAAACAAACAAACAAAAAACCTGTATGATGGACTTTGGTAATCCCAGCACATTGGTGCTGACAGCAAGATGGGAGACAGAGACAGAATTTCCTATAAGCTGTGGTGAGTGAAGCAAAGCAAGAATTCAGAGCGAGAAACCCTGCCTCAAAATGAGGTAGTCAGGTGAGGACTGAGCATGGTTTCCCTCTGACTTTCACACACTCACTGTGGCACACGCACCCTGACTCACATGCATGCCTGCATTCTGCATACACACACGAACACACACACTAAAATTTATTTTTTTTGAAGAACACATGTAAATATTAGGAGCTGGAGAGATGGCTTAGCTGTTATGGTGCTTGTCTGCAAAGCCAAAGGACCCAGGTTCAATTCTCCAGGACCCATGTAAGCCAAATGCACAAGATGGTGCATGCATCTGGAGTTCATTTGCAGTGGCTGGATGCCCTGGCACATCCATTCTCTCTTTCTCCTTCTCTCTATTTCTCTCTCAAATAAATAAATAAAATAAAGAACACATGTAAATATTAAGATTTTAAACTACTCATAATCCTGTTGTCTAGAAACCACCCTTATTGATATTTGAAACACTTTCTTCCAAAATAATGTGCATTTTAAAAACGAAATTGGAAAATGCCGACATAGTGTCGTATGCCAATAGTCCCAATCACTTATGAGTCAAAGGCCCTTCTCCAAGTTGGCTACTTAGGTAGGTCTCATTCTCCTATGTCTCTTTAGCTGGCTGAATAGATATAAATGCCTGACCCAGTGAAGTTGGAGCTGTGCGTATTGGACCCTAGATGCCTATCCACATGCTGTTCTGTGTAGTGGCCTTGCAGTGACAGTGATTTTTCCACATCCCTTGGTCCCCACAGCAACTTGGCTTGGCTCCACCAGCCATTTGATTCTTTGCCTAGTCCTGCAGAGCGTAGCCTTTGAAGGAGCAGTTGTAGTCAGTGGTCTGCATGGCTCCATTGAGAACTTCCCTGGTCTCCTGGTAGGGATCAAAATGGCAGTATGTGGCCTGCCGGGCTGAGGAGGGGAGACTTGAGGTAGGTTGCCGCCCAGCAGCTGTCCAGGAGCGCCAATGGCTCTGCAGATGGCTTCCAGTTTTGTACGACAATGTTCCAAGAAGTTGCTGGAAGTCACAGGGCCAGTCTGCAAGAGTGGGCGGGAGGAGCCAGTGAGCAAGAGACGTGACAGGCTCTCCCAGTCTGCTGCGTTTGTGCAGAAACAAAGTGGCTGTGGGTTCCTTTTTTTTTTTTTTTTTTTTAACCTGGCACAGTCCCCTGGAGGTTGGGGTCAGGGTGGGCTCCATGTTAGACTATCAAGGACATGGTTTTTGTCGCCTCTGCTTTCTCTCCTTCAGGGTCTCCTGGCCTTATCACCCTTGCTTTCTGTCAGGGTCCTCACAGAGAAAGGGAGTCACTGATGCATAATTACATACCAGGGCACTAGTAAAGGGGCAGAAGCTTGTGTGGTACTCTCCCAGGATAATCTCTGCTTTAAGAGATGCTCGAAGTCTGCAATGGTGGCTTATGCCTATAATTCCAGCACCCAGGAGGCTGATGTCATTGTGAGTTCAAGGCCAGCCTGAGGTAGACTGAGATCCTGACTCAAAACCAGCCAACCAACTAGAGAGAGAGAGAGAGAGAGAGAGAGAGAAAGAGGTAAAGAGAGAGAAACAGGGTTGGGAGGATGCTTGGAGAGCAAAATGGTTCCATCCAAAGATATTGTCAGCCAAGGAAGCTTCTTGCTGTTCTTCACATTAAAATAGTAATGGGGTATGATGGAGAATGGAATTTCAAAGGGAAAATGGAGGAGAGGGTATTACCATGGGATGTTTTTTATAATCATGGAAAATGTTACTATTGAGGGAAAAAAAGTAATGGCTGGGCTGGAGAGGTTGCTTAGTGGTTATGGAACTTGTCTGTAAAGCCTAAGGACTGAGGTTCAATTTCTCAGTACCCATGTAAGCTAGATGCACAAGGTGGAGCATGAGTTTGGAGTTTATTTGCAATGGCTGGAGGCTCTGGCATACCCATTCTCTATGTGCCTCTCTCTCTCTCACTCTCTCTCTCTCATTCTCTCTCTCTCTCTCTGGCATACCCATTCTCTATGTGCCTCTCTCTCTCTCTCTCTCTCTCATTCTCTCTCTCTCATTCTCTCTCTCTCTCTCTCTCTGGCATACCCATTCTCTATGTCTCTCTCTCTCTCTCTCTCTCTCTCTCTCTCTCCCTTCTACCCTCTCAAATAAATAAATAAAATATTAAAAAAATAATAATGTCCAATACCCTTGTAGTAGTTACCCTGTTGTTGCTGGACCAAAGTAGCTGATGCAGGGGAAAGGTTTATTTCAGCTTACAGTCTCAAAGGATGTTTCACCATGACAAGGAAAGTGTGGCAGAGCAGAGGCTGGGAATCATAATGAATCATCACTTGGAAGTTGACAGTAAGAATAAGTACTTAGTGGGCACCCAGTAGGGCTGGACTAATCAACCTCAAAGACCACCCTCAGTGACACGCCTCCTCCAGTAAGGGTCCACCTCCCAAAGGCTCCGCAACTCTCCAAAATTACCTAGTAATCAAAGATACATAGGCTATGAGGGGCATTCACATTTAAAGCCACACATCCCTCTTCCACTGACATGCATCAGAACAAAGGCCAGAAAGGAACAGAGCAGTCTATATGCCCTAGGCCTTAACTGCCCCATTTGTGAGATGAGTATCATCACAGGACACAGCTCCATAAGTTAATTGAGATAACCCTTACTGTGGTGGTGTGTTTGATTCAGGTGTCCTCTATAAACTTAGGTGTTCTGAATGCTGGTTTCCAGCTGATGGAGATTTGGCAATTAACACCTCCTGGAGGCAGTGTATTCTTGGGGGTGGGTTTATAGATATTATAGCCAGTTTCCCCTTGCCAGTGTTTGGCACACTCTCCCATTGCGATTGTACACCTGAAGTTGGCCAGGAGGCGATGTCCACCCTCTGCTCATGCCATCATTTCCTCCTGCCATCATGGAGCTTCCCCTCAAGTCTGTAAAGCCAAAATAAGCCCTCTTTTCCCCCACAAATTGCTCTTAGTCAGGTGATTTCTGCCAGCAATGCAAACCTGACTGCAATAGTAAAGTTGGTACCAGAGAAGTGAGATTACTGCTAAACACCTGACTGTGTGGCTTTGGCCTTTTGGAGTTGATTTTCAAGAGGAATGTGGAAGGATTGAAACCTTGGCCTAAGAGATGCCTTGCAGTGCTGTAAGTACAGCCTGATGGACTATTCTGGTCAGAGTTGCAAGACCTGAATACAGTAAGAACTATGGACTGTGAGGTTTGGTTTGTGAGGTTTGAGAAAGAGCTATGCCTGGGCTGGGCTAGAAGCAGTTTGTGTGAGAGGCTTGCTGTTATGCCCATGTGCTGAGAACTTGTTCAGGGTTGCATTGCGTAGAAATGGATTGGTGTGAGCAGAGGGATATGTCACAGAAAGGAAATCTTTGAACTAAAACTTCTGCCCATTCAGCTGCAATTATATGAGAGATTACAACCTTTGAGATTGGGTCAACTGACCTGCATTTGGGCAATAGGAAGAATGTAAACTATTTTGAAGGGGCCTGAGTGCTCAAGAAGTGTCCTGTTCTTCAAAGTCTACTTTATTTCCCCCTGGTTTAACAAATTGGCACCCTACCTGGTATTATGGAGTGTAAGAAATTCAGGAAAGAGAAGGTCATTGACTTTGCAACACGATCTTGTGTTTTGGAAATGGCCATGGACAGTGTGAAACAGGTTTGCTCGATGCCTGCATAGAGACCCAATGGAGCCATGAGGATGAACTGTGGGTTGCAGTGGAGACCCAGTAGAGATGCCGGGACCATGAGATCACTGCTAGGGAGAGTTGCCTGTCCCAGATGAAGTTTTCCAGGACTGAGTAGCCTAGCTGGAAGGGCGGAATTGCAACTCCAGAGACTTGTTGCTGGTTAGAATTATCAGACTTGGAGACTTATCACTGACTAGAGTTGTTGGAGTTGGAGCTACAGAGTTTGATGTTTGCCCTGGTTGTTTTAAATCTTGTATTGGTTGAATATTTCTTTGCTATGCCCAATGCCATCTTTTGCAGTGTGAGTGTGTATTCTGTGCCATTATGGGTTTTTATTTTGTTTATTTTTGGTATTATGGCTCAGTTAAAAGACCTTGGATTACAGGTATGTTTGAACATCATTGGGATATCAAACTATGGGGACATTTTTTTTCTTTCAAATTTTTATTAACAACTTCCATGATTATAAAAAATGCCCATGGTAATACCCTCCCTCATCCCCACTTTCCCCTTTGAAACTCCATTCTCCACCATACCTCCCTCCCCATCTCAATCAGTCTCTCTTTTAATTTTGATGTCATGATCTTTTCCTACTCTTATGATAGTCTTATGCAGGTAGTGTCAGGCACTGTGAGGTCATGGATATCCAGGCCATTTGTGTCTGGCGGTAACATGTTGTAAGCAGTCCTACCCTTCCTTTGGCTCTTACATTCTTTCCACCATCTCTTCTGCATTAGACCCTAAGCCTTGGAAGGTGTGATAGAGATATTGCAGTACTGAGCACTGTGGTCATTTCTTTCCATCACCATGATACCTTCTGAGTCATCCCAAGGTCACTGCCATCTGAAAAGAGAAGATTCTCTATCAAAAGTGAGTGTAGCATTAATATAAGGGTGTGAACATTAACAGAAGTGCTTACTGGGCAGTTTGATAAGCATAGTATATACATTTAGCCAGACAGCAGCAGACGTTACACCCCTAGGGCTCATGACTACCCCTGTTTTAAGTTTTCAGTATCTGGGATGTATTCCCTCCCATGGAGTGGGCCTCCAGTCCAGTTAGAGGGCAGTTGGTTTCCTCCATAACAGACTTATGGGGACTTTTAAAGTTGGACTGAATGCATTGTATTTTATGTCATGAATGGTTTTCAGTTTATGGGGGCCAGAGGCAGAATGTGGTGGTTTGATTCAGGTGTTCCCCATAAACTTAGGTATTCTGAATCCTAGGCCCCAGCTGATGGAGATTTGGAAATTAACCCCCCTGGAGGGAGTGTGTTGTTGGGGGTGGGCTTATGGGTGTTATAGCCAGTTTCCCCATGCCAGTGTTTGGCACACTCTCCTGTTGCTATTGTTCACCTTATGTTGGCCAGGAGGTGATGTCCACCCTTTGCTCATGCCATTGTTTTCCCTGCCATCATGGAGCTTCCCCTTGAGTCTATAAGCCAAAATAAACCTTTTTTTCCTCTGAAAGCTGCTCTTGGTTGGGTGATTTCTGCCAGCAATGAGAAACTGACTGAAACACTTATAAAACTCATAGAATTACAGACCCAATTTGGATCTCTAGGTGGCCTTTCCCCCCTCCTGCCTTCTCATGGGCAGAAGATCTTCATATTCTCTCCTCTTCCTTTCTCTAAAGTCTCTCTAAACTTCAAAAAAAAAAAAAAAAGCTCATATAATTAAATCTGGAGGGTGAAGTTTAATATATACACAAATATATATGAACTATTAGCCATTATGAGTGTGAATTATTCTTTTGATTATAGAATGGAATTACACATACTATGCCATTTAATCTGTATAACATTCTTGTGAATTAAATCTTCTTGATCCCATTTTATAGATCAAGAGGGAATTGAGAGATCATGTGAATAAATATTACAGGTATGGAGCCCAGACTTGGGCAGACAGTGGAATGTGACTGGGAAAGGTACTGCTTCAACCCAAAGGTTCAACTCCCGTATTGTTTTCCTCCTCCTCCTTTCTTCCTCTTTTTTCTCCTTATCTTCCCCCTCCTCTGTTTCTCATTCTTTTCTTTTTTGTTGTTTTTAATTTTTATTTATTTATTTATTTGACAGAGAAAGAGGGAGAGAGACAGAGAGAGAGAGAATAAATGGGTGTGCCAGGGCTCCAGCCACTGCAAAGGAACTCCAGATGCGTGTGCCCCCTTATGCACTGGCTAATGTGGGTCCTGGGGAATTGAACCTGGGTCCTTTGGCTTTGCAGGCCTTAACTGCTAAGCCATCCCTCCAGCCCTCCTTCTTATTCTTTGTAGACAGGATCTCATATATTTCAGGCTGGCCTCTAACTCACTACGAGCCAAGTGACCTGGAACCTCCTAACTGAACCTCCTCCTTCTAGTTTCTGAGAGCTGGGATTATAGGCGTACCACTTCATCTGGTTTATTTAGTGCTAGAAATAAAGCCGAGGGCTTCATGCATGCTACACAAGCCCTCTGCCAAAGGAGGTACATCCCCAGCCCCACAGCTCCATATATTGTGAAGGAGGAAACTAATGCAACTTTCTAGGGCAATTCTGTTCCCAAAAATAAATAATATGATGATCTACTTACACATATTTTACTGCGTAGTTTTTGCATGTATGTGAATATATACATATATGTGGTATGTGTGGTGTATACCAATGTGTGCACCCTATGTGCATGTGTGCAGAGGCCAGATGAGAACTTAGGGTGTCCTCTCATCATCCATCCCTATATTACTTGATGGGGTTGCTCCTTTAACTCAGAGCTGCTGTCTATCAGTGAACCCCAGCCAGCTTCCAGCCCCTGCCTTTTATGTAGGTTCTGCTGTTTGATTCAGTTGACTTTTTCTCTTTGTCTCTTTTGTATCTCTAGTATCCTCCTTTCACCCCTTACCTCTTCCCTCATTAATATTTCTTGATATCTTTGGGACTGGCTCTCACCCAGCCCAGGCTCTCCTCCAACTTGCTATGTAGCTGAGGAGAACGTTGAGGATAACTTCCACCGCTTGTGTGCTGGAGTCCAGGCGGGAGCCACTCCATCTTGTTTATGCAGGGCTGGAGAGTGAATTTAGGGATTCGTGCATGCGAGGCCAACAGTTTAGCAACTGAGCCATACCCACAGCCATTATTTTCTTGAGTTATACTTGTTGATGAAACCAAGTTTTTAGTTTCAGAGTTCCCATAGTCTGGATTTCATTCATCACATCCATGTGTGTTAACATGTTTCTTCCTCTCATATATTTCATCCATCTATCTATCTATCTATCTATCTATCTATCTATCTATCTATCTATCTATCCATCTATCTATCTACCTACCTACCTACCTACCTACCTATATGATTGCACTGAAGGGATTTAGGATTTATGATGACTACTGGAAGGTTGTTGGCATACTTTCTCTTGAGACCCAGATCACCTCATACTTTGTCTTAGTGATGCTAAGAGCTATTGACAATCATTGCCTACAGCTACACTTCCTTAGGTGTGATGACTTTTTTCATTTTAATCACTTTAATTGCACGCAAGAGTCTCTTACCCCTGCAAATGAATGCCAGACACATGTGCCACTTTTTGCATCTGGCTTTATGTGGGTACTAAGGAATCAAACCCCAGGCTGGCAGGCTTTGCAAGCAAGTTCCTTTACTCCCTGAACCATATTCCCCAGCCACTCTTTTTCTATTTATTGGCTGAAATATCTCTATGAAGAGAAATATCCTTATATCAATTATTTGGCTATCCTAATCCATCCTCAGGATAAATGCACATTTTTACCTTTGATTCATAGTGATTTTTATATAACATGATAGGATACCTGTGATTTTATTCAAGAGAATGTGGGGTGAGAACTGTGTGTGAGTACACAAGACCAAGAGCAGCCACAAACTGAACATTGTTGGTGTTGAGTAACAGGTGCACAGCGGTTCACTGTATTATCCTACTTTCGTACTGGTTTAGATTTTAAAAACATTATTCTAATTCATTTGAAAGAGAGAAAGAGGCAGGCAGAGAGAGAGTGGGAGAGGGACAGAATGGGTGCACCAGAGCCTCCAGCCTCTGCATGTACCACCTTGTGCATCTGGCTCATGTGGATCCTGGGGAATTGAACCTGGGTTCTTTGGCTTTTCTGGCAAGCACCTTAGCTATTAAGCCATCTCTCCAGCCCTTATTTAATCATTTTATAATAAAGGTGATATTTTTGTTAGAAAAAAATAAACAAAACATCTAAGATTTGGTTCTCTAGCATCCTCCAAAGATGAGGTTTTAGAATTGTAACGAATCTATGGACTTACATACAGCTAAGTGTTTTAATATGTACTTTAGTTCTTTACCTTATTGATTTGTATGTCCTATCAGTGACTATTGAGAACCTTCTCAAGGTGGCTCATAAATTCTTCATAGCACAAGTCCAGCAGTGTTTGAGAATGTCCCTGCTCTAAGTGTGACAAGATTATCCTATTTTTGTTCAGTATTTCCTACCCAAACGCAGGCTCCAAACTACAGTGATGTCTTTCCGTCAGGGTCTTTGTGTAGCAGGGTTCCCACCAGTCCTATTTGGCCACTGCCTCCTAGAAAGATCTTTTAAGGCTCCAGGTGGACTCTGTAGGGTGGAGCAGAACATTCCTCCCTACATATCAAGTGCGTGTTCCCTGCCACCCTCGATCCTCACAGCCTCCCCACCCCCACCGCAGCAGGTGTCTCAGAATGCGTTGGCTCTGTTGGTGGGTGGGTGGAGGGGAAAGGAGATTAAAATCTGACTTTAGAGGCTTTAGTTTGAATGTGTTTAGCCCTCCCCAGCCTGAGTTCTACCTCTAGACCCAGTTCCAGGAGAGGGAAAGGAGTGCTCATATCTCCATCTATCTGTAGTTAGATTTATCTTACAAACTAAACCAGAGAGGAACATTCAGGAAAGGGACAGTGTGCTACCTAATGTTCACAGAGCATTATCTTGCCTGCTGGGGGAGGGTGGGCTGCACAGTCCAGAGACAAACACATGACAACAAAAGAGCAGAAAAGAACAAAAGGTGTCCAGGCCATGAGCAGCCTGAATACCCGAGGTGCTACCATAGTAAATACAATTCCGGCCGGGCATGGTGGCACACACCTTTAATCCCAGCACTCAGGAGGCAGAGGAAGGAGGATTGGGGAATTGCTGGGAGTTCGAGGCCATCCCGAGACCACACTGTGAATTCTAGGTCAGCCTGGGCTAGAGCAAGACCCTACATTGAAAAACGAAAACAAAAACAAAAAACAAACAAACAAAATACAATTCAGCATATGTTGGTTTATTCCTAGGGCATAGCCAGATAATGCATGGGTTCATGTGACAATGAGAGCAGTCAAGAGACACATGGAGCTGGGCTTGGTGGTGCACGCCTTTAATCCCAGCGCTTGGGAGGCAGAGATAGGAGGATCACCATGAGTTCAAGGCCAGCCTGTGACTACCTAGTGAATTCCAGGTCAGCCTGGGCTAGAGGGAGACCCTACCTTGAAAAACCAAAAAGAGAGAGAGAGAGACATGGCTAGGGGCACTGCAGTGTGTAGAAGATCTCCATTCAGGAATGCTCAGGAAGAAGGTTCTACTTTGCTGACCTATGACACTCTTGCAGAGCAGGTGACCCTTGACTCAGGAGAGGACCCATGTGCACACGGCTTAGCGCAGTGGGCTCAGGACTCCCAGTTCCGTATGGACTCACCAGCTCTGCGCACTCAGTCTGGGCAGTTCCTTCCTCTCTCTTTGCCGTGGGGCTCATAACCCTGCCTCGTTCTCAAGGTTGTGGCGGTGAAAGGACCAGTGAGCCTGGCGTAGGGCTCAAGGACTCCTCGCATTTCTCCTATGAGGAGTCTGCCAATGGGCAGAAAGAACCATGCTTGTTCTCAAAACCACGTCCAGGTGGCAGCTGCTCACAGGAGAAGGTTCACAGGAGGGTCAGTTGGCAGACAAAGGAGATGGTATGGTGGTGGCTGGTCACCTCAGGGCACAGACCCATCTGGGAGACTATGGAGCTCCTGATTTTCAAGACTCAGCAATCTCTTGTAAGACTGAGGGAGGGTGTCTGTGTGCTTAAAAGTTAGAGAAAACCAATAGCTTCAGATGTCCCCACCCCATCCCCACAGGCCAACAATAGAATGCTGGCGGAAGGAGAAGGTAATCAGGCCACAGTAGCAGGTCAGCAAGGGCTGTGGGGGACGTGGACCCAAGGTTTACACACTCCGGCTCATGTTCACTGTCCTTTGGACAGGTGGCACAGGTGTGGTCCAAGACACAAGAACCCTCTTGAGGACTTGGGCCATGAGGTCACCACGTCACATACTCATGGCATGTGTATAGAGGCATGAGCAAACACCAAACAGCTGTCTTCTTGGAGTATTGCTCACCCAGTGAGTGTGTGCTTAGCAACCAGTGAATTCTTGGGTTCAAACAAACAAATCCAGAAACACACACACAATCTGGTGCTACTTAATGATATCTCTGACAACGCCAGACTCCATGGAGGGTGGCAGTCCCTGTCAAGATTTGCCTGGCCATCTTAGTACATAACCCCTGTGTTGGTCACACAAGAATACAAGTGACTAACAATGCCTCTCTCAGAACTGTCACTGTTGTTGACCAGCCCATGACTATCCACACATTTAAATCATCTCTGCTCCTTTGGATTTTATTTATTTAAAGAAAACTAATAATCACAACTTTAAAAGCAACAAAACCCCAAATCCTAACAGAAGTGCAATGCCACACTCCTGAACCTGATTGTAAGACAGCTTTGAGAAGTCCCATGATCTTGCCCCCTACTACATTTTACTGCACTAAATTGCCATGGTCCATTTTGCTGGAGTTGCCTTTGTGCACGTGCGCATGAATGCATGCACACATTTAGTGACACACACAATTCTGTCAAGCTGTGCTGCTGCTGAAAATATTTCTCAATTTGTGTTTTACTACATGGTTTCTTCAGGACATCAGGGAAAATATTACCCCTAAGAAAATATGTGAGGGGCTGGGGAGATGGCTTAGTAGTTAAGGCACATGCCTGTGAAGCCTAAGGACCCAGGTTAGATTCTCCAGGTCCCACATAAGCCAGATGCACATGGTGGCACATGCATCTGAAGTTCGTTTGCAGTGGCTAGAGGCCCTGGCGTGCCCATTCTCACTCTCTTTTTCTCTCTTTCTCCTGCTCTGTCTCTAATAAATAAGTAATAAAAATGAAATCTTAAAAAAATAAAAATATGTGAAAGGGAAGATTTTCTAAGCATACAGGTAATGGAAAATAATTGTCTGCTTAAATTTAAATTAGTATGTGTCAAATATACCAAGTAAGACATAGAAAGCAAAGAGGAAAAATATCTACAAGGCATATGATGGGAAAAGGATGAATGGCACCAAGCTGGAGAGATGGCTCAGCAGTTAGTGTTTACTTGCAAAGCCTGTCAGCTAGAGTGCAATTCCTCAGTACCCACGTAAAGCCAGCTATACAAAATGGCACATGCATCTGGAGTTCATTTGCAGTAGCAAAAGGCCCTGGTACACCCATTCTTTCTCAATCTCCCTCTCTTCACAGACACAAATAAATAAAAATACTAAAAAAAAAAAAAAAAAAGAAATCACATTGTAAGAAGGCACATTAAAAGAAAAATGAGGATGGAGGAATGGCTTAGTGGTTAAGGCTCTTGCCTGAAAAGCCAAAGGACCAAGTTTCAATTCTTCCAGGACCCACATAAAGCAGATGCACAGGTGGCACATGCATCTGGAGTTTGTTTGCAGTGGCTTGAGGCCCTGGTGTGCCCATTCTCTCTGTCAATCTCTCTCTCTGTCTCAAGTAAACAAACAAGCAGAAAGAAAGAAAAATTAACAAAAATTATGTGATTTATAAAATGAGAAATATACAGAGAGCAAAATGTATGAAAATACATTCACTATTATTAGTCAAATACAAATTTTAAAATTAGATTCTGTTTTTTGCCTATGGGTAGGCTGTATATTTTGTTTGTTGTTTATTCATTTAATGATAATACCCAGGGTGGTTGAGACTATAATAAATTAGATTCTCTCAAAAACTGCTGAGGGGCTGAAGAGATGGCTCTGTGGTTAAGGCACTTGCCTGCAAAGCCTAATGACCTGGGTTTGATTCCCCAGAAATCCACAAAAAGCCAGATACGCATGGTGTCTCATGCATCTGGAGTTCATTTGCAGTGGCTAAAGGCCCTGGCATTCCCATTTACTCTGTCTGCAAATAAATAATTCTTTTAGCTGAACTTGGTGGCATATGCCTTTAATCCTAGCAGTCGGGAGGCAGAGGTAGGAGGATTGCTGTGAATTCAAGGCCACTCTGAGACTACATAGTGAGTTCCAGGTCAGCTTAGGCTAAAGTAAGACCCTACCTCAATATATATATATATATTTAAAGACTACTGAGCATAAGTTGGCATTATCTCTCTGGAAAGTAATTAATTCCAAAATTTAGAGTTTTTTTTTAAGAATTTTTTGTTGAGGTCAATAGCATATGGAAGATATTTTAAAGCTCTAAGAATGGGTAGTTGAGATCATAAGAGTTCCAGAAGAGTAGAAAAGAGGTCCAGGACCCAACTCTCAAGTGTCTCCACTTTTCAGTGGGAGAAGCCAGGAGACTGGTGCCAAGTAAAGCTCTGCGGAGCTCAGGGACAGGCACCAGGTGGACATTCTGCCACAACTAGTGGCTTAAACCAATGGTTTGGAATTGCTTCGAAAACCTCAGATTGTTTGCCTGAACACTTGCCACCGTGTCTCCTTTCAGGTCCAATTCTCTGGGGTGGGGTGGGCACGCAGACATTGTTCTTGAAAATCAAATTGTGTCCAGCTAAAGCCAAACTGAAAACTGCAGACTCGGGCCAGAGAAACAGCTCAGCTGTTGAAGACTTTTGCTTTTACCTGGGTCTGATTCCCCAGTACCCATGTAAAGCCAGATGCACAAAGTGGGGCACGCATCTGGAGTTCATTTGCAGTGGCAGAAAAACTCAGACATGGTGTGTGTGAAGATCTGGCTGAGCTCGGCACTGCACCAACAAGCACAGCAAGCACTGGCCCATGCTGGGAAGGAACGCAGTTAGGAGCAGCAAGCCAAGGTGTGACTTCTTTCCCCACTCGTCCAGCACTCTTGATTTTCTTTCTTTTTCTTTCTTTCTTTCTTTTTTTTTTTTTTTTTGGTTTTTCAAGGTAGGGTCTCACTCGGGCTCAGGCTGACCTGGAATTCACTATGTAGTCTCAGGGTGGCCTCGAACTCTCGGCAATCCTCCTACCTCTGCCTCCCAAGTGCTGGGATTAAAGGCGTGCGCCACCACACCCGGTTTTGATTTTCTTGATCAAATGTTTAGCAGGATCTTACGTCTGAAAATCAAATGCATCTCCATCTTCTTGTGCTCGCCATGAGTCCTCTGGGACTTGGTGTGGCTCTGGCACACTTACACTATTTCACTGGACTCAGCCTCACAATGTATCAATCTAACCTGCCAATTTTTAACTTATTATTTTTGGATGGGGATGGAACCCAGGAGTTTGCATATGCTAGGCAAGCACTCGGCCACAGAGCTGTACACATATATATCTCCCTAGTCCCCAAACTTGTTTTTAAAAGATTTATTTTAAAACTAGATCATATGGGGAGGGAGGGCATTACCATGGGATATTGTTTATAATCATGGAAGTTGTTAATAAAAAATAATAATTAAAAAAAACTAAATCATAACTTGGTGGTTGTAGAACTGCTTTTGTTTGCAGTTTGCCTCTTCTCTGTTTGGGAATGAGGCTTCCTTACCTGGCTGGTCCTTCGTTTGTCCATCCCCTGCCTTTCTTGGCTGAGTGTGCCAGAGGAGCTCTTCTAGGAGTGACAGCTTGACTTGGAAGAGAGCTCTTTACAGTGCAAAGGTGTCCAACTTTTTGACAGTGCAAAAGGACTTTGTCATCTACAAATGTGTTCATAGCAAACCTGAGGACATATGTAGCCCATGGGCTAAACACTCTGTTAGAGACCTATTCAGGAGACCCAAATGAGTAGAATTGGGAAAAGAAAATATAGGTTCCTTGGCTTGGATTTTTTTTTTTTTTTTCGTACTAGGATGATGATATTGAAGGTGGAAATATCAGCCCTTCTCCATGGGTGAGTCGAGTCCCTGAGACTAGCCGTGGAGGGGTGATCCAGGCCAGTGGTGCCGACACTGAGCTTAGTTGGAGAGAGTAGGCTGAAAAAGAGCTTGCTGGCTTCTGAGGAGGCTGGCTTTGAGGAGTCCTCACATTAAACTGATGGATGGCTGCTCCGTGTCTGGGAGAGGTGTTTTGGCTCAGTGTCAGAACTCCCATCAGAGGGTCCTGAGCTCTGAGAGCTTTGAAAAATGGCTTAGATGAAAAAAATGGACTCTGTTCAGTAATAAATTATAATGATGTCTTGTATTTATACGGCATTCTACAACTGAGGGAGCTTTAAGTTCTTTATGGGTATTAACTCATCCTTCTTGCAAAAAGATAATTTTGTCAATTCAATATTTTTGTATCTTTTTTTTCCCCATGTTGCTGAGGTAGGAGGGTAAGGAGGGTAGCTATTACAGGAATCTTTTCTTGTATTAAATTGGTGGCAATAAATCTTCCTTTCACTTTTTCCCCCTCCATTGGAAATCTTTTCTTATTGGCTATCACACAAGGAATTAAAAATGAATAGCGATGGCTAAAATGTGTGTGTGCATTTATATATTGGTGTGAGTATAGTATCTACATAAATATTTGATTTTTATGGTCTCAGACTTCTCCCTCAGTTTTCATGAGCTAGAATTTATTAGCTACTGAACTGTGGGGCTATTATTATTTGCTTTTGAAACTAAATGATTTAAAAGTCAATTATGAATTGGCTAAGGGGATTGGAGAGTTGTGGTGTGTAATACGGTTCCTGTACTTCGATGTGTTACCAAATGTCTGGAATGAGGAAGTGTTCAGGATGGGAAATAGCCTAGCAACACACCACACCGATATTAAACCAGCCAGACAGTGGCCTAGGTCACTGGAATATGAGCCACTCAGCGGGGTTTCATCGAGGTGGGCTCAGGAGTTGGGGAGATGGTGAGGCAGTTACATAAGCAGATAAATAAATGTGAGAACAAAGCAAAACCCCAAGACTGTCCAGAACAATAACTGAAAACCAACTAAGCCCAAGAAGAAGTCCCAACACCCAGGTATGAGCTCTGTACTTTCAGCTAGCAACAATTAGAGCCTGTGCCAACCTGCTGTAGGGTCCCGTGGGGGAGCACGTGAACCCTGACTGACTGCATTTTCTATTTATCTGTGAAGTGCAGGCTGGGAGGCAGTGATAGCCCATTACAACAGAATGATCTGTCGAACAGAAAATTCCTCTATGGAATTCATGTCCTTTGAACTTCCAATGGCAGATGGGGGTTTTCCGGTTGCCAAGGAAGGACGTGGTGAGCTAGGAAAACGCTTCCCCACCCAGGTCCTCTGCCAGGTGTTTAGAATCTGTGTTTGCATGAAGGGCTGTGGAAAAAGAGATGATGTTAACCTCAAAATAAGCCAGGGGCAAATGGTAAATCTTTGTTAACAAGCTGGGAGCTCGTGATAAATTTTGAAAAGTGAGATTGCACAGCAATAAGCATTTGTAATAAATCTTCAGTTGCCTGTGGGTTCTGGTCTGGAAACTGAAAAGGATAAAACATGTTTGCAACAAGAGCCCGAGACTCCAATGCCTCTAGCCGTTAACTGGCTAAACAAGGTGCACCAGCCAATGGGATTCATGTTGCCTCGTTAGTTGTATGTCATTAGGCTTAACAGTCTACCCTCTAGAAAACTGAAATTACTGTACAACACACCTTATATGCATATTCACACTGACATGTATGTGTGTGTATACTTGTGTGTGTATACATATGTACCCACATCTATGTCTATGAACATATACATACACACTTGCATACCCACACCTACAAGTTCTCCTTCATAAATGAAACTGGGTTAAACTTTATTTTCTATATTTGGAAACTCTTTAAAACTATGGGCAATATTGGAGATTTTAAAAAGGCAGAGGTGCAGGGTGTGGTGGCGCATGTCTTTAATCCCAGCACTCTGGAGACAGAGGTAGGAGGATATGTGAGTTCAAGGCCAGCCTGGGACTACAGAGTGAGTTCCAGGTCAGCTCAGGCTAGAGTGAGACCCTACCTTGAAAAAATAAAAACAAAGAAAAACAAAAGGCAGAGGAATATTCTGCAGGTTAGCTCAAAACAGAAATTTCTCCAAAGAAATTGTTCTAAACTCTAATATTTAAAAAAGCGTAATGTAGGGCTGGAGAGATGGCTTAGCAGTTAAGCGCTTGCCTGTGAAGCCTAAGGACCCCGGTTCGAGGCTCGGTTTCCCAGGTCCCACGTTAGCCAGATGCACAAGGGGGCGCACGCATCTGGAGTTCGTTTGCAGAGGCTGGAAGCCCTGGCGCGCCCATTCTCTCTCTGCCTCTCTCTCTCTCTGTTGCTCTCAAATAAATAAATAAAAATAAACAATAAACAAATAAATAAAATATTTTTAAAAGTCTAATGTAGCAAATATAGAGAAGGACTTAAATTTAAAACATGCCCCTCCCTAGCATCTTGGGTTATTCTAAGGTCAGGCTGATTTTTATTTTTTTAAAGGCGTCACAGGAAAAGACAAGTAACGGTATCACAGTTAATGCTGGCAAATTAAAAAGTGCAAGAGGAGGGGTTCTTGTTTAGCTAATTTGTTTGATTTTAGGTTTCCTATGTGGTATGATTGGTACCAATAATGAAATCTGTGTTGAGCCTCAAATTCCAAAGCTGCAACACAAGCCCCCAACAAAGTTAATTAAGTCTGAGTCTCAGTCTCCATAGCTAGTTGATGCCAGAATCAATCTAGTGTGTTGTCAGCAGACTGAGGCAGAAGAGCAGAGCTCCAACGAGGAATTTCTATGCAGTAAATATCACTTAAATTCCTCTCAAAGTTGGAGCTGGTGTCAAAGTCCAAAAAAGCAATATCCCCTGGCAACTGCTGTCAGGAGTGTGCTTGTGCTGGCCATGTATCATCTGAGCACTCGAATTAGCAGAGGAGGAAGAGAGCGAGTTAATGTCACCCAGCTGGCTGCTCAAGGAACTGCTGTAACTATAGCCGGAGAAATACCGAGAGGGCATGGCCAGTCATCAATGACCTCCCAAGGACTAGATGCTCAGAATTTTTTCTGGCAGCTGGGCTGGATAAATAATTCCTGCTGCTGTGAAAGAAATGGATTCCCCCAAATGTTTCAGAGAAAATCAGTTCTTTCAGTCCCTGGTCCTAGAGCCACAAGGAGCAGTAGGGACGCTGCAGGTGAAGAGGAAGGGACATGGAGGGAGTTTGTGAGTGGTTTCCCATCCTGCTGGTCTGGGATTCATAAGGACCTGGCCACCCCAGAGAAGTTGGCATGGCGGTAGTGGCATGGTGTGTGACGTGAGATTCTGTGTCTGGATTGGTCTTACAAAGAGAGGAAGGAGATATATGGACCAAGAGATTTAAGGATGGGAGAGAAAAGGGATAGCAGTGCCAATAGAAAGGAAATAAGAGGGGTGGGAGATGGCTCAGCAGTTAAAAGCAGTGGCTTACAAAGTCTACTGGCCTGGGTTTGATTCACCAGTACCCACGCAAAGCTGGATGCAGCTGGGTGTGATGGCACACGCCTTCAGTCCCAGCGCTCGGGCGGCAGAGGTGGAAGGATCGCTGTGAGTTTGAGGCTAGCCTAAGACTACATAGTGAAATTCAGGTCAGCCTCGGCTAGCGCGGGACCCTACATGGGGGGGGGGGCGCGGAAATCTGGATGCAAAAGTGAGGCATGCTTCTGGCGTTTGTCTTCAGCAGCAAGACTCCACACCACACCCACACATGTATATAAATAATAAAAAAAGGAAATAAAAGATGGCTAGTGAAAGGGGACAGGGTAAGTCTGCTTTTTGACAGAAAACATGCTGCAAAAAAAGCAATCTGGAAAACTGGGAGTAGCTACGTAACTCCTCTTTGTGCTGGCGTTTAGTTTAATTAAAGACATTGCCGCTAGAGCAGAGATGGTGGGGCGTTTGCAATAGCGCTGTCACCCTCAGGCCCCAGGCGCTCCAGAGCTGGAATGCCTCAGGCCAAGCTCTTCCTCCTCTCCCTCCTCAGAAAAGCCATAGGGGGTAGAGAAATTGAAAACTGCCTTTGGGGAGTTGCAGGGGTTTAGGATCCTGCACCCTTACCCCAGTCCTGCCCCTGAGAGCATCTTCTGCCCCGGAAGCTTTTTTGTCCTGGGATAGTCTGAGGCTCTCCAGGGAAGGCGGCCCCGGCATGCTCAGAAGTAGAAATGAAGTGTGTCTCCAGGTCAGACGCCTGCTGGAGGGAAGCAGGGCTTTCCCGAGCTCCGTGCAGGCAGCCTACGCGGTCAGAGCTGTCTGCGAAAGCTGGGGTTGGGGAGATGCAGAGGAGCTGGGGCTGCAGGCGCAGGCGCAGCCCCACTGCAGCCCCCACGACTGAGCTCAGGGAGAGCCGCATCTGCCTGAAGGCAATTATGAACTGCTGAATTCCATTTATAACTTGGGGTCCTCAAGGGGAAGGACTTTAAAACAGCTTTATTACTGTCCACTGAAACTACAATTGCTACCGGCCAGATCCGGCACAGTCTGGTGGAACACAACGTACGACATACAGCCAAATACACAAGTTCCCTCCACTCCGGGGCATTTTTCTTTTGAGGCACTTATTAAAGGCATGCGCCTTATTAGCCAGTGACAGGATGTTTTGTTTTCTCAAGTGATGAGAAGGTCACCTCTGGGGCTGTGTGCTTCTGTAATCAGCAAACAAGACATTAAAAACAACCACAGAAAAAAAAGGGGGGGAGAGAGAGAATAGGCGCACCAGGGCCTCGAGCTACTGCAAATGAATTCCAGACACATGTGCCACCTTGTGCATCTGGCTTACATGAGACCTGGAGAATAGAACCTGGGTCCTTAGGCTTCACAGGCAAGCACCTTTACCATTAAGCCATCACTCCTGCCCGAGATCTAATCTTTTTTTGTTATTTTTTAATTTATTTACTTATTTTAGGTAGGGTCTCACACTGGCCCAGGTTGACCTGGAATTCACTATGTAATCTCAGGCTGTCCTGGAACTCACAGTGATCCTCCTACCTGGGCCTCCAGAGTGCTGGGATTAAATGTGTGTGCCACCATGTCCGGCACCATTTTTTTCCTTTTATTTTATTTAAATATTTTATTTATTTATTTGAGAGAGAGAGGAGGAAAATATGGGCATGCCAGGGCCTCCAGCCACTGCGAACGAACTCCAGATGCATGCGCCATCTTATGCATCTGGGTTTACATGGGTTCTGGGGAATCGAACCTGGGTCCTCAGGCTTCACAAGTAAGTGCCTTAGCTGCTAAATCATGTCTCCAGCCCCACAATTTTTAAATTGTTAAAAAAAAAATCGTTTTGTTTCCCAAAAAACAAAATACTCTTTGAATTGGGCATTCAACTAATAAATGAGCACAATTAAGTTCAAGCTCCAACTAACTTGGGAATCAAAAGGAAGAAATGCAAGTTGAAAATTTAGATTCTATATAGTACTATTCATCAAATCTTCTTTTGTCTTTTTAAAGTATGTGTTACCTTCCCTCCTGTCAGACTTGACTGTCATTCTCTGAATGACCCCTGCAGCCTGGGTGATAGTGTAACCTCCTATGCTAAGCAGCCAAGAGCAGCAGCTCATGCTCAGTGGCCAGGAAGACACATGCACACAGACAGATGCCAGGAAGGGTTGCCAAGACAGCCCAGCAACTGTCTGCCCCACCCCCCACCGAGAGCCAGTGCTTCCAGGCAGCGGGTCACCTGAGGGTATCAGAGGAACCGGCCATGATGTTAACTCCAACAAAGGTCAGTAGGTCAAACAGAAGTGGAGGAGCAAGTAGAGTATGGCAGAAGAAAGAAATAAGACTGATAGGAGAGAACTGAGGAGAAAGATGCAAGGAGACAACAGAGAGAAAGTCTAGGGGAAAGAACTGTATAGGCCTGAAGACAGGATGGCACCTGGAAGGGCTTCAGCTCTCCAGGCACAGAGCTTGTGCCCAGGGTAGGGGAGTCCGGGGCAGGGGAACCAGTCTGGCCCCATTTTTCTGCCTGGCCCATTCTTTTACATCATGGTGAAAACCTGGAAGGGGAAGTGGTCCAGGTGCCTCCTCATTGTAAAGGGGTCTAAAGCACACTGTTTTTATTGGCTCTGCACACCTCGCCCAGGAGGACCTGATGCACAGAGCCCATGCTGTGTTTGGGGCAGAACAACCTCAAACTCCACTTGGTCCTTGTCCTAGGAGTAAAAGAAGAATGCCAGCCAGGAGGGGGTGAGGAAAAGTGTACTTCTATCAAGCTCCGGGGCTCTAATACAGCCCTGCCATTGTAATTGTTAAGTTTTTCTTCTTCTTCTTCCTCCTCCTCCTCCTCCTCTTCTTCTTCCTCCTCCTCTTCCTCCTCTTCCTCCTCCTCCTCTTCTTCTTCCTCCTCCTCTTCTTTTTTTTTTTTTTTTTTTTTTTTTTTTGAGGTAGGGTCTCACTCTAGCCCAGGCTGACCTGGCCTTAAGCTCATGGAAATCCTTCTACCTCTGCCTCCTAAGTGATGATATTAAAGGCATGCACCACCACTCCCGGTCTGATCTTTTCAAAAGATACAATAAATACACTATCTTCTCTGTGTTTCCAGGGCTTTTGGATACCTGACTTTCTTGTACTTGTTTCATATGAAAATTGAACTTGTTGCCTTTCAGAGGTTCCCCCTGGCAGCTGGAAAAGAACATGGGGAAAGGCATATTATTTGAAAACGTAGCAATGTTCTCTTTGTTGGTTTTCAGTCTGAGGACAGAGGCCAGCCAGACCTCCTTCACACTAAGCTTAAGCTCTATTGCTGAGCCCCACCCCAGCTCAAGTTCTATTTTCAAAGTAAGTTTGGTCATATTTCTGACCTTTCAGGAACTCTGTAATTCTGATCACATTTTTTAACCAATTATTTGATGACAAGTTGGCTAACAACTGAGAACACCACAGGGATGGGATATTTTATTCTTCTTTGACTTCTCAGTCCCTAGCCAGCACGCAGTAGGTGACCATGAGTGTATAGGGAATACAGAAATGATAAATGCTGGGGAAGCTCACCTGTATCCTTGCCTCTGAGGCTAAGCTCAGAGTGGGCTGCCTCCCGTATTTTTATGTTTCTGCCTGTCCCAGTTCCCCACAACGTTTGATGGGGACTCCTGTGTCTTGGTGCTGGAGGTCCCTGAGGGCTCGCGCCCTGTCCAGCCAAGGATCCAGGCAGGTCTTTTGCTAGACAGTGAGGCTGTCGCTGCCACACATCCTTTGCAAGTTCGCAAAAGTCTTTCTTTCCTGGAAGTGTGCTTGTCAGTTTTTGGCAATCCTCTGGTGCCCAGACCACGCTCCCGATCAAAGGTCCCGCAGAACTTGGGCAACTGCAGCTGCCACCACGATGGGGGGAGGGGGCAATCAGGGCGGGCGATAGAGGGCTGAGAACCAGCCCGCTGGGCTGTCACCTTTCTCTCTTGCACAGGAGGAAGGGCACCCTAAGGTGGCTACACCAAGCCGGCTGCCTCGAGGTCACCCTGAGACTACAGAGTGAATTCAGCGTCAGCCTGAGCTAGGGTGATACCCTACCTCGAAAAACCAAAATAAATAAAATAAAGAAGAAAAGACCAAAATAATAATAATAACAACAACAACAAAACAGCAAAACATCAACAGTCGTTTCATCTCTGGTTTGTGAAATTTTGAGTAATCTAGCTATTCTTTTTTTTCAAAAATATTGTATTTGGGCTGGAGGGATGGCTTAGCAGTTAAGGCATTTGCTAGCAAAGCCAAAGGACCCAGGTTCGATTCCCCAAGGACCCACGTTACCCAGATGCACAAGGGGGCACACACGCTTGGAGTTCGTTTGCAGTGGCTGGAGGCCCTGGCGAGCACCCATTTTCTCTCTCTCTTTCTCCCTCTTTCTCTGTCAAATTCAAATAAACTAATAAAATTGAAAAAAGTTAAAAAAATATTTTATTTATTTGAGATAGAGAGAGAATAGGTGTACCAGGGCCTCTAGCCACTGCAAACAAACTCCAGATCCATGCACCACCACTTTGTGCATCTGGCTTATGTGGGTCCTGGGGAATGGAACCTGAGTCCTTTGGCTTCACAAGCAAGCACACTAACTGCTAAGCCATCTCTCCAGCCCGTGTAATCTAATTATTCTTTAGGATTTCTCTTATTATTTCAGTTAGAAAATGTATAATAGTATAATTTATTTTGTTGTTTTTTTGAGGTATGGTCTAACTCTAGCCCAGGCTGACCTGGAAGTCACTCTGTAGTCCCAAGCTGGCCTCAAATTCCCAGCAGTCCTCCTACCTGTACCTCCAGGGTACTGGGATTAAGGTGTGTGCCACCATGCCTGGTTTAAAAATATAATTTTGAAATGAGTGAAGATAAAGTATAATTTTATGTCTTTTACTAATTGGCTTTCCTCCAATCATCAGTCAGATTCTCATTTGTACTTTGGATCAATCACTCGGAATTTTACAACAGGATGGGGAGCTAAATAATTAGCATGGTAAAGTCACAAAAGTCCAAAACAGGAAGGACCTCTAAATTTAAAGCAACAAGTCCAATTTTCATATGAAACAAGTACAGGAAATATAGGTGTCCAAAAGGCCTGGAAACAGAGAAGATAGTGAATTGATTATAGCTTTTGAAAAGACTAACAATTACATCCATTTCTTCACATTAGAATTGATTATATTATTTGTAAACAACTTTGCGTGTTTTGCTTTCTGTTTCGTTTTGAGCCAGGATCTCATTAGGTTGCCCGGGCTGGTCTCACGTCATGGGCTCAACTGAATTTTCTGCTAGCATTGGAGTTCCTGGGAGGACAGGTGCACCGTGGCTGGCCAGCGCAACCAACATCCTGTTTAACAATGAGTGCTCCCAGAGATTCCAGACTTTTAGTTTACCCTGTAAAATAGAAACAGGTGGCCCACTGAGAGGAAATTCATTCTGTCTAAACAGCATAGAAATTTGCTCAGAGGAGGAACATTTTTGATGCGCATGAAGGATGAGTAGAACTTTGGCAAGCTGGCAGTCTTAGGAGGAGGATACATTGAAGCTAGTCTTACTTGGGGTCATTGGCTGGTGCTCCCAGAGGCACGTTCAGGCGAACCCTTTGATAAGGCATCAGAAGGATGCTGTGTCAGTGTACTTACCCCAGCAGGGCCTCGCCTGGAGTCAGATGTAGGGCAGAGGTCTGCTTACAGCTGGGCCTGACCCTGGAGAACAGGAGCCATCAGCCCTCCTCTCTGAAAGGCACAGGTGCTCTAGAGTCCAATGCCATTAAGCCCAGGCCAGGGCCAGCAACATCAGGGCCACAGGAAAGGTGAAGGGCACAGATGCAAATCTGACACATAGTGTTGGAGACGAGGAGCTCATGAAGAAATCATAAGCAGTTTTCCTCCTGAGCGCTGGCTTGAACACTGTCCCTGAGCAGGACCCATCTGGAAGGAACCAGAGAAATTGCTAACACCTTTATTTTGGTGGTAGGCAAGTCAGGGAGTGAAGATTTTTACTAAGGTCATATACTTGTGACAGCTTTAGCTAAGGCTCTGGGGTGAGGCTACGAGCTCTCTCTTGATTTTCTTCCAACTCACAGTCTTTGAAATGAAAGTGACAAGATTCGTATACTGTATGGCATTAGTGACTATTAACCAATCAGTGAGTCTGTCAAATGTTTCAGCAATTACATAATTATTGAGTCCAGGGGATGCTTAAAACTAAGCTTTCCACCATATAGAAACAAAAGAACTAGAAATGTGGTATTTGTTTGAGTAGGGATGAAAATCCACACAAAAAGTAAAATAGGGTTGGAGAGATGGCTCAGTAGTTAAGGTGCTTGCCAGCAAAGCTTAAGGATCTGGGTTTGATTCCTCAGTACCCACAAAAAGCCAGATGCACAAGGTGGTGCATGCTTCTGGAGTTCATTTGCAGTGGCTAGAGGCCTTGGCATGCCCATCCTCTATCTCTCTCTGCTTGCAAATAAATAAATAAATACATAAAATATTTTAAGAAAAGCCCAAAATGGTAAAAATAGAGCTCTTTGCACTGAAAATCTATGAATGCAGTCCTGGTTGGTGCAGGCGGGCCTCGGTAGGTCTAAACAGCTAAGAAAGCCTAACAGGAAAAGGAGAAGGGTAGTGTCTGAGTGCAGGAACCCTTAAGAGCATCACTGGTGTGCAAATGTCGGCTCTTTCCAGGGCTCCAGCCTCCTCCTGACTTTGTAGCACTGCTCTCCTTCCAGGAGTAGATGAGTTTGCCTGCTTGTCCATTCAGATAAATCAGCGAAGCCTGGGCAAGGGGCGAGATTCCAGCTCCATTCCTTTCTCCCTTGCTGTCATCCTGGTTTCTTTGGGAATTGGACTTGTTCTCTTTGGGCAACTCACACCATGCAAGGGGGAACGGAAGCATGTTGCAGACTGGCCAGGCCCTCACTTCATCTCCACAGGGCCCTGCTGAGTTTGTAAATCGCCCAGAGCAGAAGCAAGGGCAGGGGCTGAGTGAGTGCTGACACAGCATGAGACCCCACCCCGCCGCCCCCTACTGCCTACCGCCTCCTCACACTTGCTTTCAAATCCCCCACCACACAGGGCCGTGTGAAGCCTCCCCACCCCCCCCCCCCACCTCCCCGCAGGTACCCTCCAAGCTGATTCTCAGAGAACGACTTCCTAGGAGGAAAACAGGGCTGGAGGAAGAGCAAAAATTCCCCGGATCGCCTTTGTTAGTGTGATTTAAACAAAGTAGCTCTACAGGCAGCTGAGGTATGGCATGGTGTCCGCAGTGAGAACACAAAACGGGGGGGGGGGGGCGGGGGGGGACCAGTCACAAGCTCGTTCCGCAGTATCAAAGGCGTGGGCCTCTTGGGTGTGTATCTGACAAGGGGCGGTGTGCGTGACTCTGGTCCTTGGTGGATTGCTGTGTGTCTGTGAGAGAGCACTGAAGCTTTGTCCCCAGAGTGGCAGGTCTGCAAATGCTGAGTGTGTGTGTGGAGGGGACTGGGTATAGCGGTATTTACGGAATTTTCCCGGCTATCGACCTAGAAGGCAGTGGTTGTCAAGGGGCAGAGCGGAGGCCTGCACGGGGAACATGTTCGAAGGCACCCACTCCCCCTCCCCTCTTTTTCGTGGCACAAACTGGTGAGTTCAAATCAGAGAAAGCCAGAAAAGGCTGGCAGCACAGTCCGCTTAGCCTGCCAGGGGCGCAGGCAGCGTCGGCTGACACTCACATCGAACTGGCCCGTGACAGAGGGGCGGAAGTAGACTTAGGGGTTCTCCACTAGCTGGGTGAGTCAGGAAAGCCTTGAAGCGCAATGAAAGCGGCTGTCAATTCTAAGAGCGGCAGTTTTGACGACATCTGGAGTCCCCCTGTGTGAGAACAGAGACACCCCCCCTTTTGCTTTCTTCTTGCTGTCCCTGGTAGGCTGAGGATGTGTGTGAATGGGGGGGGGGCTCTTGGTGAGTGAATATCTCTGGGACCACCAGGTGAGGACATAGCGCCTCCCCAGACTGTACCCCCAGTAGGAAGGCGTGGGTGTGGTCACTGTCACCACTCCAGACAGGCCCTCTAAGGGATCGACAGCCCTTTCCCTGCCTCCCGGGGTCGGGGGAGGGGGGGACACCCGAGTCGCGCTCCAGGGTGTCAGGAAACAGCCCCCGAGCCCCTGAGAACTTGCAGGCGCGGGGCCCGGCGGCGCAGGGGTCTGGGGGCGGTGCGGTTCCGCGGAAAGGGACCGCAAGTGGGGGCGGCGCCCAGGGTGTGTGAGCTCTGCAGATGGGAGATCACGGGCGGCGATAACCGGGGCCCTGGATGGCGGAGCTCGACAGGAAACCTCCGGCGAGGGGCGGCTGCCGGGGAACCGCAGCGCGCCGGCGACGACGGGCGCGTGGGGCCGCGGTGCCCCCAGGTCCCCTTGCCCGCGCCAGCACCGCCTTGGGTTGGAGAGCAAAGCCCGGCCCCGAGGAGGGTGTCCTGCAGAGCCTGCGGGGACGCACCCCGGGACCCCTCTGCAACCGTCCAGCTCAGTCAGTTGTGCATCCCGTAGGGAGTCTGTCCTCCTGCAGCGTCCATCCTGGACCGCTTGACGCCAGCCTGCCGGGCCAGCCTTCTCCCGGGTGCAGCGCGAGGTGTCCCCGCGTGGGCCACCAAAGAGCCTAGGCCAACCCCGCCTCCCGGGGAGCCCAGCGGCAGGCTGGGGGAGTGGGGCTTCTGTTGGAGGTACTGAGAGACCTCCTACCAGTGTCCTCGACACCCTGACCAGCAGGAGGGTTCCCGTGGGGAAGGGGAGGAGCTGTAGCCCCGCGGATCCAGCCTTCTAGGAGTCTGCAGGGCCCCAGCCTCTGAGCAGGCAGTTGGGACTGGGGTTTGGGGGGGGCGGTGGAACCCTTCCTGCTCGGCCCATCTGCCGGGTTCCCGCAGGTCTCAGGGAGATGGCGGGGGGCGGGGGGCTTGCACAGTGAAATCGGCTCGTTCCTACTGCACACAACAGTGAGCGTGCTATTGGCTGGCACAGATTGTTTGTATAGAGGCATATAGTGCAATCTTAGTTACCACATGCTGTTTATTCTTGTTGCTGCTATCCCAAACTAAGCAGAGTTCAAGGAGGTTTTTTTTAAAAAACTTTTTTGAGCGAGAGAGAAAGGAAGAGACAGAGAGAGTGAATAGGTGTGCCAGGCCTTTAGCCATTGCAAACGAACTCCAGACGCATGCGCCACTGGCTTATGTGGGTCCTGAGGAATTGATGCTGGGTCCTTTGGCTTTGCAGGCAAGTAACTTAACCTCTAAGCCATCTTTCCAGCCCAGGAGGGGTTTTTATTCTCTTTCAAAACTTAGAAACATATATATTTATTAGCAAAGAGAAAGAGAGAGATAATGGAAGCATCATGAGTTCAAGGCCACCCTGAGACTACATAGTGAATTCCAGGTCAGCCTGAGCTAGGGTGAGACCCTACCTCCAAAAAAAAAAAAAAAAAAACAAAACCCACAAAGATAATAATAATTAAAATTTCTTCAAATTCTCTTTCCTGGGTCCTCTGCAGTGGTAACCATGAATAACTTTTTGTGTGGATATCCATCTCAATGTAATATATATTTAGCACTTTGTAGTGGTCTGATTCAGGTGTCCCCCATAAACTTAGGTGTTCTGGATGCTAAGTTCCCCAGCTGATGGCAACTGGAAATTGAAGCCTCCTGGAGTCAGTGCATTGTTGGGGCTAGGCTTATTGGTATTATAGCCAGTTTAGCCTATGCCAGTGTTTGGCACACTCTCTTGATGCTATGGTCCACCTTATGTTGACCAGGGGGTGATGTCCACTCTCTGCTCATGCCATTGTTTTTCCCTGCCATCATGGAGCTTCCCCCCTCAAGCCTGTAAGTCAAAATAAACTTCTTTTTCTTCCCCACAAGCTGCTCTTGGTTGGGTGATTTCTACCAGCAATGTGAACCTGACTGCAATACGCTTAATTTTTAAAAAGTTTATTTGCAAGCAGATAGAGCAAACAGAGACAGAGATTGGGCAGTTAGCTTCTTCAATCAAACTCCAGACTCATGCACCTCTTTAGGCATCTGGCTTTATATGGGCACTAGGGAATTGAACCCAGGTCATTAGGTTTTGCAGACAAGTGCCTTAACTTTACACTGAGTCCTCTCTCTCCAGCCCCTACACTCTTATTATTGTGGTAAAATCAACATAACATTGACCATTTTTTGAGTAGGAGAGGTGTGCTGGGGATTGAACACACAGCTTTCCTCATGTTAGACAAACTCTCTACCACTGAGCTCCAGCCCAGCTCCATTTTCACAATTTCTAAGTGTGATTCAGTGGTGCCAAGTTCATTCACGACATTGCACAACCATCACCAAGTATGTATTTCAGTTATCCATTTTTCATTATGCTAAATAAAAACTGCATCTAGATACAATTTATATGCACATATATGTGGTATATATAATATTCCCTTTTATACATAAATACTAGATGTGTACCACTCTAGAGCTTGCTTTAAAAATTTTTTTTTGTGAAGAGAAAGAGAGAGAATGAGAATGGGCATGGGTATGCCGGGCCTCTTGCCACTACAAACAAACTCCAGATGCATGTGCCATTTTGTTCATCTAGCTTTATGAGAGTACTGGAGAATCGAACCTTGATTTGCAGGCTTTGCAAGCAAGTGCCTTCAACTTCTAAGCTACCTTCCCAGCCCATGCTCTTTGAGCACATACAGAGTTATGTGTTGTCTGGGTAGACTTTTAAATTTAAAAAAAAATTATTTGCATGTGTGTTGGGGGTGTGAGGAGGCATGCACTCCTGGGTCTCTTGTAACTGCAAACAAATGTCCATCTAGCTTTATGTGTGTGGCTGGGGAATGGAATCCTGACCAGCAGGCTTTACAAGCAAGAGCCTTTAACTGTGGAGCCATCTTCCCAGTCCCTAGGAGTTTATTTTTTATTTTTATTTATTTATTTGAGAGCTACAGAGAGAGAGAGAGAGAGAGAGAGAGAGAGAGAGAGAAAATGGGCACACCAGGGCTTCCAGCCACTGCAAACGAACTCCAGATGTGTGTGCCCCCTTGTGCATCTGGTTAACGTGGGTCCTGGAGAATCGAGCCTTGAACCGGGATCCTCAGGCTTCACAGGCAAGCGCTTAACCACTAAGCCATCTCTCCAGCCCCCCTAGAAGTTTTTAAACAGCTATATAATTAAATTTAACAGATTCACAATGAGTGGACATTCATGTTGTGTTTAGTGCTCTTTTGTTTGCTCCTGCTGTAACAATATAACAGATGATAATATAGTAATAATAGTTGATTTTTGTACATATATCTCTGTATACTGAGAGTTTCTGTAGAAGAAATAAAATTCTCAGAGGAATGGCAAAACCCTGTCGAAATTTTGATAAGGGGATTTCTCTAGAGTGGATTTCCTTTAAGCGGGGCTAATGTGGCAGAGCGTAAGTGAGGGCTACGTGAGGAGAATGAGCAAAGGCTCGGGGAGACTTGACCCTTCACGGGCTCTGCCACATATGTGCTATGGGAACACGGGAAAGTCACTTTACCTCTGTGACGTTCAATCTCTCTTTCTCTGCAAAGTAGAGCAAATCAGGGCTGCCCAGCTTATCTCACGCAAGTGCTGTTGTGATCAAATGAAGTAAAAGTGTAAAGTGTTTTCTCAATTGAAAGTGTGGAGCTAATGTTTGATATGATCATGATTGTGATAGTGTCCAGCCAGGAGCTGCAGCCATGTGCTCAATCTGGCATCAGCTCTGTCTGTGTATGCATGTACACACAGCACACATATGTTGTCCTTCCTACATGTGCAGATGTATTGCTGTATAAATAAATATATGTATAATATATATTGTACATATTATATACATAGATACATATATATGTGTGTGTATGTAATATATATACATATATATATATATGTATGTATTACTCACATGGAGTAGTGAAAGGATTACTTGGCAATCATTCAAGAAGTTATTCCAGAGCCAGGTGTGGTGGCACAAGCCTTTAATCCCACCACTCAGGAGGCAGAGATAGGAGGATTACCATGAGTTTGAGCCACCCTGAGACTACATAGTGAATTCCAGGTCATTCTGGGCCAGAGTGAGACCCTACCTCAAAAAACCCAAAACATTATATATATTCCATACAACTATGAAGTAGAAAGCATGACTATCTAAAATAACATGAACTGTTAAGTTTTAAGATGCAAACTGAAGAAAACTGCTTTTTTTCATGGCCAAAAGCTTTGATTCAGAATCACTACAATTAACAAATTACATGCACTCTGGAGGGCAACTTACTGCCATATTAGCAGTTTCTGTGTTTGAACATGAAATTTTGATAGTTTCTCCTACTTTTATAGTGAGTTGATTTACTTGAAAGCAACAAGAAAAATTAACACAAAAAATTTAGGAAGACTGAACAAACCACAGCTTTAATGGAAATGAAATATGGGAAGAAATTGTCCGCAATCCTGCTACAACTAAGAAATCAAACTGTCCTTTTCTTCTCTGGGAACCTTTGTAGTTAGGAATGTAAGATTTATAGGCCGTTGCGACCAGGTGATCAGCTTTATAATAGAACGATATTTGCAATCTAACACAAGGAATGGGGTGAGGAGGCTGGGCAAATTACAGCAAGTAATGGCATTTTATATGGTACCTATAAATTATGTACAGTTGCTCTACAGGTCAAGGTGACTCGAGTACCTCCAGGTAGGCCAGCCACTGTGGATGCCAGCCACTGTTGGCAGCAAGCAGTGTATTCCTGCTAACTCGGCATGCCTCCTGACCTCAGAGAAGGCAAGCCAGCTGCACAGTCAGGATATCACCTGCTACAAGACCCGTGAAGAAAGGACTCTAGAGCTGGTGGGGACCCTTCTCTTCAGCCCCAAGGAGCAGTAAGGTCTGCAAGGAAAGTACAGAGTCATGGTTAAGAACATCTCTAAGGGCTCAACCATTAAGGGGGATTGTTTGCAAAGCCTGATGACGGGGACTCGATTCCCTAGTACCCATATAAGCCCGACATGCAAAGTGGCATGTGTCTGGAGTCCATTTTCAGGGGCTAGTTGCTCAGCGAAAGGCAGGAACCCTGACAGGAAGGTGTGTGTGCTCCTGTGCTGCGGGCAATGGGTTGGTATCATGTCCACAACTCTGCCCTACACATTCACCTCCACAGCTGCTGCCACTGCCATCCTCAGAACACATGACTTCCTGTTTTGTAAATTCCTAGCCCACAATGTCATCATCAGTTGAATCTGAAACAGGGGGTGGGGCTGGACAGCAGCAAGACCCTGGGCCCAAAGCTGGGGTATGAAGGGAAGAAGATTGGGGGCTATGAAGGTGGCTGCTCCTACCTGGGTTGTGGACCCATCCTGGGTTGTGGACTACTGGCATTCCCATGGATGGCAGCGTCTCCTTTGTACTGAGTTCTTGCTTCCTAGGTACCACCTCATCCCATCCACTAAAGGGATACCCCCATGGTATTTGTCTGCACTGTTCGTCAAGCTGCACTGGGCGGGGTAACAGCCTCTTACCTGCCTTCTGGACTCTCGTTGTTGATTCAAACTAGATCAGATACAGGAAGTCATTTTAACAGTGCAAACTGTCAAATGTGAAGCATTCTCCGGGCCCCACCCCCCAGGTTGGAGGGAGTTAGGCAGAGGCCCAGTTGCAAGGGGAGGCTGGAGAGATGACACAGGAGGGCGTGTCTCGCCTCATCTGTGACAGGACTGGGTGAATTAAGACCTGATCTCTATTCCTGGAAGCGAGAGCCTGGCTGGGAGGCACACAGACAACACAACCAAAGCACATCCCACGGAGAAACGTGATTCTCTAAGCCTCCCCAGGCTGTCCCCTGGGGGCTGGGAATCTTAGCTCATGGCCAATAAACTTTTGAAGGTGACAGCTGGTTGTTCAGAGATGACTAGACTCACTCTTGCTAACCACGCAGAGCCTTTAGCTGTGGCGAACTCCATGGACAGATACTTAACAATTCCTCCCTGAGCACCCAGAGAACCTCCTCTGCATGTCGCACATGGTCTGTTCCAGTTGTCTTATCACAAGGCAGAAACACAGGCTTATTATACATGAGCTTAAAGTAAAAGTAGGCGGGACCACAACAACTAGCTAGCATCGCCAAGTAAAATCAGTTCCTTCATCCTCAACATCAAGGGGCCTTGTATTGCCCTCCCCTCCCTCATTTTTGTGTGAGAGAGCTAGAGCGAGACATAGATAAATAGAACTGGTGGCGCCAGGTCCTCCAGCCACTGCAATCGAACCCCAGATGCGTGCGCCCCCTTGTGAGCAAGTGTGACCATGCATGCTTGTGTCGCTATGCGTTTGGCTAACGTGGGGCCTGCAGAGTTGAACATGGGTACTTAGGTCACAGCAAGTTCCCTAATCACTAAGCCATCTCTTCCCCCTTTACAGTGAGGAAGCCATGGCTTAGAGAAGGTTAGTGAGCACAGTTCAGAGGCACACAAAAACTGGTGTAAAGCAAGACTGAGGCTTTAAATTGGTTTTGTCCAGCTGTGAAATTTCCATTTGTGTAGGGTATGGCTGTGTAACTGGGGAAGGCTGCATTTCCCTCTCCAGGCTATCTTAACTGTTTAGGGGTGCTGAGTCTAAACCCTGGCCAGCAGGCCCCCTTCCTGGGACCCCAGTCCAGGCCAGTTAAGACAGAACCTCCCCCAGGGAGGGCCTTGGGCTGATTCTGGTATGCTGTTAGGATTGCAACTCTGGCACTCTAGAATCGTTGATCAATTTCTGGGACCTCTTTCAAGTGCAGGGGTTCTCCTGAGTGCTGTGAATCTGGGGTGGCAGCAGGAGCATGAACTAAGATGGCTTCTCCATCTTAGGAAAACCATGTAAGGCTCTTAAATGCTTCCCAGGAAGGAGCTGATAGCTCCATCTGGGGGGAATGTACTGGAGATGTGTTATGGGTACGCAAAGGGCTCTGGGAGGCAGTGAGATTGCGTCTCTGCCCAGGAGTCAGGGAAGAAGCTGGGACTGGAAGCAGGTCCTGACACCATCTACTCATCATGAAGAATTGGTATTTTCAGAAACAGTATGTATGTGCTTGGGGGAAGTCCTGCGCTGTGTGTGGCCTCATGAGCTAAGCTAGAGGACCAATCAGGGCTGGGACTCCAAAGACCTGCCCAGATACTAGACACCATTGTCCTTATTGAAGAAATGGAGCTTCTGAGGTGGGCCCCTGTCATAGAGCCCAACGAATATTTAATTAATAGTGTAATTGAATTAGGTCCTAAGTCCTTGCATAGAACTTTCTAAACTGTCACTTAATTCCTCAGTCCTCTCCCTCAGAGTTCACACTGCTGGAGAGTGATGGTCCCCATACAGGGACCTATGGGGTTAATGTCCTGTCTTCAGCCAGAAGACATATAGCACATTTGTCATTGGCCATAAAACTATGCTGCTCTTTAAAAAGAAAGGAAACCGTGTCCCTATTACTTATCTCTGGGGGGGGGGGTGCTCAGTTCCCCTGCCTGCCCCCCAATGTGCTGATTCTGCACAACACAAAGAAATACTTCTTATTTGTTCTAAATTTACTGTCCAGTAATTTTTCTGTTCTCATTTTATGTGACAGGCAGCTGAGCGATTTTCTCCCAGCCTTCTGTATGAATCTAAGCCCCCCTGTAAATCCCCACCGACATCTCCTCTCCAGCCCTAGAAGAAAGAGTCACCCCAGCCTAGGTGGCCTTCACTAAGGACTGGCTTGGCTCTCAGAGGCTCTAAGGCCATCATGTTAGGCAGAGGGGAGGACGAGGACTGGAACCCAGCAACTCCCTCGTGGATCCGTTGACGTTTCACCCTGGGCTCAAGTGAGCCTTTTTCTGTAGGAGTTTGATGGAGCCAGTGATAGTGGCCAGAAGGCACCAACTTAATCTTGGAGGTAGAGCTAGGAGGAAGTGGCCCCTGGAGGGCTAGGAAAGCACTCATGTGGTCAGGGAAGAATGGCGTGCACGGACAGGAGGCGGGGCTGGGGGTCTAGCTCAGTTGGCAGAGTGCTCCACGCCCTGAGTTCGAGCCTCAGCACTGCATAAACCAAACATGGTGGCACATATCTACAATCCAACAGTGCAGAAGTGGAGGCAGGAGGATTGCAAGTTCAAGGTCATCCTCAGTTACATAGTGAGTCTAAGGCTAGCCTGAGCTACATGAGACCCTTTCTCAAACACAGGAGATGAAATACTTTGAGCTTGAACCGGGAAGACAGAACTCTAACGCGGTGGACTGAACTTGGGTCTTTCTTCAAGTGGCCCCGTGGATAATGGTTCCTGAGCAGGGACTGTGGGACGTGGACAGATTGCTGTTGCCTGGTTCCCTCTGGGCAGATTGTGGGCCAGGAAGGTCCTGGGTTAGGGAGGTGGAGTCAGAGGCCCCGGACAGAGATTCGGGATGGTGGGGATAGCACAAACAGGGGAGCCTTGAATCCGTGGCTCCATGGAATGTGGCGGAGGTTGCTTGCACGTGAGGGTAAATATGTGAGGCAAACAAAAGCTTGCTTGTATGTGAAGCTAAGAAGGGTGGGCCAGGGCAGGCGTGTGGTGGACGAGGCTGGGACTTCGCTCTTTACTTGTGTTCTCAACGCCTCTCTCCGGATGGTGCGGTTAGGGGTCCCTAATGATTGCGCTTAAAGCACCGAACTCTGCCCACAGCGAACAGTGAAGACAGTTTCACCCTGTTTAGCTCAAGAGGCAGCAGAAAAGGCAACTCGTCCTAAGTCAGGCAACTCGGCTCCAACCAGGCAGCCACCAGAGGGCGCCTGCACCTTGGTAGACAGGCTGGAGGCACAGTGGGGCTTCAGAGCGGTTCCCAGGCTGCACCAAAGTGGGAAGGGTCCCGGGCGTGACTCCACGCACAGGGCAGGGCGGGCTGCTGCGCGTTACTTACCTACGAGGAGCTCAGTCAAGCCCCAAATCTGCAACTCTTCGTTCACATTGTGTGATCGTTCAGGTAGGATTGCTGATTTCTATTTAACCAGTGAATTTTCCCTCCTTCATGGGCTGCCTTTTGACATCTAGGTTTATTAGTTTATTACTGTTTACTACCCTTGCATTAACTACAGCATGACAAATTCCAGAAAGGCTGAAGGGCTTAAGGGACCCTTCCCTATTTGGAGTGGGAGAGACTAGGCGGAGGGAGCTGTGAGCTGAAAACTGTAGGGTGCGCCTGTTTTCCAGATGGCAGGTTGTAGGGAAGAGTGACAGGCAAAAACGTAGAGGCAAAAGACCCACATGAGGGCTGGTTCATCAGTTAAGGTGCTTGCCTGTAAAGCCTAACCACCAGGTTGGATTCCCCAGTTTCCATGTAAAGCTAGATGCACAAAGTGGCACATGCATCTGGAGTTTGTTTACAGTGGCTGGAAGCCCCGGAGCACACATTCTGTCTGTCTCTCTTCTCTCTCTCTCTGCTTGCAAGTACAATGTGTGTGTATGTGTGTGTGTGTGTATAATCTTTCTGGGTTTTTTTGTTTTTGTTTTTTTGAGGCAGAGTCGCACTAGCTCAGGCTGACCTGGAATTTGTCTTAGGGTGGCCTTGAACTCATGGTGATCCTCCTACCTCTGCCTCCTGAGTGCTGGGATTAAAGATGTGTGCCACCACACCCGGCTTTTTTTTTTTTAGGAGACCCAGGTGTGGTGGTACCTGCCTGTAATGCCAGCATTTGGGAGGTAGAGACAAGAGGGAGCCAGTTTATCCTTAGCTAATAGTAAGTTTGGGGCTAATCCGTGCTACAAGACATCCTGTTTCAAAAACCAAATCAAGCCAAAATATAAGGCAAAAGGCCTGAAAGAATGAGGGGTTCCCTGGGAATGGTGAGCCTGCAGAGGGTGGGGAGAGCAGAACCTGAGGCCCTGAAGCAGGACAAGTGAGTAGGTAGATTTTGGGCCCAGGTGGGCAACCTGCCAAGAGAAGGAACCTAACCCCAGAGTGTCTGGCAGAGAGGAAGGTTAGGAGCAGAAGTTAGAGCTGAAAGTTAGGAGGAAAGAGCTAGTCCCATTTCTCACCTTCATAATTAATTTCCTTTTTTTTTTTTTTTTAAGGTAGGGTCTCACTCTAGCTCAGGCTGACCTGGAATTCACTATGTAGTCTCAGGGTGCCCTTGAACTCACGGTGATCTTCCTACTTCTGCCTCTTGAATGCTGGGACTGAAGGTGTACACCACCATGCCCAGATTTTTGTTTGCATTTAAAAAAAAATTATTGGGCTGGAGAGATGGCTTAATGGTAAGCGCTTGCCTGTGAAGCCTAAGGACCCTGGTTCGAGGCTTGATTCCCAGGACCCATGTTAGCCAGATGCACAAGGGGGTGCATACATCTGGAGTTCGTTTGCAGGGGCTGGAAGCCCTGGCATGCCAATTCTCTCTCTCTCCCTCTTCCTCTATCTGCCACTCTCAAATAAATAAATAAAAATAAACAAAAAAATTTTTAAATTATTTATTTGAGAGAGAGAGAGAGAGAGAGGGAGAGAGGGTGAAAGAACCACACACAGAGAGCATGAGTATGTGTGTCCCAGGCAGGGTCTCCTGCCACTGCAAATAAACTCCGGCAACATGCACCACCTTGTGCATCTGGCTTTATGTGGGTATTGGGGAATCATTTGATTCCCAAGCCATTAGGCTTTGCAAGCAAACGCCTTCAACCACTGAGCCATGTCTCCAGACCTTCTTTTTCTTTTTGAGACAAGGCCTCACTCTGTAGCTCAAACTGGCCTGAAACATACTATGTAGCCTAGGCTGGACTTGAACTCACAATTCTCCTGCCTCAGTCTCCCAGGCACTGGGATTACTGACACCACATCCAGACTTCACTGTCTTAGTTAACAGTTCTGTAGTGAGTACACTAAACCATACGGTCTCTGAGTGCCACCCTTCTTGGCACCCAGCATGCTGTTCTCTCCCCGTATCGAGACCTTTAGGAGCTACATACCTTAATCATCCAGATGTGAGAATCTTCCTAAGGCTTCTAGAGTTCATGTTTCATGAAGGGCTTCACTCACAGTTCACACTCTTGCCCCAAAGTGGAAGCCCTGTCCAGTCTCTACTGTGCCCTCCACTCTTCCTAGGTCTTGTGATCCCACCTGGTGCCACATCTCCCAGTGGATTAGGCCAGTTTTCTTCAGGAGATGGGGTGAATGAGGGAGGTTAGGCTGCAGTCACATTGAAGAAAGAAGACTGGATCTAGGGCCGACATGGGGAAGGAGGGATGTATTCTGGTCACCTTAGGCCTGACCGATATATTTTATTTCTTGACACAGAGGCACAGAGCTTTGGTCTACTGGATCCCAAGCTCTGCTACCTGCTAGATGGAATCCTCTTCATCTATGGAGTCATTGTCACTGCCCTGTTTCTGAGAGCAAAGGTGGGTACCTTTTCCTGGGCTCCAAGGGTGCTCAGTGGATGGGCAGAGGACCCTTGACCTTGGAAGCCTCAGGCTTATGTTAAGCCCAGAGCTTGGTGTCAATGGGCAAAGCCAGTGGGTTGGTCAAGAGAACATAATGGGTAGGTTGAAAAGTTGGGGTGGCCAGTGGAGAACCTGGCACTGGGAGCCCTAGTGAGGGTCTGTGCTGTTGTGGACATCAGTGCCCCATGGAGTGATGCCGCCAGCAGGCAGACTTATGCTCAGTTAAGGGTAGGGGAGGAGTAACTTCTTCTCAGCCAGCTGCTCATTAAGGCCACCTCAGCCTTGGTCTCCAAGCCTGTTTTCACATATGCAAATAGGAGGGTTATTCCCAGCCCTGGAGTCCACCAGGCACCTACAAAACCTGAATTTCTCAGGGAGAATGAGCCTGGGCTAGACACATCACTTCAGCTCACTGTAACCCATTCTTTTCCGGAGTTTGGACTCTGACATAAGATTTTATTTGAAAAAAAAAAGTCTTATCAACTTTCATTTATTTAACTTTAAATTGAAACACTGCCTGTATGATCTCTTAAGGTTGTCTTCAGTGCCTCTCTGGGCTGAGACAGCTAGCATGTTAGAGACTTCTTAGCTCAGTGCGGGCGGGCGGGCTAGGTCCCAAAGCTGGGCTGGACCAGTGGTGTACATAAAGCCTGGCCTCCAGGCTCAGGTTGAGGCAGCCCTTCGCAGCCCCAGAGGAAACCTGGACAAATCCTCCAGCTCCAAGGGGACACAGATGGAGATCCCAGCACCAGTGCCTTCAAGGAGCTTTCCCGCGCAGGTCACAGGCAGGAAGTGAAGGCCAATTGAGCTCAGGATGGGGATGGCCACACTGTGGGCCCTGCCAGGGCCAGCAGCAGTTAGAGGCCACTTGTGGCTTTTGCCCCCCCCCCCCCTCACTTGCACACGGGCCAATGACACTCTGCTCCACTCCCTTGCAGTTCAGCAGAAGTGCAGACGCTGCCGCCGCCTACCAGCAGGGTCCCAACCAGCTCTACAACGTAAGTCCCTGTTCTCTCTGCAGCCCCACTCTCCTGTCCCAGGACCTGGTGGAGGGGGGCTCACTGACCAATCTTAGCTGTAGGGTCTGGGCTGTAGGCATCAGGCTCGTAAACTGGTGGCAAGTTACTGAACTTGTCCTCTAACTGGTAATACTGGGATAGTCATGGTGTCTGACCCATGCCTCCAGTATGTCCCCCCCCCCCCCCCCCCAGCAATTTGCAAAGGCTAGAAGGCAGCTTCAGAATGACTGTTTCAGAGACTTCACAGTAGAGGGACACTTTGGTCCTTGTGATTCTCCTCTGGGGGCCTGTAATTTACCTGATAGTAGCAATGTTTTCGACAACTCCAAGGTAGGAGGACTGCTGTGAGTTTGAGGCCAGCCAGAGACTACATAGTGACTTCCAGGTCAGCCTGGGCTAGAGACCCTACCTTTGAACCCCCTCCCTCCAAAAAAGGCCTTGGGGCTCCCACCGCAGCCTGGTAATAAGTATGTGCCCTCTGAGGTGGTAGTATCCTGATGGAGCAGTTCCCACCCCTTCTCCTGCCCCTTGTCCATGTTCCTTTCTTTTTGAAGCACCCAGAGGGAAACCAAATTCCTCATTTTCCTGAGGGTCCCCTTTCACTGTAACACCTTCCTGTCTGTTGTAGGAACTCAATCTAGGTCGAAGAGAGGAGTATGATGTTTTGGATAAGAAGCGGGCCCGGGATCCTGAGATGGGAGGCAAACAGGTAGGGAGCTGTTTCTGCACAGTGGACCAGCTGTGTGGATCTCTTCAACTCCAGACCATGAACAAGACATGCCTCCACCAGCACAGACGGGGCCCGGGCCGAGAGGATGATGCACACTGGCTCACTGCTTCTCCTTCCCTTCTTGGCTCCATTATGCACCATAAGTGGCCTTTGTGCCTGAATATGTCACCCAACCCTTCATGTCTATGCTGTCCATCACCCCTCCACTGTTCCTTGGCCACTCTGAGATGTACACATGGTAGCACCATTGTCCCCACAGACAGACAGATTTGATGACAAGGCTAACTCAGGAAGGAGTTAAGGCCACTGGGCAAGGGATTCTGGGTCCTGAGCACTCTTCTAGAACCTGGTTAGTCAGTCAGGCTCCAGGGGGCTGTGTCCTTTTGGTTTTGTAGACTCCTAGGGAGTTGAAGAGACAGAGGCCAGACTGAAGGCTTCTTTAGAACAGGACTCAGGCCTGGTTCAAGGGCAGGATTTCTTGAAGTTTCCCAGTGGCCCTTTATGTATCTAGCTATACCTGTCCACCCAGTCCTCACACAGGCCCTCTGAGTCCTGTGCTGGGTATGCATTCCCAGAGTTCATAGGCAGCAGGAGAGACACTCCCCCAACCCAGCTCTGGACCATCTTTCAACCTCAGAGCTTCTTCCCTTCTCTGGATAAGAGAGGGCGTGGAGTAGGGCAGAGGAGGGAGCCATTGTTCTCTGCGTGCGTGATGTCCCCAAGCAGCACCTGCCAAGCAGTGGCAAGTGTGAGGCTTCAGTTTAAGACCCAGCTTAGGGCCGGACACATGGCTGAAGTTAAAGGTACTTGCTTGCAAAGGCTGATGGCCTGGGTTGGATTCCCCAGTACCCATGTAAAGCCAGATGCACAAAGTGGCACAGTGCTCTAGAGTTTGTCTGCAGTGGCAGGAGGCCCCTGGACCATCCATATGCACTGCTTGCCTCTTTCTCTCTCTTAAAGTCTCAGCTTGTGGTGGATTCGGAGATAAGTCCATAAGGAGACAGGCCACCTGTAGATGTCCCTAACGCCTATCCTGGACAAGGGAGGAGCTGGGTAGGCCAGGTGGAGAGGGTGGAGTGTGTGCAGGTGTGTAACCAGGTGTGAGCTGTAGAGTGCTGCCAGGGCCCATCGATGTCAGTGGACAGGCCGGGGGAGCACCGGCGGAGTGGACAGCAGAGCCACAAAGTGGGGCAGGATGGACTTGGCAACTCTCTCTAGCCTGGATTCTTCCCTCTAACCTCTCCATTCGTGCTCCCCAGCAGAGGCGAAGGAACCCCCAGGAAGGCGTATACAATGTAAGTGTGTATGTGTGTGTGTGGGGGTGGATCTACCTTTCATCTTAGAACTGGAAGGGGCTAGAGGAAAGACTATTCTCCTTACTTTCTGTCCAGGCCAGGCCTTTCCTGGGTCATGCCTCCCTTGCTCCTGCCAGCAACATAGCTGAACAGTGTCCCCTCATCCCACTTGCCTCTTCACTGCATAGGCCCTACTGGGGAGGAGGGTGGTAGGGGCAAGGCAGGTCCTTCTTAGGGGCTGTTGATTCTGGTTACTGGGCCATTCTCTTGAGCACTTCCTCTCATCACAAGGTCCTCACCACCTAATGTGAACCTGGTTGTTTCTTTTTAAGCCATCAAGAGGTCCTTGTGGCAACCTTCTGTAATTGGTTGACACATAGCCTGTGATGTTGGCTATGTTTACAACTTGCTCAAATAAATGACACTCGGTTCCAGGTGAGCCCTGATGTTGTCCAATATCCCTGCTTTGGTCTACAGGTCTAAATCCTATCTTTGTGAGTCTAATCTGAGCTTCACAGCTCCATGCAGAGAGCTGCCAGCTCAGAGATGATTGTAAAGGCTGAGGACAAGGAGCCTTGATTACAGGAGCCTCCTGTCCACTCTGTGCAGTGGCCAGGATAATCAGTGTCTCCCTCCCTCTCTCCTCAACAGGCATTGCAGAAGGACAAGATGGCAGAGGCCTACAGTGAGATTGGGATGAAAGGAGAGGTGAGTGCTGCTCTTTCCCTTACAGTCTCTACAGACCCCTGCTGCAGTCCTCTCCCAGCTGTTCCTCCTACAACCTGCAAAAGCCCATGTGGTGGCTGCCAGGGGCGAAGGGGCCTTCAGTACTCCTCCAGATTACAAAACAGTACATGAGACACTAAGGAAGAGCCGGGATGCTGTCAGGACTAAAATCTAGATTCTGTGACCGTCCCAGCTTTGCAGAAGTGAGTCTAATCTCTTCATGTAGTGTCACTGTTAACAGTAAGTGTTGAGTGCCTAACGTGCTGACCCTGGGTCTCAGGGCGGAATGAACATGCAGAGCCCCTTGTTCATAACTGATTTTATAAGCATTTCAAAATAGTAAACACAAAGCACTGAGCCCCTCTGAGCAGGGACCCTGTGCAAGCAACTGCCCAGAGTTTATGTCCATAAGTCTGTGTGCTCAGTGCCTTACATGGTGGCTGTTTACTTCCTACAAGAACCTAATGAACACAGTGTGCCCTGTGAGGCACAGGAGGTTAAATAACATACCCAGGTCAGAGAGCAAGTCCACAGAGAAGCAGGACTTGAACCGGCTCTGCACTGGAGCTCAGAACCACTATAAAGCGGTTATTCCCAGTGAGCCTCAATGACTGGGGAAGATGCCGGGGTTACAATGGGGCTCTTCCATTCCAAGCAGCCAGCAGGCAACATGGCCAGGCACTGTTGGGGCCCAAATTCCAAGGGCCTAAGTTGGGCAGAGTGAACTTGATCCTCATCAGAGCCAGCCAGGCCTTACTTAACTCTGCAGAGGAAAAGGCCTGACCAGTTGTGCAAGGACACTTCTCTTCCAGTCCCCAGTGACTTTTCATTTTTTGGTTTATATTTATTTGAGCAAGAGAGGTACATGGAGAGAGAATGGGCATGCCAGGACCTCCAACCACTGCAAATGAACTCCAGACACATGCACCACCTTACATGTCTGGCTTATGTGGGTACTGGGGAATAGAACCTGGGTCTGAAGGCTTTACAGGCAACAGCCTTAACTGCTAAGCCATCTCTCCAGCCCCCACCATGACTTTTTAACAATATATTTATTTATGAGAGAGAGAAGCAGATAGAGGAGAATGGGCTCACCAGGACCTCTAGCCACTGCAAACACACTCCAGATGCATGTGCTACCTTGTGCATCTGGCTTCACATGGGAACTGGGGAATCGAACCTGGGGTTTTTGGCTCTCTAAGTCCTGCTAAGCCATCTCTCCAGCCCCCCTCTGACCTTTAAGGACCCCCTTGAATAGGAACACTTGAACAAGACTGCCACTACTGACTGCCTGACTTTCTAACCCTTTTCATTTCACAGCGACGGAGAGGAAAGGGGCATGATGGACTTTACCAGGTGAGAGAGGCAGACTTTCTTCCTGGGTTGTACTCTTTGACATGGGATGAGAATGTGGTTTGCTTTCTGGTAACATCAGCCCTTGCCAACAGCCAGGCAGGGCGGGTTTGGGGTACTCATGCAGACCAGTGGGGCTGGGACCAGGTCACTGGAAGACTCAGCTCCAACCAGACGCTGTGGAAGCCGCATGAAGTGGCCATGGCAGGTGGCTGTAGCTGTCCAAGGGGCGGGGCGGGTCCTCAGAGGTATGGACGGAAGCAGGCAGAGTCCTGTGATTTCCTGCCTCATTGTCCACTGCATTGGGACCCTGCAGTGGCCTTGTTCTGTTCTGAATCCTAAGATCTAGGAGGATGAATGGAAAGAGTGAAGAAAAAGAAAAATGACTGCTTCAAAAGGAAAATGTTACTGTAATGAGATGCCCAGTTTATATAAACTAGTGTAAATGATTATGCAAAGCAAGCACAGTGAGCTGACTTTTCTAAAATAAAGAGTTGCCAGAGGTGCATGGTGCTCTCGTTCTGTCCTGTGCTGGGCTTGTCTGAGTAGAGTGATAGCTCCAACTGCCTACTGGCAGCTACACCTGGACCAGGAGAGAGGCCCTTCAGTGAGGCTGGGACCAGCCTTGCCTGCCTGACCAAAGGAGTGGCCTCAGGTTGGAAACTCATGGAGAAGGGTTGAGGTTAAGGAGTGAGCACTCTTCTGGTGAGAGTCCAGGCTTCCTATAGGCCCGGGTACAAGGGACAGCAGGCCTGGCCCTACTCCGATTTCAGCTCAGTATTGAACATGGGCAGAGCTTTCTTCCTTTCTTTTTGGTTTGAAAGAAGTTGGCTGGGTCTAGATGCTGTAAAGCCCAGGAAAGGAGTTGCTTCAAAGCCATTTGCAGTAGGACACAGAAGCTGTCTGTCTTCTGGAGGCTTTGGAGGTTATGGGGTGAACTGCAGACAGCTTGTGTCTGTGGTCTCTTGATCATTCTTTGATTTGCTTTTCCCAGGGGCTCAGCACTGCCACCAAGGACACTTATGACGCCCTCCACATGCAGACCCTACCCCCTCGCTAACAGCCAGAGACATTCCCACTCACAGGCCTCACCCACTGACACCAGATTGTGATTGTGAAGGACACAGGGAAAAGCATTTACGGTCCGGATCATGTGGTTCACAGCTACCAGTATCCTCTTTGGATGCTTCAAGTCACATTTGGTCCTCTCCAATTCTAAACAGCCATGCACAGAGTATCTTCCTTGGACTCTTAAAAGGAAAATACTCCCTCTCCCTGGCCCAACTGTCTGGTCTAATGGTTTGCTGGTGGCTATAGGCAGCCCCTCCCCCTGCACACCATGGCCTGGGAACCAGCGTCCTCCTCCCAGTTGGGCTGTTCAGTGTTTTGTACATTCCGGAGAAGCCCCTGCGCACGCGCGCTGTGGTGCTCTGTCACTATCGGGTGGCCTTACTCCTGCTGTAAATCTGGCTTCTGTTGTCATCCTTCCCTTGTGATCGGGACACAGCGTGAACAGACTGGACAGAGGGGAGGGTGGGACCCCAGGCAAGTGTCATGGTCACTGGAGGCTGAAGAAGGGACATGGCAAGTAGGGAAGGTCCCTGCACAGGAGCTTCCTTCTGTCAGGAATACCTCCCCAGACACTCCAGGCCCAGAAGCTACCGTCCCCTCCTGGAGCCCACACTGAGGGCAAATGAACTGTGCATAAAGAAAACAGTACCCCATGAGGAGCAGAGCACAGGTGCATGAGGCAACAGGCCAAGGCCAGCCTTCTTGCCAGGAAGTTGGTTCACCAACATTTTGAGCAGAAGGAAGACCTGGACCGCCCAGGCCTGCACAGCGGTGGCACAATGGGAGAATCGCAGTCAGGACTATGACCGCATGGTGTCGTCACAGCATTCACGACCATGGATGGAAAACCCTCTCTTCTGCTTGGCTTTAATTTATACTAGCTTGCTAAAGTCTCATCATAACTGCATAATAAATGCTTCTGTGAAAAGGCTACCTTACCGTATGCTTTATTCCAGTGGTCAAGCCTGGGGTGGTAATGCAGACATCAGGGATCGGCAGCTGCCCCGGCAGAGGGACAGAAGCGCTGATTCTGTTGGGAACAGGCAGGTGAGCACAGGTACAGAGCCACTCGGCAAGACGCCACGGGGCAGGGCCAATGTAGAGCAAGCACGGTATTAGGTTGGGGACTGTGCTTGATGACAGCACAAACTGCAAGTGTGACGGGAAGGGGCCTCCCTCGCCGTGGAGTGCAGAGAACCCACAGGGCAGCCACGCTGTAAGCAGAGCACGCAGGAGTGGACAGTTAATGGCACACTATCTGCATCTCCTCCGCGGGGCTGGCACATGGGCAGGGGACATCAGAGGCCTTACAGGTCAGCTTCTCTCCTCAGTACTTCCAGCTGCAATAGCTGTATATACTGTTCCTCCCCAACTCATCCAGCTAAACTAATATGTAAAGACTGAAACAACTGATATCTTTGGCTTTTCTAACAAAGAAGGTCAAGGCCGTATGTTCAAAGCTCTGGAAAATTAGGGACTCCACACAGCAATGCACCTCACTGCCCAGCACATATGACAATGGGTTCATAGAGAGAAGGCCTTCCACTTGTAACCCAGCCTCACAGGGGACTTTAACTCCTCAGGCCTTTAAAGATGAAACTGACTCTTTAGTCAAAGCAAGTGTGCCTTATTCCTCAGGCTGTGTTAGAGACCTAGTCTCAAGATCAGCTGTGTTATACACAGGTTGTGTGGCCTGACTGACTAGAATATGAGAGTTTGATCCAACTGTCTCTGAGGGCAAAGGGAAGGGCTGGTAGTGAGCTATAGGGACTGGAGCTCTCCTGGGGTTGGGGGCTTACCTGTCAAACCACACAAAGCAAGCAAGCTGGGAGGGAATGGAACAGATGTGCCCACAATAGCGGAGCTGAGGAACTGAAGTTCTGGAGAGATTAAGCTGCAGATTCAAGGAGACAGTGGCTGTCCCTCTTTGCTTGCCTGAGGTCTGACAAGGTCTCTCCACAAAATGACCAGTGCCCATCATTTGAGACACTACTAGCTGCAAGGTTAAAAAGTACTATGGGGCTGGAGAGATGGTTTAGCGGTTAAGTGCTTGCCTGTGAAGCCTAAGGACCCTGGTTCAAGGCTCGATTCCCCAGGTCCCACGTTAGCCAGATGCACAAGGGGGCGCACACATCTGGAGTTCGCTTGCAGTGGCCAGAAGCCCTGGCGCACCCATTCTCTCTCTTTCTCCCTCTATCTGTCTTTCGCTCTGTGTCTGTCACTCTCAAATAAATAAAAAATGGACAAAAAATATTAAAAAAAAAAGTACTATGGACTTATTTCAATAGTTTATACTATGCTAAACATAAACAGTTGAGTTTCTTGTGAGAAAATGTAAAGATATGTGTCCTAAAATCAGAAAATAAGGAATTTCACTTGTACTGAGGAGCTAAAACATTTCATATATAAATTAAAATGGAACAGTATCTTTTCTTTCTTAAGATTTAAGGTTTTAGCCAGAAATGGTGGCTCGTCCTTGAAATTCCAGCATTCAGAAGGCTGACGTCAGAGGATTGCCATGAGTTCAAGGCTACTCTGGGGTACACAGTGAAACTGTTTCAAGAAGGGCAGATGACTGATGCAGTCTTTAAGAAGATACCTCCAGGCCAGATATGGTGGCACACACCTTTAATCCCAGCACTCAGGAGGCAGATGTAGGAGGATTGCTGAGTTCGAGGCCACCCTGAGACTACATAATGAATTGTAGGTCAGCCTGGGATAGAGTGAGATTCTACCTTGAAAAACCAGCCAACCAACCAACCAAACAGCAGCAGCAAAACACACACACACACACAGTCACCTCCAGAGGCGACTCAGTCTCGTCCTGTGGCCAGTTAACCATACTGTAGGCCTGCTCAGTGCTTCACTGCTGAGGTACTGGGGGTCCAGGGGTTTCAGCTGTGGGGCAGCACATACCCTGGTGAACCTACAGCTGAGTTCTAACGACGGAGGAGCCTCAACTTTAACCTCTGGTCTTTGTAGCAAGAAAAGGCTCTCCACAAAGGACCAAAGCAGATGTTGTTGCCTCCTCCTGTGTCCCCTAAAAAGGTTAGAATAGGGCTGGAGAGATGGCTTAGCAGTTAAGGCGCTTGCCTGCAAAGCCTAAGGACCCAGGCTCAATTTCC